>NC_081414.1:289440719-289759052 GCF_030272615.1 Cryptomeria japonica | reverse complement strand
ACTCACGGTTCATTTGAGAAGAGTAAAATCTACAAATGAGCAATTGATGAAAGAAGGGAAGGCTAAAGAATTAGAGATAAACTTCAAAAGGCATTAAAGGAGTCTGAGGGCCTATTGCACACAGAGAAAAATGCTAAGAAAATAACTTTCCAGGAGCTACCTAATAAAACACGTCACATCGAATTTGCCTCTTCCGATATGGCTTAAGTTCAAGCTCAGTTGTAAGAAGTCATTGCAGAAAAGGAGAAGGAGCATCAGGAATTGGTCAGCACTCAAAGCCTTCTGGCGGAGGAGAGAGCAACAAAAGCTAAAGTTTTGCAAGATTTCCAAACCTTGCAAACTCAGTCCACCCAAGAGCTTCGTGAATCTCAAGTAGCCATTGCAAATCAACAGTTAGAAGGCAAGCGACTGCAGGATGAGGTTCAAGATAAGCAGACTAGGATAATAACATTTTAGTACTAGGTAACAAAGCAAGCACAAGAATTGAAGGAAATTCATGAGTAGTTAGAATCCAAAGAAGTTGAAGTAGAGCTCCTCTCAAAGCCATTGGCTCCTCATCTTACTCTTGCGGACTTAAATTATCTAATGCGAGAGCTTCATAATGCATATTGGGAAAAGATAAAGCAGTCAGTTCTTCTCCTGGAACCAACTTTGCGTTTCTTAGTAGCCTCTCAAAGTTTGCACGTTAAGGTTGACCCTTTCATTGAGCATGCCATGCAAGTTTTGGCTTCTAAAGTCCACAAGGCTCAGAGGTTAATTGATTGGCTTTATGCTACTACTCCCTAGGAGTTAACTACAATGGGAGTTATAGATATTGAGGGGAAATTCAAAAAGCTAATCACTTTATCATTTGCAGAAGAATGGCCAAACATGATGCTTCAAGTCTGTCGACTTTAAAAGACTCCACCAGCCTTGTCACAGAGTGCTTCAAAGACTTTTTCAAGCTAGGCCTACCTTCCCCTTTTCTTCGGGAAGGTGCAATCATAAGAATTGAGGAGATATCAAGTTTGATAGTGCAAAATTAGTAGGATCAGTCATCCCTCCAAGCATTGAGCGACCCCCTGAAGTCGATGAGTTCGTGGCCTTATTTCTTTGTTTGGCTAAACTCCTTGCTATTCCCGAATAAACTTATAATGAACTAGAAATAGTTCCTTTCAAGAAAGTCAGTGAGTTGGATCAAAATTTTAAAGCTCTCAAGGCTCAATTCGTCCCTTCTGAAGAAGATTGGTCTCCCCTGCAACAACTTTTTGTCAGGCTTTTCAAGCTGAAAGCATAAGCCTGGTCAGCGAACCAGGATTTTTGGGTATCGACATCCCGTGGGCGAGATTTTCCTAGAAGTCACCAAGAAATGTAGACTTTAAGTCTCCCCTACCCTTTCGGGGAGTTAGTTTCTTTTGTTTTTCCTGGGCCTTGGCCTTTTTTTGCTTGAAAAGTTTTTGCCTTCCAACATCCATGTGGTAGCATGACTCATAGTGTTCGATCTTCTCCTTTCCCTTTTCCAGGAAGCTGAGCAATGTTGACCTGTTGTAGTGTGCCTTTTTCGCTATCTTGGTGAGCCCGTGTCTTCGAGCCTGTGTGTTCGCAAGTTTTCACCCCTACCACGTGGAAGTTCTCCGTGAGGTACTCTATGCCTTTTTGTTGTGTCCTCAAGATGCTCCTTCCTGCTGCCACATTGGAATTGATGCAACCATTGAGCGTTGTTGTTTAATGACCTGCGGAGATAGGTTTTGGTCACCAGTATCTTGTGATTGATGGTGGTTGCAGATTCCTTTGTTTTGACTCATCGCTAGATGATCTAATAGTGGTTGCGCAATGGGCTGAATCTTTTCTATTTTAGCTTGTGGAAGGCCATTTCATAGTTGCTAACAACATTGCCAACAATGCTTGCAATTTTAAGCACTTTCTCTATTTTCTCCACCGAGTCGTTAGCTCGGGCTTTTTAAGGGATTCTTTTTGCTGTTGTAAGGGTTCAAAAATTAGGAAGAACAATTGCTACTAGAATTGCACCTTTAATCTAGAATTGTGCTTTTGAGACTCTAATCAAATTGTGTCGTCGACCTTTATGATCATTGTATTTCAGTGTGCAAGGACTCATTTATCGTGCAATTTTATAATTCTGTACAACTTCTAAAATGTGTAGCATCGTATATTGTACACCCTTTCTAGGGTGGTACAATTCTATGCTTGGTTTAGCACCCACCTTAGTGTGTTTTGCATCTTGCATTTCTAATTTCCTTTAAGCATTTAATTAATTAATTAAATTAAATCTAAATTCATATTTCATGACTTCACACATTATAAAGTTGGGCCCTTTTCCTTAAGCGTGCCCCTTTTTATTTTATTCCTTCAATAAATCATAAACCGTAATTATGTCCTATTTCGACCTTTAAGGCCCGATTTCGCATATAAAAACATCTCAGAATCAGCTATAACTTTGCGATTCACTCTAATATCATCATATATAATGGCCCAAAAAGTTTGGTGAAAAGTAGTTGCACCTGGTCCATGACATTTATTTGAAAATTTTGAGAGCATAATTCTATGATATTATAATTCTTAACTTGAAGAAATTGGCAGGAAATTCAAATCCTAGGTCAGCCTAAAGGTGAAATTAAGATCTAGAGTTTCATACATAAGAGATCTCTTTCTTCTTTTTGAGGGCAGAATCTAAGATCTAGGAAAAAAAAGCTTTTGGAGCCATCATAAGGAGCCTTCTATGTAGAGAAAGATAATATCTTTTGAAGTCTTCAATAACATTCAACAATATCTATCAAGAATTCATCAAGCATTCTTTCATCAATTGGGGGCTTTTGAAGATGTAGGAAAGCAATAGGAGATCACCGACTGAAGATTGGCTTGTACCTCTCCCTTGGGGTTGGGTATGGTTTCATGTTGTTTCCATGTCTTTGTATGAACTTAATTAAATCAATTTGATTTAAATTCATGCTTTAGATCACTTCGCATCATTGATTTAGAGCATTTACTTTGTCAATTACAAGCATTTAGGGTTTAGTCTTTAGGGTTGCTCTAGATTGTTTGCATTAATCTTAGGGTCTTGCACACACACAAGATTATTGCACACACTATTTTACTATACAATTAGGCTATTTGTTGAGGTGGAAATCACTAAAACATGGGTTTGACTAAGGTAAAACCCTATATAGCCACCAAAACCCTATTTTCAGCTCTAGGTGCAGATTTGGGATCCGAGCATCGCTGCAAATTTCAGGACTAGCAAAGTACACAGACACAGTTCCAGGGACCAAATTTGAGCATAAACCATTGGGATAGGGGCATGGTGCCCTGTTCCTACCCAGGACAGGGACGTGGCACCCTGGTCCTCCCAGATTTTGGTAGGATAACAACTCACAGTCTTTGGATCTCAATCTGTCAGGTACAACTTCTAGTCTGCAAAATCAAGATAGGGGCGTAGCACCCCTGTCCCATACATTTTGGCTCAGATTTTTCAGCATAGGTACACCTCTAAAATTATCCCCTAATATATACTTTTCAGCTGCATATCAGTCATTTTTAGTTCTGCATTTCCAGATTAGGGTTTCTCGTGTATACTTGCATTCTAGGTTAATCATTCAAATCTACACTTTGCATCACTCCTCTCTCTCATTTACAACAAATGAATAGAAACCCTAAGAGGTAATCCTTGGCTCTCTCTTTCTCACAATAAGTACCCAAAGTTTGTTACCTCCCTAGGCTCTTTTTTATTCCATGAGTGTGTACACAAGAGTGGGATTAGGGTTTGTTCACTTAGTCTCACTTTTCCCCCTAGACATCTTTGGTGAACCCGACGTGAACTCAATCTTATTTTAATTGCATTGCATTGTTAGATATAGATTTAGTATCTTTCATTTTCTTTATAAACATAAAATTCCCAAAAAAATCAAAAAAAAAGGAGAGATTTCCTTTATTTGTTTGCATTGTGTTTTTAAATTTCATTCAATTTCCATTTGAATATGTCAGATCTTTATTTGCAAGATATTCATACTGTTGATGATGTATGCAATTATGTTGATTATGAGTCTAGTAAGGATGAATTAGATGAAGCTCTAGATGTGTGTTTGAACTCTAAGCCTTCTAAACCCTCATTTTGCTAGTTAACCTTGTTACTATGCCATTTTGTGGTGATGAGAAAGATAAGTTAAATGATTTCTCTCATGGGTACATTCCTATCAACTCCTCCACTAAATTTAGCAACATGGTTGTCTCCTTTTGAATCAAAATATAAACCTTTCAACTGATATGACCATGCCTTGTTGGATGATGCCCTTGATGAATTTATGTCTCTGTCCAAATCTTCAAACAAAAATAATACATCTAAAAGATTAATTAACATGATAAATGTGAATTAACATAGAAAGCCTCTTTTTGTGGTCCAAGGTGCTTATCCTTCTTCAAATTCACAACTTCGCAACCAACCCCATTTCACTGTTCAAGGTGAATGTAGTCATGATTCCTTTAGTACTCCTAACAAACTTGTCATTACTGTGCCAGGAAGAAATCCCACTAAGAGTCCTTATAGTTATGCTAAACAACTAAGGAGAGTCATCATGCAGTTGCCCACACTTATAACACAAGAAACAATAGGCAACCTAATCCCCCTCTGGTTATCCCAACTTCTCTTCCTGATCCTTAGCCTATTCTTCCTCAAGCACCTCACATTTCACAAACTCCTGGTAAAAAATATGATCTTATTGAACAAATCAAAGCTACTCCTGCCAAGATATCCCTTTGGGATTTGATTCAAACTTCTTTAGCTCATTATGGAATGTTACAAGATGTCTTGAAAACTTTGAATATCCCACCCACAGTGACATCCAATAATATGGCTTCCTTGATTGATTCTATCACATCTCCTAAGGCTCAAATTATGTTTAGCCAAGATGAGTTACCCACTAGTGAGATCCAACATCAATATGATCCTCTAATAATTGTGGTTATCCTAAATGATAGTACAATAAGACAAGCACTAGTAGACAATGGTTGTGGCCTTAATGTTTGTAGCATTAACTTGTTGCATAAAATCAATGTTGACACATCTCTTATTAAGCCTGATTCTCTTACTATCCGAGGCTTCGATAATGTTGCTAAATCTTTATTAGGTATCATCACGTTTACCATTAAGGTAGGTCCTATTACTTTACCCACACCTATTCATGTCATGCCTAGGAATTTGACATATAACTTGTTATTAGGGAGACCTTGGATTCATAGCATGCAAGTTGTCCCCTCTACATTGCATATGCAAGGTAAATTCATTTATAACAATAAGACATATACCTTGCTAGGCGATACTAATCTCCAAGCTTGTTTAAAAACATCAACATCCAAATCCTCTTCAACTGGTTCTTCCCCAACTATCTTAGATGATTCTTCCAAAACCTCTTCTTCTACTAGTGTGTCTATTTCCTCAAGCATATCTCCTACCTCTAGTTTGGTGCAGGGAACCTAGCATTCCAAGAATGTAAGCTTTGATTTTATTTTACTTTGTGTTTTAATGTGTGATGTAATAATGGACCAACCATTGAGGACTCAGTAGACCCATGGTTGAGTTGTCCAAATTTTAGTTTGAGTCAATTGTGCTTAGGATGCTGTTAACCTGAGAAGTGAGATGCTTAGGTAGTTCATAGGCAAAATACTCCAGATGAATGTATTCATGAATTAGGAGTCAATTCAATTGTGTTTAGGTCTTGTAAGGTGTTTGAGGACCTTCAAGAGTCTTAGAATGCAATAGAATGCAAGATTGCATCCTAGAGGAAAAGTTGTCAAACATTGTTGAGCAACATTTTGCAATTTCTTGCAAAAGTTGCATTTTTGGTTATGGGCATTAGGCAATTGGTTGAATTGACTAAAAGTAGTGGATATAAGACAAATTTAACTTCATTGTATGCGTTGGAATATTGGAAATGCAAGAGAAAGTTTTTGGTTTGTGAAACCGGTTTTGACAGTTTTGTCTTGTTTTCATTACTTGTACGGTCCAATATGGACTAGATGGTGTAAAAATAATTGCCATCTTTGTATGTTAATTGTATTTGCTTTCAATAAGGTTGATTTGTAGGTTTTATTGTTCCAGGTTGTAAAGATTTCTCTCATTCTTTGCAACTAGGGGCAAAACCCTTGCAAGTAGGGCTTAAGAGAAAGAAATGGCTCTAGCCTAGGCATTCTTTGATGGAACTTGTTGAAATAATTAAGAATGATAGGTTAGGGTCTATATATAGTTTTTGAATAGGGTGTGTGATGTTGCAGGTCCAGGAGGAGGAGAAACAATGAAGACCTAGGCTCACCGCTAGGAGTAGGTGAGTTAGGACAGTAAGCAAAGTGCACTTTGTGAGCACTTGGAGATTGATCCAGGGCCAAGTGGCATATGTATGGAAATCCCTCAGAGTGTCCTTGAATTTTCCCAAGGTGTTTAGAGTAGGATATTTGAGTGGTGAAAGGTTCTAGACCAAGTTTGTCAATCCATCGGTTAAGCCTAAAACCCCACAAAATAGTGCAACATTGGAAACCACACCTGTATGGATAACCCAGATGCACATTTCTAGTACTATCTACAACTTCCAAAAGGGTATCCGAATCCATGATTTATTCCTAGGCTTGTTTGAGACTTTTGCAAATTAAACCCCAAAAACTGCTTAAGGAGGGCTAATGCGATTAGGCCTATTTAGGTTCCAGTAGAGACCTAGAAGGCTTGAGAAACCATAAGAAGAGTTGGTGTGTTAAGATCCTAGTAGGAGTGGTTGGATCCCAGGGAGGTGAGTGTGAGTAACTGAGGTGACAACCTCAAGTGGAGGAGTTGATTGTCCAAAAACCATTGGCTATACCTAGGAGGCAAGTCAAGAAGGTTTAGACCTTGGAGGTCTCATTGTCATAACCCTTACCAAGTGCTATAGGAAGGAATTGAGTAGTACTAGGGTTGAGTAGGAAAAGTCACTCAAGAAGGTGAAATAAACAAGGCTCCAAGACTCTCTGCATCAGAGTGGTATCAAAGCCATTCTTTGAAAGATTTGGTGTATGTCAGATTGTGAAGAATCAGAAGCAAGTTCAATGCCTCCAAAGGCAATGACTCAAGAAGCCATCCGACAGATGGTGTCAGAGATGATAGAAGGATTGAAGGATATAGAAGGAAGCAGAGGAACCAAAGAGGTAAAGAAGGAGAAGGAAAAGGTTAAGACAAAATGGGGTGATGAGACTGATGAAGAAGTGGAAGATGGAGAGGAACCAACGACAGTAGTTATGCCTCAAGACCAAAATTTATTCCTAGATGTAGTCAAATCCATTTCTAAGGAAAATCTGAATGAATTACCCACATAGGGAGGAAACCTAAATGGAGAAGAGTTTCTATATTGGATAGAAGCTCTCAATAATCATTTTGATTACAAAGAGGTAGCAGAAGAGAAAAGAGTTAATGTGGCCAAATCAAGAATGAGAGGATCAACATTGGTTTGGTGGAATATGATGCAAGAAGAAAGGATACAAGAGGGAAAAAAGAAGATAACTTCATGGGAGTGTATGAAGATCAAACTTAAGGCACAATTCCTTCTAGGAGATTATGAAGTTCAAATTCATAAGAGACTGCAAAATCTGAAACAAAGGGAGTTAGATGTCAATGCATACACTGAAGAGTTCCATAAGCTCAGTTTGAGGGCTAGGAAACATGAGAATGAGGTGGAGAAGTTGGCCAGGTATATGAATGGTCTTAGATAGAATATACAAGATGAGATAAGTATTCTCACCCTAGACACTGTCCAAAAATGTTTTCAGTTGGCCCTAAGGGCAGAAGAGAAGATCAAAAGGAGGAGTGAGCAAAATCAGAAACATAGGGGAGGAAAGAATTTCAGAGGTAGAGGGAACTTTGGTAGAGGGAAGCAATCATCAAGAAGTGAAGAGAAGTGAGGCCAATAAGGTAGTGGAGACTCTTAGAGAGAAGCATTTAGAGGATCCTATAGAGGAAGGAGCAATTTTAGGGGCAGGTTTGGAAACTCGGGTAGAGGAAATACAGTTTTCACCAGTAGATGTTACCATTGCAATCAAGTTGGGCATACCATGAGTAAGTACTCGGGGAAAGCCTCAAGCTCCACAAGTTCATACATGGGGGAAAGAAGAACTCAATTTCTGCAAGAGGAGGACACTCATAGTGTAACTTCTTCAATCAGCAAAGCAGGCCCAGTGATAGAGGGAGAAAATTTGATGATGAGGAGAACAATGCTCAAGATACCCCAAGCTCAAGAGCCACCACAAAGGAAAAACTTGTTTAGGACCACTTGTAGGTCACATGGAAGGATTTGTAAAGTGATTGTAGATTTAGGTTCCAATGAGAATATTGTCTCAATTGAAATGGTGGACAAACTCAAACTAAAAATATTACCTCACCTTGTACCCTACAAGGTGTCATGGCTCAACCAGGGTCAACATGTATTGGTTGATGAACAAGCATGGGTGGATTTTGAAATTGGTGAGTACAGGGATAGATTATTATGTGACATATTGCCTATGGATTCTTGTCATTTTCTGTTGGGCCATCCATGGCAGTATGATGTGAAAGCTACTCATGATGGGGAGAAGAACAACTATCTTATCACCAAGAATGGAAAAATGTATCAAATTGATCCACTACCTAAACCAAAGGAAGAAAAATAAATAGGCTCAAGTGTGATACTGATGAGTGGAAAAGAGTTTCTTAAAGTGTTGAAACAAGAAGGACATCAAGGCCATGCTATAGTGTTGAAACTTAGTGAAGAAGCTAAGGAAGATCCAATGAGTGAAGTGCCTCAAGAGGTGCAAGGAATACTCAAAAATTATGTAGAAGTGATAGGGGATGACTTACCTAATTCCTTGTCTCCAATGAGAGATGTAAATCATCAAATAGACTTAATACCAGGGGCAAATCTACCAAACAAAGCTGCCTACAAAATGACACCTAGTCAAAATGAAGAGATCGACAAACAAGTGAAAGAACTCTTAGACAAAGGGTTTATTAATAAGAGTTTGAGTCCATGTGCTATTCCTACTGTGTTAGTGCCTAAGAAGGCGAGCAAATGGATAATGTGGACAAACTCCAGAGAAATCAACAAGATTACCATAAGGTACTGGTTTCCCATGCTAAGGATGGAGAACCTATTAGACAATCTAGGAGGTGAAAGCTACTTCACCAAGGTGGACTTAAAGTCTGGTTACCATCAGATCCAAATCAGACCTAGAGATGATTGGAAGACAACCTTTAGAACCAATGCAGGCCTATATGAGTGGTTGGTAATGCCATTTGGCCCCATCAATGCACCTAGTACCTTCCAAAGGCTCATGAATGAAGTCTTAGTTGAGTTTATTGGTAGATTTGTAATTGTATATCTTGATGACATTTTGATCTACAACAGGTTCAAGGAGGAACACTTCAAGAAGTTGGAGATGGTTTTGAAGAAGTTGAAGGAGGCTCAACTCAAGTTTAACCTTGAAAAATGTGAGTTTTTGAAAATAGAGCTGGTATACCTTGGTTTTGTTATTTCTCATGGATGTTTAAAAATGGATCCAAGTAAGGTATAAACAATACTTAATTGGCCTATCCCTAGGGGTATAAGTGAAGTTAGAAGCTTTCATGGAATGACATCTTTTTATAGGAAGTTTGTGAGAAACTTTAGCCATGTTTGTGCTCCTATTCTCAACACTATTAAAGGAGGGATTAAATGTCACTTTAAGTGGACAAAGGAAGCTAATAAGGGGTTTGAGATGTTGAAAACCAAGATAGCAGAGTTGCCAACCCTTAGATTGCCTGATTTCAATCAGTTGTTTACAATAGAATGTGATACAAGCCAAAGGGAAATAGGGGCGGTTTTAAGCCAAGAGGGACATCCTATAGCTCTCTTCTCAAAAAAGTTAAATGAAGCTAGGAAAAGGTACTCCACATATGACTTGGAGTTGTATGCAATGGTCCAAGCATTGAAAAAATGGCGTCACTACTTGCTACCCAAAGAATTTGTAGTCTTCATTGACAACCATGCTCTTAGTTTTCTCAATGGGCAATAGAAATTGAACCAAAGACACCTAAAGTGGGTTGAGTACCTACAATATTATACATTCACTATTAAACACAAGAAAGGGACAACCAATAAAGTTGTTGATGCACTAAGTAGGAGAATCATGACCATGTAGGAGATTCAATTGCAAAGTGTGGGTTTAAGTGAGTTAAAAGACCTCTACAAGGATGATAAGGATTTTGCAGAGATATATAATGTTTGTACTAAATTTTCTAATACCTCACATGTCTCTTATTCAGAATACATGGTACAAGAGGGTTTTATATTCAAAGGTCATCTTCTTTGTATACCTCAATGTTCTATGAGATGAAATATTATTCAAGAGAAGCATCAAGGAGGTCTAGGAGGTCATTTTGGCATTAATAAGACTTCAGAGTAGGTTGGTAGGTTTTATTACTGGCCCAAGTTGTAATCAGAACTGAGAAGGTTTGTAGGGAAATGTACCATTTGCTAAAGAGAAAAAGGAACCTCAAGTAATGTAGGTCTATATCAACCCTTGGTCATACGTAAGAGGCCTTGGGAATGTTTGAGCATGGATTTTGTGTTAGGCTTTCCTAGGACACCAAGTGGATTTGATAGTGTGTATGTGGTAGTAGATAGGTTCAGAAAAATGACACATTTCATACCTTACAAGAGTACCAATGATGCCACCTATATTGTAGGCCTCTTCTTCAAGGAGATACTCAGAATTCATGGTCTTCCAATTAGCATTGTGGGTGATAGAGATGTAAAGTTTTTGAGCTACTTTTGGAGGACACTATGGAGGAAGTTGGGTACCAAGTTGTCTTTCTCATCTTCCTATCATCCTCAATCAGATGGTCAGACAGAAGTAGTCAACCGGTCATGGGGTAACTTGCTAAGATCTCTTACCAAGCAACATGGGTAGACTTGGGATCTAGTACTTGGACAGGCAGAATATGCATATAATGACTTAGTGAACCGTAGCACCGGTAAAAGTAATTTTGAGATAGTGTATGGATTCCATCCTAGGGGCATATTAGAGCTCAAAGATCTTAGTTCAATGGCACCCAAGAGTGTACAAGGGGAGAACTTTGCAGAAGGCATTAAAGAGGTGCATGATAAGGTAAGGCAGTCCTTACAACAAAAATCCAAGCGGTAGAAGGTTCAAGCTGATAAAACATGGAGGAAGCTACAATTTCAAGTAGGAGACTTAGTACTAGCATACCTCAAGAAGGAGAGACTTCCAAAAGGGCAGCCTATCAAGCTCATGATGAAGAAAATTGGACCTCTCAAGGTGGTGCACAAGTATGGGCAGAATGCCTATGAGGTTGAACTTCCACCTACCTTGAGGATATCTCCTATCTTTAATGTATGTGATCTCTATCCATACAAGGGAGAGTCACCAATAAATTAGAGAAACATGCCATCACCGGTTCATGAAGATTGGGTAAAGGATTTGCCACCTAGTCAACCGGTTGAGTTGGAGAGTGTCTTGGATACCAAGATAGTAAAAAAGACAAGCAAGGGAGTTTACAAGAACTATCTTGTTAAGTGGAAATGGTTACCAGATTTAGATGCCATGTGGATGTCAGAGGCAGATATACTTCAGCATGGAGTGGAGATTTCAGACCTTATAACTCAATGGACTTGAGTTCTTTGACCCAGGGGAGTATGGTGCAGGGCACCTAGCACTCCAAGAATGCAAGCTTTGATTTTCTTTTAGTTCGTGTGTTAATGTGTGATGTAATAATGGACCAACCATTGAGGACTCAGTAGACCCATGGTTAAGTTGTCAAAATTTTAGTTTGAGTCAATTGTGCTCAGGATGCCGTTAACCTGAGAAGTGAGATGCTTAGGTAGTTCATAGGCAAAATACTCCAGATGAATGTATTCATGAATTAGGAGTCAATTCAATTGTGTTTAGGTCTTGTAAGGTGTTTTAGGACCTTCAAGAGTGTTAGAATGCAATAGAATGCAATATTGCATCCTGGACTCCAAGACTCTCTGCATCATAGTTCATCACCCAATGATTCCTTAAGTGAACCTAAGGTTCTTGAGGAAGAGACTTCTCAAACCAATTATACAACCGAAGATGTCTTCTCTCCTGAAAATATTCTTACAGAAGATGATTGGGGATCCCTTGAATTTAATCCTACCTTCATAGGATAATATAAAATTCCCTCTAGAGAACCCAAGGTTGAAAAGAAGAAAGAAGAAGAAGAACCTAAAAAGCAATCCACTTTACCCAAGCCATTGAGTAATAACTTTGTGGCAACTTCTCAGACTTCATCTCCCTTGGTTTCTGATTTAGAGGATTTTGATCCCTTACTTTATGAGAACCTCCCTTCTCTTTTGGAAATGGCTAACCTTTATGGTCCTAGTTTTCACATCCTAGCTAAGTGTGGATATAATGGTAATGGTTGCGGTGCCCAAGAACAAGGGATAAAAGTTCCCTTGGAAAATAACTTCCGTGATACAACTTTTGGACTTGGCTATGATCCTTTTGAGCGTACTAAAGCTTCCACGAGACCATCTATTAGTGTTAATTTTATTTCTACTTCTCTCTCAATAAAATATTCAGAGTATATTGACTGGGATTCTTCTAGTGTCTTTGCTTTAGAAGTTTTTCCCACTGATGATTCCTTAGCCAAATTCCCTGGAGCCTATGACAACCTTCCTCATTATCACCATAATTGTGGTTTTCCCTATTGTTTAAATACATAAGCTTACTTTGGGAAATGAAGAAGAAGAAAAACAATATTCTAAATTAATACATGAATTCCCTGAAATCTTTTCTTGGATATACTTTGATATGCTTGGCATTGACCCTAAGATTGTTACTCATAACATTGTCTTAGTTCCTGATGCTAAACCTATGAAAAAAATGATTAGAAAGATGAATCCCAAGATAGCATTTCTTGTTAAGGCTGATATTGAAAAGTTATTGGATGCCGGATTTATCCATCCTATTTATTATTCCCCATGGATTTCAAACATTGTGGCCGTGGCTAAATTTGATAACAAGATTAGGATGTTTACGAATTTTTAAGATCTTAATAAAGCTTCTTATAAGGATGACTTCCCTCTCCCAAATATCGATATGATAGTAGATTCCATATCAGGCCATGCTTTATTATCCTTCATGGATGGTTTCTCAGGATATAATCACATCTTCATCAATCCTCAAGATCAATTCAAAACTGCTTTCACCACCCCTTGGGGCATGTTTTGTTGGGTTATGATGCCTTTTGGATTGAAAAATGTAGGTGCTACCTATCAACGTGTTATGACCCTCATCTTCCATGATTACATGCGTAAAATCTTAGAGGATTACGTTGATGACATCTTAGCTAAATCCATTCTCCATATAGATCATGTTAAGATCCTTCATCAAGTCTTTGAAAGAATTTGTAAGTAAACATGCGCTTAAATCCTTGAAAGTGCATTTTTGATGTGGATAGTGGAAAACTATTAGGATTCATAGTCTCGCATTGTGGAATTGAGGTGTATACGAAGAAGATAGATGCTATTGTTAACATGCCACCTCCTAAAAATGTTTCCCAACTAAAAAGTTTACAAGGAAAGATTCAAGCTATTCATAGGTTTGTTTCTCGACTTGCAGATTGTACCTTTCCTTTTACTTAATTACTTAAAAAGAATATCCCCTTTAAATGGAATGAGGATTCTCATCAAGCATTTGAGGACTTAAAAACATATTTGGCCAATCCTCCCATTCTTCAACCCGCTGACCCTTCTAAGCCCTTTCTTTTATACACAACTGCTTCTCTTCATGCTCTTGCAACCTTATTGGCACAACATGCTAAGGATGGTAGAGAATGTCTGGTTTATTACATAAGTCACACTCTACTTGATTACGAAGTTCAATATTCTGCAATAGAAAGACAATGTCTTGCTTTAGTCTTTGCAACCCAAAAATTAATGCATTACCTTTTGATTGCTAAAGTTCATGTTATCATTAAATTTGACCCTCTCAAGTGTTGACTGACCACTTAGTTGAGGCTCCTTTGCCCTTCTCCCTTCCTAACATAGAGTCTTTTCTCAATGAATGCATTCTCTCTACTAAGGTTGATGAAACTAGGGAATTATATTTTGATGGCTCTAGGTGTTGTACAGGATCGGGGGCAGGGGTTGTCTTAATTTCTCCTAAAAAGAAACCTATCCCTTTATCATATCGTCTCAATTTCTCATGTACCAATAACCTTGCCGAATATGAGGCTCTTATAGCTAGAATTAACGAAGCTTTAGAATTAAAAGTGAAATATCTGCATATCTATGAAGATTCTCAATTAATCATAAGACAAGTGATAGGGATTTACCAAGCTAAGTAAGATAAATTATCACAATACAGAGGTTTAGCTATATGTTTGTTGCAAAAGTTTGATTCTTACACCATGGAGCTTGTTCCTTGAAAAGATAGTCGACATGCTGATGCAATGACATGTGTAGCCTCTCTTATGTCTTTAGAGGATCCCTTGGTAGATCTCAAATTCACTATTCACATCCTCACTACTCTGGTCATTATGAACAGTCCTAGTGATGTGGCATATTGTTCCACTATAGATTCTGATGAGTGATACTTGCATATCGTGAGATATTTGAGTGATGGTAGCTTTCCGGACTCTACAAACAAGAATACTAGGGCTAGGATTCACAAGTTGGCTGCTAGATACATTATCCTTTCTAATGATCTTTATATAAGGGGTTATAATGGTCTCCTCCTTCAATGTCTTAACAAGTCTAAAATCCCTATTGCTCTTGAGGAAGTACATTCAAGTGCTTGCAGGGGGATTTTGGGGGCAGATCCCTAGTTCAAAGGTTGCTCTGAATGAGATATTATTAAAAAACCATGGAAAAGGAATCATTTGCATTTGTTAAGAAATTTCATCAGTGTCAACAACATAGTAATTTGATCCACTCTCCCACCCTATAGCTTCGATCTCAAGTAGCATCTTGTCCCTTTGCTACATGGGGCTTGGATCTCATTGGTAAAATATCTCCTCCCTCATCTCAAGGACATACTTTCATCATAACCGTCACCGATTACTTTACGAAGTGGGTAGAAGCAGTTCCTCTTCGATCTACTACCGCCAAAGTAATCTATCAGTTCATCTTAGATAGCATTATTTCCCGATTTGGAATACCTTCTGCTTTGGTTTCAGATAATGGAACATCATTCAAAAACAAAGATATGAAGAAATTCCTTGAGAAATATCATATAAAACATATTTTTTCTACACCCTACTATCCTCAATCAAATGGTCAAGCCGAATCTTCAAATAGAATAATCAAACAAATTCTTCATAAGACTGTGAACAAGCATGGTAAGGATTGGCATACTTAGTTGATCTATGCTCTTTGGGCTTACCGAATGAGTGTACATATTTCTACGGGTTGTACTCCTTATAATATTGTTTATGGTGCTGATGCTATTATGCCTTTGGAGTTAGAAATTTCATCTTTAAGAGTTTCTCTTAAGGGTATAATGGATGATGATTCCTATAGAGAACAAAGGCTCCAACAACCTGAGATGCTTGACGAATGGCGCATAAACTCTCTTGAGCATATTCAAGTGTATCATAAAACTCTACAAAGAAGCTACAATGATAAAGTCATTCAACGTTCCTTCTCAGTAGTTGATTTAGTACTTTATGAGAATCAACACAATGTGAATGTGTTACTTGAGGAAAAAGGAAAATTCAGCCCTAATTGGCTTGGACCATACATTGTTGTCAAAGTCTATGGATCATGTGCTTACAAGATAGCAGATGTGGAAGGTACTCCTCTAAAAGAACCTATAAATGCTATACACCTTCATAGATATTATGCCTAGTCTCTCTCTCTCTCTCTCTCTCTCTAGTTTATTCTCTCTCCTTGTGCCTTTTCTTCAAATTGGATAATATGTTAGCACATCTTTATTAAAGTATGTAGTATTAAATGATATTGCATTGTTTAGTCTACATTACTTCATTCTTGACAAGCATGTTTCTTCACTTTAAGGTTTGTCTTGGATTCATTTATGTAAATTGTAATAGATTTACATTTTATATGTGCTAGCATGTTATAAAATTTCTTATGTGTTAAGTAGGATTATATCATGTTGTGTTTAATTAGATTTAATTAAATCACATTAATCATATAGTTCTTGAAGCTTAACACATTTTTCAACCACATCACCAAGGTAGTATTTAATTAAATCACACATGTATCAATTTAATCATGAAGCATTGAGAAATCAATCACATAGAAATTAAATTGGACATACATGTTCATTACTAAAAATATGAATTTTAATCAAAACAATGCATACATTGTTTCAAGAATTAAAATAACATGTTTGACATAAAACATAAGCATAAATTGATGAGTGCCATAATATGTACATCACTATACATCAAAAAATGTCACATACTACAACATAGTCATCTCCTATCCCTAGGACTAGCAGCTGAAGGGTGGTGACTGGATGTCCCCTCCTGATATGACCATGGAAGTGGACCCATGGTTGTGTATCATGACGTGGAACGTGAGTGACTTCGTGAGGAGCTCCTACGCTCCCTATCCATCATGATCCCATGATATGTGGTTGCCTCTTCCTGAGCCGTTGCTAGATTGCGCTATGTCCGTTGTAGTCTCTCTAACAAAGTACTCTCGCTCTTTCGCTAGAACTCTAACTCCACCTGGAAGGGGATGAACAGGTCCTTATGCTGGCCAACACTCCTCTGAGGTCTATGCACTATCTGCAAGGAGCTAGGAATGTGTGTGGTAGTGATGATGTTCATCACTGCATTCTAGATAAGGGAGCCCCACTCCTGAACACCAACTACAGAGATAGAAAGAGATTTTCATTAGTATCATTCTAAATCATCAAATCTAAATAATTAAATACATAAATTGAACAATCATAAAACACCTTACTTGGATCTCCCTCTCACCAATAGGGGTCATGGAAAGAGACCTCCTTTGACTGGGACCCACTAGGCTCTTTGCACTCATAATGCCTTTGTATGGTGGGAACGAGATGGTGGGGACTAGAATCAGGACCCTTATAGGGTCTTTCTCCCCTTGGGATAGCATGCTTAGTGGATCGAGGGAGATGGTGTCATCTACAGAGTGATGTGGAACTGTGTATGACTTGTCCTCCTCTCCATCCCCCTCATCATCACCATCCTAATCTCCCTCTCCTGTATCAGGACCATCTCCATATCCACTAGCCTCCTGCTCTCTTGCATCATCCTCCTGATCATCCGTGTCCTCCTCACCAAGGTCCTCGAATGTATCAGGGTCATCCTCGCCACCTGCATGTCTCCATGGTCTAGGGTTCCCTCTAGGGAAGTCTACAGGAAAGATAGCTCCAAGGTATATCCTACCCCACCATGTGATGAACCATTGGTGTGCTCCCATGTCATCTCTATAGTCGGTGGTGACATCCCGATCCGACCATCTGAATCCATGATATCAATCTCATTGCTGGTAGGCCTCAAAATGGCTCCTGTCCTAGGGGTCACACATGAGTGTCAGATGTAGATAGGCACATCTGTAGGGACACACTACTCAAACCCAAACTATCATCGGACTTGGTCGAAGTAGAATGGGACTACAATGTGGTTGTACCGTTCCTCAAGAAGACGGTTCCTCTACATGCAAAACAATTGCCTATGTATACCTACCCACATGTACATCCTGATGTAGGGCCTGCATCTGATAACCTCCACTGCCAATCTATCAAAAGTCACCCTCCAATGCATCAAGTCTCTGAACCATCACTCATGGGTAAGAGGATATGTAAATACCCTAGGCTTCTTTGGAACCAAATCAATAGGAACCCCAACAGGTCTAGTGCACGAGATGTGCTCAAGTATCCAAATCTATAGCACTGTGTAGGTCATCAAGCTGCATCCCTGTCCAAAAATGTACTCTCCTAAGTCATGATAGAGGTGGGCTAGCATGCTCCACCCCCAAGAGAATACCCTCCTATGTCTCTCCATAGATCTCACCGCATAAGTGAGACCTTTGTGCATGTGTGTGACGTGCCCATTAGGGAACATTACTAATGCAATGGTAGGTATCATCAATCATCTCACTAGTGGTACCTCACTGGTGGGATGTAAAAGTGAACTGATCATAATGTGGCCTTTCATCTCATTGAGCATCTCCCTTCCAATGTAGTATATCTACTCCCTCCTGTAGTCAATAGCAGCGCGATCAATCGATACCTCATAGTCTCTCCTTTGATAGGTAGGCGGAGTATGTGCTACACATCCTCTAGAGTGACCATCATCTCTCCCACAGGGAGGAGAAAGGTGGAGGTATCTACATCCCATCTCTCCATCAAGGCCATCAGCATCGTAGGGTGGAACTTGATGGCGGGCATGGTCATCACATACCATAGACCTACTGCACGTAGCAACTCTCTATCCTTTGGTGTAAGCCTCAGAGTCTGACTCTGGAGGCTCCGAAATGTATGGCTGACAGTTTGCTCTCGCATGTAGGGAATACTCTGCAAAATGAAACAATCCAATCATTAGTAATCGCTCATTGATCATCATCATCTAATCAAAAACATCATTCTATCTATTCTAAACATTAGACGCCTAATCCCATGCAACCCTTGGTCACCCCAAGTAGGGACCAGAGCACCCTGGTAGGATGGGGGCACTCCTCTAGGACCAAAGTGCCTTGGGAGGACCAGGGCACCTAGGTGGGACTAGGGTGCCTAGGGAGGACCAGGGCATCCTTGTGGGACTAGGGTGCCCAAGGAGGACTAGGGCATCCCTATGGGACCAGGGCACCCTAGGAGACCATGGTGCCTAGATAGGGGGCATGCGCATGATTATTGATGTTGACATCATCGACATAAAAGTCAAAATAAATAGAAAAGCTAAAAAAGAGTCAACGAAAGGTCAACTCACCTCATCGAGTGGTCTATCGATTAGGACGACCTGACACATGATGTCCATCCGCGTGGATCATTCGGGTTGATGTCAAGGCATGATGGTTGACGTGTGGGTTCCTCTTTAATAATAGTCCAGAAAGTTAAAAAATGACAAATGAAAGTGTCACTTTCATATTTATGAGGTATGCACTTTTTCATTATTATAATTTTAAATTAAGAAACCCTAATTTCGCTCTTTTCACTTAATCTATCATAACTTGAGCTAGGGAGTTCTGATTTTTGCACTGTTGGTGGTGTCAATATCATGAATTCACTCTCTTGCTCCACACTTATTCCATGAAATGCTTTGATGTACAATCGAGCCTTGTTGTGAACATGTTTCATCAAGGTCTTTATCACAATTTTCTGTGGTAAACATGATACCTTGTTTCACCTCACTAATAAGCAAGCTGAAACATCGGAGGCATATAGCTACCCGCGAATTTCATTACGTTCCTTAGTAAGCATTAAGTGATTTTGTGATCTAACATGTGTTTTTGTAGGGTACAGTTCCTAACTGTGTACTACAGATACCGTTGGGGGCTTCGTCCGACAACTTATGGATATATCCTTTTTCAACTAATATTTACTTTTCTGTACTTTAGCTTTCATATGCATGTAGTGTCATATGACTGCTAAAGTGGGGGCTAAATGTAGCATCATAAATTATACACCCTTTCTAGGTTGGTAGAATTCCACGCTTGGTTTAGCACCTGCCTTTGTGTTTTGCATCTTGCATTTCTAATTCCATTTAAGCATTTAATTAATTAATTTAATTAAATCTAAATTCATATTTCATCACTTCACACATTATAAAGTTGGGCCCTTTACCTTAAGCGTGCCCCTTTTTTATTTGATTCCTTCAAGAAATCATTAAATCATAAACCCTAATTATGTCCTATTTCAACCTTTAAGGCTCGATTTCACATATCAAAACATCTTGAAATCAGCTATAACTTTGGGATTCTCTCTAATATCATCATATCTAACGGCCCTGAAAATTTGGTGAAAAGTTGGTTGGACCAGGTGCAAGTTGCACCTAGTCCACGATATTTTCCCCAAAATTTTGGGAGCATAATTCTATGATATTATAATGCCTAACCCCAAGAAATTGGTGAGAAGTTCAAATCCTAGGTCGGCCTAAAGGTGAAATTAAGATCTAGGGTTTCATACATAAGATCTCTGTTTCTTTTGAGGAAGATTAACTGATGCACTTCAACAAACTTTGAAATTTTGAGGGGAATTTTTGATAGCTATGGGCAGTGTTCAGGGAGGATTTTGTTTCTTGCAACAACGTTTTTGTTTTTTGATGACATGATTTACATTTATGGCTGCTCCCTTTGTCACATCCTTTTGTGCTCCAAAACAGCAATATGGATTGACTAACACACATGTTAGTCTCGGATTTGAGGGGAATATTTTACAGCTACAGACAATGTTTGGAGAGGATTTTGTTGCTTGCAGTAGAGTTTTTGTTTTTTGATGACAATATTTACATTTATGGCTGCTCCCTCTGTCACATCCTTTTGTGCTCCAAAATGACAGTATGGATTGACTAACATGCCATAACACCATTCTCCTGAGTCATATTTTGGCATAGTTCCTTAAGGGCATTTTTCTCTTCATCATCCTAATTTTGTAACAATTCTTTCCTTTTGTCTTGAGAAGATGACAACCTCTCTTTCAGGGTAAGAATGATTTCTTTTACAGCTCTCAGTTCATCTTTTGTTGAATTCAGCTCATCTTGCAACTTCATGTTCTTCAATCTTTCAGCATACCCTTATTCAAGTGCTACTTCAAGTTCTTTCTCTATACTCATCTCCATGGATTCTGGATTTAGGATCTTCCTCAAGCTATTAGACTTATTATGAGGCACCAAGCTCTGATACCAATTGTTAGAATCCAATAACACTGAGAGGGGGGGAGGTGAATTAATGTTCTGCTAGTTTAAGTATTTTTAGCCTTATTATTAGATCCACTTATTAACCAATATGCATAAAAGGAAATAACAACAAGTAATAACAATGTAACCACGATGATCAACACCATAACATATAAATTTATATGTGGAAAAACTCAAAGAGGAAAAACCATGATGGGATTTGTGACCCACAATATCTATCCACTGGCCAGTTGAATAAATATTACATAAATGAGGGGCCTGCACATGTAGGAAGACACACTTCCTAGAGCTCATTGCTCAATACAAAGGAGCCTCACTGACTATAGGATCAAAATGATGAATTACAACAAAAATTTGAACTCTGAAAGTGCATCTGCTATGCTAGATGTGTTCTGGTTGAAGCACAAACTATATCGGTTAATACTTCTACTTGCCTTTACCGGTATTCAAGTTTTCTTACCAATCCCTTGAACAAATACTTAAGACTGATTACATATTATTACATTCGCATAACATCTATCTAGATCTTGCTCACACAATTGCATATATCCTATCATATCCCAAAATGATCTAATAGACCGACTTATATACCCTTACATACATGAATGCCTTATGTCGGGTTACAATCATATTACACAAGATAAAAGACATGCTGACCCAAATAAAACATAAAACTATATGACCGTTGATGATTCCACGTTTTCCAGATCAATCTCTTATGTTGACCTTAGAATACTAGTTCCAAGTTTGTTGATTAACATGCCTACCGATTCCCTGAATGCCGATGATCTGAATGTCGGTGCCGGTTTCCTTGATTACCGGATCTTCAATGAAGTGTGTTTCCATCAATGACAACACCTAGAACCTGGATGAGTGTCAATTGCCAATAATCTCCCCCTTTGGCATTGATGGCAACACTCATGTGAAAAATGAAACAATGCCTATTGTTGTTCCGGTTCTAGTCCAAAAACTGATATGAGATTACTCCCCCTAAGCTATACATTACTTCTTATACACATTTTTCTCCATTGAAACTTTTCACATCCAACCTCCCCCCCTTTGACAGCAATGCCAAAGGCCGAGGAAATCAGTATCTAATGAATTAAATTCTGTACAAAAGAATTGAGTAAAAACTGATATTACCGGATCAAATGTGCTTGAACACATCTGGATAAGCACTCTTCAAGAATACTAAATAAGTATCCCATCCCGCCTTCATTGTTCTCAAAATTGATACAAAACTGTTGAGAATATAAGCATGTAATTCTACCTTAGTAAGGGTATCTGGAGTTGGTTTACCCATCTATTCCATAAATTCCCGCTTATGAAGTAACAAAGTATTTAACCGAGGACTTACTAAGCCTCTCAATTCTCTGGCCCGCTAGATTATCTAGTCCTTATCCTTCTCCAATGCAAAGATTTCAGATTCAAGGAGCAAAATTTGACCATCCACTATGCTGGTCAATGATTGAGAACCATCAAAACTATTTACAATCTGCTCAATTTTGTCTCTGGCTGTCTTTATTCTGTTATCCAGGTCTACTGTTAATTTTATTGTGTTAGTGAAAGACCGATAAATAATAGTACATTGGGTAAGTGCTTCATCAATCCTCTTTATTCCATCAGACAATGTGAGGCCCTACCCTGACCCATCCTATCTTTTCAGTGATTTTCATTTGGAACTATTATGGATGCTTTATTTTTATACATTATGGATATAGAACTTTATATGGTCCCACGATTTTGATAACATTGATATATATTGATGCTTCATTTCTATGCTTTGAGAATATAAAATTTTATATGATCCTAGGATAGGGTAACATTGAGACGATGTATGTCATTATTTGATTTGGAGGACTTTAGTATGATGCTAGAAATATGTTTACATATCTTATGAATGGATAAAATTATGAGGATTATGATGAATTGCTTATGTGAATTGCTTTGATATGTGGCAACTATTATCTATGATGTCAATTCTATGCAGAATGATTGTATTGTATTCTTAATTATGTGTTTTATATTATATGAGGCAATTGGAAAGTACTAATGTTTAAATTGAGATGCGCAGGAAATTATCCATGTGACCATGTAAATATTATGGAGAATCAAGCCTAGGCCTATGTGCATTCGTAAAACCAGGGGTTGTCTATTTGGAGAGACAACACCCCATATGTATTGTATTTTATTCGTAAACGTAAAATGTTGCATGATTGTAAATTGTATTTATTGAATTGTTTAAATCATTCAAGGGACAATTGCCATGTGTGTATTTGTGATGTGGAATTATTTTGTAGTGTCACTTGACACCTATGTTGTATGTTGTGTTGGCAATTGTCATGTCACCTTTTTGGAAAGATTCATTTTTGTTTAATTGTTATAGTTCCTAATTATCCTTGAAGAAACCAAGAAATCTAGGTTAGTGAGCCACAAGGAGGGTCAACTCAGAGTTGACCCGTAGGTTAACTTTAGGTGGAATTTCTAAGGGTTAAATCAACTCCTAGAGTCAGTTTTAGAGCATTTTTATTAGGCCTCATGGGGTACCTATGGGTGAAGGCAAAATTTGGCCATGTGTCTTTCCCCTAGGGGTTGTTTAACCACCCAAAAAAGTGGTTTCCCAAGATGGACGAATTTCATCTATAGGAGTGCCATCCTTGGGTAGGGAACCTTCTTGGGTTGTGTCATTCCTCTTCCCCATTTCTTCCCTCTTCTTTAGGTACCTTGGTTAGGGAGTGTATAAGACCTAGGGAAGACCAACCAATGGGAGTCCCTCACTCTATCCAAGAGGTTGAAAGGAGTGAGAGAAGCCTTCTTAGGCTAGAGATTGAGGCTTAGTGAGAAAATCACCCACTCTCCATTTTTGCAGATCTTGGACAATTTTTGGAAAAAAAAAAACCAGTTTAAGGATAGGAAAAATTTGGCTAAGTGTTGTAGAAAAGATTGTGAATTGGGCTTCTCTTCTCCAAGCTTTCCCTAGAATACCCTTGGCAGATTTCAAGGTTAGTGTTTTCTTACTTGTTCATTTGAAAATCTGTTGGTAGAATGCTTGAATGTATATGTTGTATCTTGCATTGTATTTGTGAAAGTTCTATGTGACTCTTTTTCTATTTTTGTTTATGCATTTTGTTGTGTTGGGAGTATCCAAGACTATCTTACCCTTGGGAGGGCAAAATGGTCTTGGGGGTGGAAGGCATATGACAGCCTTAGAGTGAGAGGCTCTCATTATGAGAGTGATCTCAAGGGTTTGTCCATGTGACACTTGCTGCATATTTGTGTTATTTCATTTGGGGGTCATAAGGGGAGCAAATATGGCATGTTTTCCTTTTGGGGGTCATAAGGATGTGGGGGTTAAGAATGAGTTTTGGTTGCATTTTCTTGGATGCCATGAGTTGGCTGTGAGTTACTATCTAGCAAAATCTCCTCTAGGGTACTTGATCCACTTCCACCCTGGTTAAACATCACATTATGTGATGAAGTTTCAGCTTGGGAAGGGAATATGTTGTTGTGTTTTGTTTTCCCCTTGTCTGTTTGTGTTTGCTTGAGTGTAACCTGTCTAGGACTTGGTTCTCCAAGCTCAGGGGTGGCTTCTAGTAAGCCTAGGTTGGGAGGTGAGCACCCCATGGTCACAACTCTAAATTTTTAAATGCAGGTTGCTTGGGAAGGAGAGCTAGGAGTTGTTGGTTTCAGTTTAGTTCCAAAAAAAAAATAGAATAGGAAAAGCAAAATTGTATTTTGTAGTAGAAATGTAAATAAGGAGCTTTATGTTGTTTTTATTTCTGCATAAAGAAATGTATTATTTTAGTTAAGTCCTTATCCTTTAGGGATGAAAGACTAATTGGGTATTTTACCCATTTGTAAAAGTGACTTATTGTATTCAGATTTTTCTTATAAACAATGCACTTCATTTTTTAGTTGAAATTGCAATTCATGAATAAATGTATAATAGAAGAATAAAAGTTTCTGCATTCTTTTTTTTGTATGTTCTAAGTTTTTTCTAGAGTGTAATATGTTGCTATCATTTGTTTAACTCTGTCATTTATTTATAAAAAAAAAGAGATGTAGAAAGTATAAAGGTAGTAGTAGGGAGTAGTAAAGATGAAATGTTAGTAAAATTAAATTAATCACTTAGTTCCAGTTATTTATTCATTCCTAAAACAGAATATGGTTAGATAATTTTAAAAGTTCATCTCTAAAGTTATTGTAAATGATTTCGAGGCTTACGGAGTTGCTGTTTTAACTTTTAAATTCTGTCATTTTTTTTCCTCTTTAGTATTGCAGAAAATGAACCTAGATGTAATAATTTTTATGAAATGAACTATATGAAATATTTAGCATGCTATGTATTTTAGATACTGTCATAAACTCCTAATGTTGCATATTAAAATAAATCATACCTAGGAAATGAAACATAAAATCATTGAAATGCTGCCATTATTTTATCAACTCTTGCAAGCTTTAAAACAAAAAAATATGTATTATTGTAGAAAAAAAAAGGATTGCATGCTAGTGTATAAAACTACTTCAAAAAAATCCTAACCCTAAGAACTGGATATGCATTGTAGTTTATATATATATATATATATTAAATAAATAAAAACAAAAAAAAAATAATAAACAAAATGAGGGGCAAAGGGCCGAACCACTGTGTGTTAACACAGTGGATGACTCACGGGTCGAGCCACTGTGTTTACAGATAGTGGACGACACGGGAGGTGCTGCCACTATGTGTAGACACAGTGGATGGCCCACGGCTGCCACTGTGTGTGCATATAGTGGACGACATCGCTGCCACTGTGTGTACGCAGAGTGGCATCCGAGGGAGCCCACGCCACCACCTCCGCCACTGCAACCCCCTTCCCCCTCCTTTGGCCTTCGCCTTTCCATGGCCGCCGCCGTGCCCTAGTTCGGCCCTGCACAAAACACACATGACATAAGACACAACACCAAAAAAAAAAACCCTAACCCAACTCAGATAGGGTAAAGGGAAATAGATGAAGTTTAAATTTGTTTTGGGTAAAATATGCAACCCTAATCCAAATTCGGATTAGGGTTTGCATACAAATAAAAACAAAAGAATATTAGGGTTAGCCTTTAATTTAAAATTAAAAGAGAGGCGGGGAAATGCTTTTCAAATTTTGAAAAAGATTTCCCCCATATAATTTTATTAAATTGAAACTCCTTATTCGATTTGGAAGAGAATTAATTTTAATATAGTCTATTTTATAAGATTTAAAAATGGAAGATTAATGTTATATGGATACATTATTTGCATAGTTGATTTAATTTATTCAGTGAGGGAAACTATATAGTTATTTAATATATTCGATTAAATATGGACGTTAAGTTATATTTAAAATTGGAGAAAAATTTATAATTGAAAATTATTAATTATTTTTATGAATTTTTAGCCCTTGGGGCCAATGTTGGCTAGATTCATTATTTTGTCAAATTTAAAGGTTTAGGGAAATATTAAAATTGGATTTATTTGACAAATGACATTGTGGAAATTGAACCCTTATCAGTTAGATTTAAATAATGAATTTGCATGCGTTCGATTAATTAATTTTAAAATTAAGATAGCATTATCATTGTTTGGTCGGGAATGATTTAAATGCATTTGAGATATCTAATTATCCCTCGATTTTAATTAGCAGCAATTTAATTAAGATAATTAGATTAACTAACTAAATTGCGACAACCCTCTTGGGATTAATTAATCTCCATTAATTAATGTTGCTTATTTGAGTTGGTTAATTAATCCAACCTTAGGAAGAAAATCTATTTACATCTTAGTTAAGACAAAACTCTATTGATTTCTTTTTAATGTAGATCATTTTGTGAGTTTATGTTGTTCAAAAAAAAAATTGTTCCGTTTTTAGCCAAAAATTTTGGGCATGACATTTTGGTATCAAAGCAAGGTTTCCAACACTAGGAACCTTTCTGCATTATGTTTCGGTTTAATTATTTAATTAATTAAATTTTTTCCCTGAAAATTATTTTTTTATTTTATTTTTCGTTTTATTTTCTCACAAGGATGCCCCCGATTATGCGACAAGCTCGCAAGCATGGAAGGTGTCCTAAGCGTACACATATGGCACGCGAGGATGTTGATAGGGAGGAACCAGTTCCAGAAGGGAACCTGGAAGCCCCTCCCGAACCATCGGTTGACCCAAACTGAGACATCTTATTAGCACTTCAAAACCTGATTGGGATAGTGCAGGATAGGCTTCCAGCAGTTGACCGTCATTCAGAGAATTAGAACTCAAGGAGCCATAGGTCAGTAGATAGGGAATGAAGTAGGATTCCACCTCCTAATCCCATAGAGGGTCAGGCTGAGCACGAGCCTGAGTCTGTTCATCTACCTAGACCACCTCCGGTAGCCGCACCTATTTATATTGAGAGGACACGTCGAGAACCAGGGGATCTGATCAGAGAGGTTTTGTGCCTCTAGCCACCATCTTTTGGGGGATCTACTGATGGGGTAGAGACTGAGGCTTGGCTTTTGAGCCTAGATCGGTGCTTCACATTGCATTCTTACGAAAGCAATCTGAAGGCACGAGTTGCAGTCCACCTTCTCAGATCGATGGCCTCCACATGGTGGAAACAGGAGGAATTCAAGTGTGGTCTAACTGCAGACACCCTCACATGGGAAATATTCACAGAGAGGTTCAGGGAGAGGTACCTGTCAGAGCACTTCATGCAGCGTAGGATCAATGAGTTCCACGACCTCCAGTAGAAGGGTCTCTCAGTGACCTAGTACGAGAGAAAGTTCATTGAGCTCCTACCTTATGTAGAGTACTTGAAGGACGAGAAGCTTCTCGTCAATCGATTTATCAGGGGACTTAATGCCGAGATAGTAGGACCGGTGAGGATGGCTGCTCCAGGGAGCCTTTCGGTTTTTGTGGAGAAGGCCTTGATAGCCGAGGAGATCCAGGCCAGGCCACAAGATACAAGGGATCGGTTTCAAAACCAAAACCCGACACCCCAGTCTTTCAGGTTTCATAAACCCCATTGGAAGGGCAACCAAAGAAATGCATCAGGGTCCTATAAACCCCCTCCTCCACCGCAGGCACAACAAAGTCAGAGGTAGAGGCCCCTTCAGGGACAACAGGGCTTTAAGCCCAAGTAGTGGCAGTCACAGGGTCCTAGATGTGACCAGAGGGCACAGGGTACATACACACCTTTGGCATGGACTCGATAGTCCTCCAGAGGTGGGTACAATGGTTCTAGCAGGACAGGTGGGTAGCCTTACTCTAGGCCCCAGGGCACATAGTTTCAGGCACACGTTGCTTGTTTCACATGTGGAGCCATGGGACACATGGAGAGAGAGTGTCCACAGGGTTAGATGGTAGGTAATCAGAGGATGGCAGCATCGGAGCCTACAGTTGGAGATATGGGCAAGTCCCATAGGGTCTTCGCAGTGGTTGACAATCGCCAAGCAGAGCACCAGGCCACAGTCATTGAGGCTGCAGGTATGATTACAGGTATTGGTATTTCTATATTATTTGACTCAGGAGCAACTGACTCCTTTATATCTCCATTGGTTGTGGAGCGTTGCGGGCTAGTGGCAGTTAGGCAGGGTGTCAGTTGGGAAGTGGAGTTAGTATCAAGGGCTAGAGTGTTAGTGGATTCAAAGGTTAGGGGATGTCTGCTCCAGATTGGTAATACCACCACCGTAGTAGACCTTAGAGTTATGCCACTCGGATCTTATGGCGTCATACTTGGCATGGATTGGCTTTATGCCCATAGAGCCAAGATGGATTGTCACCTGAAAAAGATCAAGTGCGAGGATGATCATGGTGCTCCCATAGTAATCACTGGGATTTAGAGACCCGTGTCTCTTCGTATGATATCCGCTATGCAGCTTAAGCGGAGCATACGAAAGGGATGCCAGTTGTTTGCTATCACCATCAGTGATAGAGAGGAAGACAATGAGAAGGAGCCTTCCATAGATGATCATCCCATCCTTGAGGCTTTTACAGATGTGTTTCTAGCTGAGCTACCTGGTATGCCACCTAGCAAAGAGATTGACTTCCACATAGATCTAGTATCAGGAGCTGAGCCAGTTTCGAGAGCACCTTATAGGATGACCACACATGAGCTTAATGAGCTCAAGATGTAGCTAGAGGAACTTTTAGAGAAGGGTCACATTCATCCTAGCATCTCCCCTTGGAGCGCACTAGTCATCTTTGTGAAGAAGAAGGATGGGTCCCTTCGGTTATGCATGGATTATAGGCAACTGAATAAAGTAACCATCAAGAACAGCTATCCCTTGCCCAAGATTGATGACTTGTTTGATCAACTTCAGGGTGCTAAAGTGTTTTCCAAAATAGATCTGAAGTCAGGGTACCATCAGTTTAGGATTGTGGAGAGTGAAATCCACAAGACTGTGTTTCACACCAGATATGGCCACTATGAGTTCACTGTGGTCCCATTCAGTCTTACGAATGCTCCACCTATATTCATGAGTCTCATGAATGGGGTATTCCGCACCTTCCTCGACCGATTTGTGATTGTGCTCCTCGATGACATATTGATATATTCTTAGAACGAGAAGGAGCATGAGGAGCATTTAAGGTAGGTTTTGCAGTGTTTGAGGGACAACTAGTTGTTCGGCAGTTTGTCGAAGTGTGCTTTCTTTAGATCAGATGTCAAGTACCTGGGGCATGTTATATCCGATGATGGGATCTCAGTTGACCCATCAAAGATCAGAGCTATCATAGATTGGCTAGAGCCAACCAATGTGATAGAGGTCAGGAGCTTCATGGGGCTAGCAGGGTACTACAAATGCTTTGTTGAGGGATTTTCTAGAGTTGCACACCCCATCACATCCCTCCAGTGAAAGGGAAAGAAATTCGAGTGGACAGTGAAGTGTGAGAGGGATTTTCAAGATCTGAAAAGGGCACTCACTAGTGCAGCTATTCTTATTGTGCCAGACCCCATGACCGATTTCATGGTATGCACGGATGCTTCCTTAGATGGATTAGGAGCAGTCCTTATGCAGGAGGGTAGAGTTATAGAATACGAGTCTAGGAAACTTAAGACTCACTAGCTTAACTACCCTACACATGACCTAGAGCTTGCATCAGTAGTACATGCACTTATGAGGTGGAGACACTTCCTTTTGGGTCATCACTTCGAACTTCATTCAGACCATCAGAGTTTGCAGTACATCTTCACCCAGCCAAATCTTAATGCCCATCAGAGGAGATGGATGGAGTTCCGTTGCGAGTATGATTTTGATGTCCACTATATCAAGGGGAAGGAGAACATAGTCGCAGATGCCTTGAGTAGGAGACGACATGAGGTATACACCATATCTATGAGCACAGATTTGAGAGACCATATATTATAGTGGTTACTAGAGGATGGATGGTATCTAGAGGTTTGTCAAAGGATTTGATCTCAGGAGACCTTGGAAGGGAAGTATGTGGATTATTCATTAGAGTCTGATGGACTATTATGCCATAGAGGGCACATCTATGTACCTTCTCCCAGGGGATTGCGAGAGTTCATTATCATGGAGGCTCACAAAGCTCCTTATGCAGCGCATCCCAGGGTTAAGAAGATGCATGCAGGCTTGAGGCAGTTATATCATTGGCTAGGTATGTGATAGCTTATCGCGGAGTTAGTAGCCTGATGCCTTGAGTGTTAGAGAGTCAAGGCAGAGCATCGCCATCCTGGTGGGTTGCTCCAGTCTCATGCTATACTAGAGTGGAAGTGGGATATTATATCCATGGATTTCATCATTGGTCTCCCCATGTCATCTCATCGCCATGATGCTATCTTGGTGACAGTTGACAAGTTGACCAAAGTGGCCCACTTCTCACTAGTCCGGACTACCTTCATAGCTCTAGCAGTGGCACAGGTGTTCTTGCAAGACATTGTCAGGCTTCATGGTGTTCCACACAAGATTATTTTTGACAGGGATTCCTTCTTCACTTCTTCCTTTTGGAAGGCATTATAGGCAGCTATGGGCACCAAGCTCAATTTCAGCACAGCCTATCATCCGGAAATGGATGGACAGATAGAGTTGGTTAACCGGGTGTTAGAGGATATTCTCCGCATGTACGTCATGGATCATCAGACCAGATGGGAGGAGTACCTTCATTTAGTAGAGTTTGCCTATAATAATGGGCATCACACTTCTTTGGGGATGCCACCTTTTCAGGCTTTGTATGACAGACCTTGCAGGACACCTTTGAGTTGGGACCATATTGAGGATAGAGTGGCCATAGGCCCTGAGATGGTTCGTGATATGGAGTAATAGGTAATTTTGATTAGACATTGCCTTAGAGAGGCACAGGATAGGCAGAAGAAATATGCAGATGCAAAGAGGATAGACTGGAGTTACATGGTTGGGGACAGAGTTTTTCTAAGAGTGCGACCGCATAAGAGTCCAATCCATTATGGAAAGGGTTCTAAGCTCGCACCTCACTTTGTTGGACCTTTTGAGATCCTTGAGAGGATAGGACCAGTTGCTTATCATCTAGCTTTGCCACCTAGCTTGTCACGCATCCACGATGTGTTTCATGTATCAGTTTTGAGGAAGTATATCTATGATGAGTCTCATATTTTAGATTGGAATGCCTTGCAGGTGGAGTCGGACGAGCAGCTAGCTTTGGAGCCCATTCGCATTTTGGCTCACTGGATGTTGGCCCTTCGAGGTCAAGAGCTAGACCAGGTTAGGGTCTAGTGGGATTGCTATGATGAGGTTACAGCTTCATGGGAGGATGCAACACGTATGAGATCACAGTACCCTCATCTTTTTGATGAACTCCAGGAGGATGTTCATGCCTAGAGGGGGAGGGTGTGAGGCCCTACCCCGACCCATCCTATCTTTTCAATGATTTTCATTTGAAACTATTATGGATGCTTTATTTTTATACATTATGGATATAGAACTTTATATGGTCCCACGATTTTGATAACATTGATATATATATTGATGCCTCATTTCTATGCTTTGAAAATATAGAATTTTATATGATCCTAGAATAGGGTAACATTGAGATGATGTATGTCATTATTTGATTTACAGGACTTTAGTATGATGCTAGAAATATGTTTACATATCTTATGAAAGGATAAAATTATGAGGATTATGATGAATTGCTTATGTGAATTGCTTTGATATGTGGCAATTGTATTGTATAATGTCAATTCTATATAGAATGATTGTATTGTATTCTTAATTATGTGTTTTATATTATACGAGGCTATTGGAAAGTACTAATGTTTAAATTGATATGCACAGGAAATTATCCATGTGACCATGGAAATATTATGGAGAATCAAGCCTAGGCCTATGTGCGTTCATAAAACCATGGGTTGTCTATTTGGAGAGATAACACCCCATATGTATTGTATTTTATTCGTAAACGTAAAATGTTACATGAGTGTAAATTGTATTTATTGAATTATTTAAATTATTCAAGGGACAATTGCCATGTGTGTATTTGTGATGTGGAATTATTTTATAGTGTCACTTGACACCTATGTTGTATGTTGTGTTGGCAATTGTCATGTCACCTTTTTGGAAAGATTCATTTTTGTTTAATTGTTATAGTTCCTAATTATCCTTGAAGAAACCAATAAATCTAGGTTAGTGAGCCACAAGGAGGGTCAACTCAGAGTTGACCCGTAGGTTAACTTTAGGTGGACTTTCTAAGGGTTAAATCAACTCCTAGAGTCAGTTTTAGAGCATTTTTATTAGGCCTCATGGGGTACCTATGGGTGAAGGCAAAATTTGGCCATGTGTCTTTCCCCTAGGGGTTGTTTAACCACCCAAAAAAGTGGTTTTCCCAAGATGGACGAATTTCATCTATAGGAGTGCCATCCTTGGGTAGGAAACCTTCTTGGGTTGTGTCATTCCTCTTCCCCATTTCTTCCCTCTTCTTTAGGTACCTTGGTCAGGGAGTGTGTAAGACCTAAGGAAGACCAACCAATGAGAGTCCCTCACTCTATCCAAGAGGTTGGAAGGAGTGAGAGAAGCCTTCTTAGGCTAGAGATTGAGGTTTAGTGAGCGAATCACCCACTCTCCATTTTTTGGAGATCTTGGAAAATTTTTGAAAAAAAAAAAAAAACCTGTTTAAGGATAGGAAAAATTTGGCTAAGTGTTGTAGAAAAGATTGTGGATTGGGCTGCTCTTCTCCAAGCTTTCCCTAGAATACCCTTGATAGATTTCAAGGTTGGTGTTTTCTTACTTGTTCATTTGAAAATCTGTTGGTAGAATGCTTGAATGTATATGTTGTATCTTGCATTGTATTTGTGAAAGTTCTATGTGATTCTTTTTCTATTTCTGTTTATGCATTTTGTTGTGTTGGGAGTATCCAAGACTATCTTACCCTTGGGAGGGCAAAATGGTCTTGGGGGTGGAAGGCGTATGACAACCTTAGAGTGAGAGACTCTCATTATGAGAGTGATCTCAAGGGTTTGTCCATGTGACCCTTGCTGTATATTTGTGTTATTTCATTTGGGGGTCATAAGGGGAGCAAATATGGCATGTTTGCCTTTTGGGGGTCATAAGGATGTGGGGGTTAAGAATGAGTTTTGGTTGCGTTTTCTTGCATGACATGAGTTGGCTGTGTGTTACTATCTAGCAGAATCTCCTCTAGGGTACTTGGTCGACTTCCACCCTCGTTAAACATCACATTATGTGATGAAGTTTCAGCTTGGGAAGGGAATGTGTTGTTGTGTTTTATTTTCCCCTTGTCTGTTTGTGTTTGCTTGAGTGTAACCTGTCTAGGACTTGGTTCTCCAAGCTCGAGGGTGGCTTCTAGTAAGCCTAGGCTGGGAGGTGAGCACCCCATGGTCACAGCTCTAAATTTTTAAATGTAGGTTGCTTGGGAAGGAGAGCTAGGAGTTGCTGGTTTCAGTTTAGTTGCAAAAAAAAATAGAATAGGAAAAGCAATATTGTATTTTGTAGCAGAAATGTAAATAAGGAGCTTTATGTTGTTTTTATTTCCACATAAAGAAATGTATTATTTTAGTTAAGTCCTCATCCTTTAGGGATGAGAGACTAATTGGGTATTTTACCCATTTGTAAAAGTGACTTATTGTATTCAGATTTTTCTTATAAACAATGCACTTCATTTTTTAGTTGAAATTGAAATTCATGAATAAATGTAAAATAGAAGAATAAAAGTTTCTGCAGTCTTTTTTTTGTATGTTCTAAGTGTTTTCTAGACTATAATATGTTGTTGTCATTTGTTTAACTCTGTCATTTATTTATAAAAAAAAAGAGATGCAGGAAGTATAAAGGTAGTAGTAGGGAGTAGTAAAGCAAAAATGTTAGTAAAATAAAATTAATCACTTAGTTCCAGTTATTTATTCATTCCTAAAACAGAATATGGTTAGATAAATTCAAAAGTTTATCTCTAAAGTTATTGTAAATGATTTCTAGGCTTATGGAGTTGTTGTTTTAACTTTTAAATTCTGTTATTTTTTTTCCTCTTTAGTATTGCAGAAAATGAACCTAGATGTAATAATTTTTATTGAAATGAACTATATGAAATATTTAGCATGCTATGTATTTTAGATACTGTCATAAACTCTTAATGTTGTATATTAAAATAAATCATACCTAGGAAATGAAACATAAAATCATTGAAATGCTACCATTATTTTATCAATTCCTGCAAGCTTTAAAACAAAAATATATGTATTGCTGTAAAAAAAAAAAGGGACTGCATGCTAGTGTATAAAACTACTTCAAAAAAAAATCCTAACCCTAAGAACTGGATATGTATTGTATATATATATATATATATATATATATATATATATTAAAAAAAAATGCTCATAAATGAAAAAACATTAGTATATGTTTAAAACCTGATTGTATATATATATGTGTGTGTGTGTGTGTGTGTGTGTGTGTGTGTGTGTGTGTATGCCGAACCACTGTGTGTTAACACAATGGATGGCTCACGGGTCGAGCCACTGTGTGTACACACAGTGGACGACGCGGGAGGTGCCGCCACTGTGTGTAGACACAATGGACGGCCCGCGGCTGCCACTGTGTGTGCACACAGTGGACGGCACCGCCACCACTATGGGTACACACAGTGGCGTCCAGGGGAGCCTGTGCCACCACCTCTGCCACTGCAACCCCCTTCCCCCTACTTCGGCCTTCGGCTTTCCATGGCCGCCGCCGTGCCCTAGTTTAGCCCTACACAAAACACACATGGCATAACACACAACACCAAAAAAAAAAAACCCTAACCCAGCTCGAGTAGGGTGAAGGGAAATAGATGAAGTTGAAAATTTGTTTTGGGTAAAATATGCAACCCTAATCCAAATCCAGATTAGGGTTTGCATACAAATAAAAACAAAAGAATATTAGGGTTAGCCTTTAATTTAAAATTAAAAGAGAGGGGGGGAAATGCTTTTCAAATTTTGAAAAAGATTTCCCCCATATAATTTTATTAAATTGAAACTCCTTATTCGATTTGGAAGAGAATTAATTTTAATATAGTCTATTTTATAAGATTTAAAAATGGAAGATTAATGTTATATGGATACATTATTTGCATAGTTGTTTAATTTATTCAGCTAGGGAAACTATATAGTTATTTAATATATTTGATTAAATATGAACGTTAAGTTATATTTAAAATTGGGGAAAAATTTATAATTGAAAATTATTAATTATTTTTATGAATTTTTAGCCCTTGGGGCCAATGTTGGCTAGATTCATTATTTTGTCAAATTTAAAGGTTTAGGGAAACATTAAAATTGGATTTATTTGACAAATGACATTGTGGAAATTGAACCCTTATCGGTTAGATTTAAATAATGAATTTGCATGCGTTCGATTAATTAATTTTAAAATTAAGATAGCATTATCATTGTTTGGTCGGGAATGATTTAAATGCATTTGAGATATCTAATTATCCCTCAATTTTAATTAGCGGCAATTTAATTAAGATAGTTAGATTAACTAACTAAATTGCGACAACCCTCTTGGGATTAATTAATCTCCATTAATTAATGTCATTTATTTGAGTTGGTTAATTAATCCAACCTTAGGAAGCATATCTATTTACATCTTAGTTAAGACAAAACTCTATCGATATCTTTTTAATGTAGATCATTTTGTGAGTTTATGTTGTTCAAAAAAATTTTTTGTTCCATTTTTAGCCCAAAAGTTTGGGCACGACAGACAACTTCCCCATATCAGATGATATCATATTAGTACATGTAACCTTCCTAGCTGCATTATACCTATCAATTAGCTACTAGTTTGACTCTTGTTGGAGAGATTTAAACTCTTTAGCAATATGCTCAGTCAAACCTCTGAGCTTATCGGAAGGGCTAGCTACCAGACTAGTGTATTCTAGAACTAGTTGCAACAAAACTGGTATAGCTTGCACTATAACCTGTTTCTCTTCCGATCCTTCCTTCAAAAGTTTCTGTGTAACTACCATCATCAATTCTGAGCTGCTGAATTGTTCAATTCTCTTCTTCCTAAAATATACTTGACTAGAAGTGTCAAGTGCCAACAATGAATGACTATCCAAAATTTTGCCGGTATCTTCAACCTATTGACTGACACTGGTGGCTTTGGAACTTGGTGCAGTAACTTGCTCTACCTTGACCTCTTCCATATGTACACTTATTGCCAAAGTTTCAATATACACAACCTATTTATTAAATGCCTCAACATCAATAACCTTTACATCTGGAATGGTCTATTCTGGTGTGACCTACTCAACCTGTACAAGTTCAATTGCCGGTAAACCTGCCTCAACATCTTTTACAATTGGTTCATCGAGAGGAATGTCCTCAGTTATTTTTTGTTCCAAAACTGGTGGGGCTTCACTTAATATACCCTTGCCCTTAGCATCTACCGGGATGTTTGGAATATGAGGGACTTTTGGTGATGTAAAGAATTCCAGATTATCAATGATGAATTTTTCTTATGCTTCATGAGTTTCTTTAACAATTTAATTCACCCTACCAACCATTAGACTGACATGCCGGTGCCTACTCTGGAAAATTATTTTATTAGCAACTTCTAGGCACTTATTCATCTCTTTCTCTGAGATTGCTCCACAAATGGTTAGTAATTATTGAATTTTTATCTCTTTATCTTCCTCTACAGCTAATAATTTTCTAGCATCTAATTTATTATACAAATCTGCCAAAATATGTTTTTCTATCTTTATAAGGGCTTTCTTATATATATCTAAATATAACAAAACTGTTTCTTCTATTTCTTTCTATTCACTATCATCCATATGTACATAATAGTGCTGTATGTTACTCAAAATTCTATCTTTAGTTACTTGATCAATTAATTCAGCAATAGAAAGAGGAGGGATAACCTTTATACTTTAATTGGATTCCAAAGTTTTTTCCAACTCTGATTTCATCTCCTTCCCAGATGGTGGAAGAGTGTCCTTTACCAGTTTCTTCTTCTTTGTTGGTTTCCTCTCCTTCAAAATTTGCTTCTTGGGTGTTAGAGGGGTTGTCTTGGTTTTCTACTTTGGTTCCTTAGGCTTCTTTCTTTGGATTCTCATGTATGTTTTGGGAATTTTTGAGGGTTCATCTTCTGTTTCTGATTTAGAAGCAACTGGGGCAATAAATGTTTCAGGTTTCTTCCTTTTTAGTACACCTTTGCTGGTTGCTGTTGCCGGTAAGGACTGAACTGTTGTTAGAGAAGATGACTTTGTTAATCCAATGATCTATTTTATTTCAAATGACATCTTCTGTACAACCTATCAAACCTTCTTAATTTGTCCTTCCCTCTTCTTCTTGCTGAAGCCTATTTGCACCTCCAATTCCTTTTATTTTTCTGTTCCAAAGGCCTTCTCTGATTCATCTACTGGAGTATCCAAAAGCATTTTTGCATACAAATCCAAAATTTGGGCATCAACTTCATAACCCATTTTTGTAACCCATACCGTTCTTGGTTTAACAATCTCCATGAGGGTTTCATCCTTCTTAACCATAAAACAAATTTTAGTGAAATATTTATCTACAATATGTTTAGGTACCCGGTATCTCTATTTCATTGCCTTTTGAAAAGCTTTGAAATAACCCCATAAAATGGATTCCCTATCCTGTCCTATATTTCTTAGGGCGTCCTTTATTTGCTTCCCTAGAAGTATGTCAAAGGCCCATTGCCTTTTACCAGATCCCAGGGTCTCATTCAAAAAGAATAGCATTAAACAAACAATAAGATTGCCATATCGAAAAACTCCTTTCTTTTCTCCCTTTATTTTACCAAGATTCAAAATCAACTCATCACACATCCATTGGCATAGATCATACTTTTCATTTTCCTTAACCATTTTATGAGCATAGTATATATAAGAGCTAGAAATTGAATTCATCTGGTTGGATCGCGTTACCTTGTACCCAATGATCATATTGGCAAGTTGCATGTCCTTGTCCCAGATAGTGCTTATTCTCATTGACCGGTTGTTGAAAGTAGCACCGATTAATTTATTGACCTCATTGTTTGAAATTTTCTTCTTTCCCGGTGTCTATCCAACTTGGTACAAACTAGTGATTGCACGAATAGCCTCCTTAGTGATCTTGTAAGGCCGGTCTATCCACATGAATTTTCCATGGACACGACTCAACAAATACCAAATTATTTCATCTTCAAAATCTGGCATCTCCAAAATATCAGTGAAACCCCGATCCTTCAGATTTCTAAATTTTGGTTTGATCATGCCATTCTTGTCCAACAATGCAGTCATATACATGGTCTTGATCTCTGATGTCCCTAGTTCCTCCAAAGTGCAGTGAATATATGCCCTGACATCCTCGCTATAGAGTACGCCATCGAGATTCCTAGAAAAAGAACCTACCGAATCATCAACCTTTGCAATCTGGGGATACCTCTTGAAAATTGGGTGTGGATGATCCTTGATGTTGATCACAATAGGAGTTTACACATCTGCTGGAGTGGGAGAAGATCTAGAAGCCATTGTGATTGCAAAAAGATAGCTTGAAAATTGAGAAAATACCTCACAAACTTCGTCGGTGAAAACCCTTGAAAATTTGCTTTGAATGCACTGGAATTCACTTGAAAATTCTCTTAATTGCCTTAGGTCACCTTAAAATCACTCTACTTCACTCTGCTTCACTCTAAATGTTGTGTGATAAAAAATAAAATAACTTTTCCCTTTTTATTCATCTAAACCCTAATTTCTCATTGACATAAATGCATGCCGAAATATCATACCGGATCCTAGATCCATTATTTCAGTGCCGATTAACGTTCAATATAACTTCTCCAATGTATAAAACAAGCTTTCAGACCACTACTAGGGGTAATGCAAGATCTGTCATCAATTTGCCTCCCCCTAAGGTTGATGCCTTAGTTAACAGATGACTTCCTGCCAGCGCAGGAACATTCTGCTCTATCGGTTGAGTAATCGGGGTATTTTCCTTTGTTGGTTGATCTTCAAATTTCTCAACCCACTATTTAGCATGAGCTTGCCAGATTTCATCAACCTTTTTCTTTCCCTTCTCATAGGATGTGTCATTCCTTGCTGGTGAATTCGTGCTTCTGCAATATTTGGCAATGTTTCCTGTTTCATTGCATGCATAGCAAGTGACATTGTTCTTCTAAATTTCCTTACTGTATCCTTGATCATTCCTTGACCTACATTGATTATCCATATTTCCAAACTTTCCACATGCATGACATCTCACATTCATTCTACAATCTGTTGTCCCATGACCATACTTTTTACAATTGGAACACTGATCGGTAAATGAATTGTTATTCTGATTGACTCTATTTATTCATTGACTTTCCATATGACCAAACTTATTGAAAACAAAGCATCTACCATTAAATTTATGTGCATTGGGTTGTCTTATCAACGATCTTTGATTCCAGTTGATTGGAGGATTCTTTTGATTGTTCTCTTGACCGGATGCATCATCCTGATTTTCAGTACCAGAGCTTTCTCCATGCTCAAATACAAGACCTCTAGTGTCTCTATTGTGCCTTTGATTCTCCAGTAATTGATCAAGCCTTATAGAACTGACCTTGAACTTGTCCTTGTACTCATTTGTAGCATCTAGGTCACTTCTTAGGATTGCCATCATTCTTTCCAACTCTTTCTCATTGTTTTGAGATTGCACCAATTCAGTTCTCAACATGTCAGTTTTGTGTACCAACCTAATGCATTCCTCAGATCTGTCTTTTAGAGATTTGGCAAGATTTTCTTCATTCTTCTTTCAGTCTTCAATCTCCTTGGACATTCTCATGGTTAGGGCTTGCATTTCATTCTTCATGACACCATTCTCCCGAGTCTTATTTTGACATAGTTCCTTAAGGGCATTTTTCTCTTCATCATCCTAATTTTGTAACAATTCTTTCCTTTTGTCTTGAGCAGATGACAACCTCTCTTTCAAGGTAAGAATGATTTCTTTTACAGATGTCAGTTCATCTTTTGTAGAATTCAGCTCATCTTGCAACTTCATGTTCTTCAATCTTTTAGCATACCCTTATTCAAGTGCTACTTCAAGTTCTTTCTCTATACTCATCTCCATGGATTCTGGATTTAGGATCTTCCTCAAGCTGTTAGACTTATTATGAGGCACCAAGCTCTGATACCAATTGTTAGAATCCAATAACACTGAGAAGGGGGGGGGGGGTTGAATTAATGTTCTGCTAGTTTAAGTATTTTTAGCCTTATTATTAGATCCACTTATTAACCAATATGCATAAAAGGAAATAACAATAAGTAATAACAATGTAACCACAACGATCAACACCATAACATATAAATTTATATGTGGAAAAAATCAAAGAGGAAAAACCACGATGGGATTTGTGACCCACAATATCTATCCACTAGCCAGTTGAATAAATATTACATAAATGAGGGGCCTGCACATGTAGGAAGACACACTTCCTAGAGCTCACTGCTCAATACAAAGGAGCCTCACTGACTACAGGATCAAAATGATGAATTAAAACAAAAATTTGAACTCTGAAAGTGCATTTGCTATGCTAGATGTGTTCTGGTTGAAGCACAAACTATATCGGTTAATACTGCTACTTGCCTTTACCAGTATTCAAGTTTTCTTACCAATCCCTTGAACAAATACTTAAGACCGATTACAGATTATTACATTGGCATAACATCGATCTAGATCTTGCTCACACAATTGCATATATCCTATCATATCCCAAAATGACCTAATAGACCGACTTATATACCCTTACATACATGAATGCATTATGTCGGCTTACAATCATATTACAAAAGATAAAAGACATGTCGACGCAAATAAAACGTAAAACTATATGACCATTGCTGCTTCCACGTTTTCCAGATCAATATCTTATGTCAGCCTTAGAATACTGGTTCCAAGTTTACCGGTTTACATGTCTGTCGGTTCCTTGAATACCGATGATCTGAATGCCAGTGCCGGTTTCCTTGATTACCAGATCTTCAATGAAGTGTGTTGCCATCAATGCTAACACCTATAACCTAGATGAGTGTCAATTGCCAACGTCATGTTGTTTCCATGTCTTTGTATGAGCTTTATTACATCAATTTGATTGACTTTCATGCTTTAGATCACTTTGCATCATTGATTTAGAGCATTTACTTTGTCAATTACAAGAATTTAGGGTTTACTCTTTAGAGTTGCTCTAGATTGTTTGCATTCATCTTAGGGTCTTGTACAAACACAAGATTCTTGTACACACTATTTTACTATACAAATTAGCTATTTGTTGAGATGGAAATCACCAAAATAGGGGTTCGAATAAGGCAAAACCCTGTATAGCCACCCAAAACCCTATTTTTTAGCTACAAGTGCAGATTTGGGATCCAAGCATCATTGCAAATTTTAGGACTGGCAAAATACACAGACACAGTTTGAGGGAGAAAATTTGAACAGAAACCACTAGGGCTAGGGCATGGCACCCTGGTCCTGCCTAGGATAGGGTCGTGGTTCCCTGGTCCTCCCATATTTTGGTAGGATAACAACTCACAATCTTCAGATCTCAGTCTGTCAGGTACAACTTCCAGTTTGTAGAATTAGGAAAGGGGTGTAGCACCCCTGTTCCAGACATTTTGGCTCATATTTTTGGCATAGGTACACATCTGAACTCATCCCCTAATCTATACTTTTCAGCTACATATCAATCATTTTCAATTCTGCATTTCTGGATTAGGGTTTGTCGTGTATACTTGCATTCTAGGTTAATCATTCAAATATGCACTTTGCATCACTCCTATCTCTCATTTGCAGCAAAGGAATAGAAACCTTAAGAGGTAATCCTTAGTTCTCTCTTCCTTGCAAGAAGTAGCCGAAGTGTGTTATCTCCCTAGGCTCTTTCGTATTCCATGAGTGTGTACATAAGAGTGGGATTAGGGTTTGTTCACTTAGTCTCACTTTTCTCCCTACAGAAAATGTATGTAATAAGACTCTACAGATTAAACTATGTTTTTATAAACTTGTTATCTTGTGGATGAATAGTATCTATTGCTTTATGTCAAATGAGTTATTGTTTATATTTCATTTTCAAGTGTCTGGGCATGTAGATTGTTGAATGGGCCTCAAAGCTACATGTTTATGAAGTTCTCTTTGTGCCTTAGTTCTAAACTTATCTCAACGCATCGCTATAGTGTAGTTTTGCTTTCAGCTATTCTTTCTATCCCTTTTCACCCCCCATATATGAAGAGCTGGCTTCTAAAATTCTAGAGGTCACTTAGTGAACTTGCATAGGTCCCCCATCATTGAGTTTCCCATAAGGCTATATTCATAAAAGCATTTTTATCAATCAATGGGAATAAAAGACAACATATTGAGCGATAGCAGAGGAACAAAAAAATGGTCAATTAATTCCATTTTAAAATTACAATATGCTAATAGAAATATGAAGATCTCAAAGTATACCCCATCCATTATTTTTAAAAATATTGCATCCACTTATCTTCAACACAAGACTAATACTTATGAATAATATTTTATCGGTCAAGTTTATATATTAATATTAGATTGCATGGGATACCTCATATTATTATATCAGATAGAGGTCTCGTATTTACATTGACATTTTGCAATGCGTTAGAAACACTCAATCCAATTTTAGCATAACTTATCACCCATAGATAGACGAAAAAATAGAGAGGGTGAATATGGTTTGAGGATATGTTGAGGATGTAAATTATGGATCATTAGACTAGATGTGAGGAGTATTTATATTTGGTTGATTTTTTATACAATAATAGTCATCATAGTTCTTTGGGCATGTCACCATTTCAAGCATTATATGGTAGACCATGCAAGACATCATTAAGTTGGGACAAATTTGAGGATAGAGTGGTAATTGGACCAAAGTTGTTATAGGACATGTATTTTTAGGCATTATTGATCAGAAAAAGGTTATAGGAGGCTTAGAATCATCAGAGGAAGTATGTTGAAACTAGGAGGATCAATTAGAGTTTTTCAATGGGTCATAGAGTGTTCATATAAGTGTGAAAACATAAGAGTCAAATCTATTATGGAAAGGGCTCTATGCTCACACCTCATTTTGTGGGTTCTTTCAATATTTTAGAGTGCATAGGGACAATTGCCTATCATCTAGCATTTACACCTAACATGTCATGCATTCATAAAGAATTTCATATTTATGTATTACAACATTATGTTCATGATGCATTTCATGTTCTAGATTGGGGTGCTCTACAAGTGGAGATAAACAAACCATCAATGTTAGGGCCCATTCACATATTAATTCATTAAAATTTAAATCTTTGTGGATGCGATTTGGACCAAATCAAGGTTTAACAAGATGGATATGCAGAGGTTTCTGCCACATGGAATGATACTTCATAGATGAGGGTGTTATATTCTCACCTCTTTGAGGACTTTGAGGAGGAATTTTGGTCCTAGGGAGGGAGGATGTTAGTTCTATTTTGTTCTTGAGGTGGATATGCATTACTATTTGTGATGTGGCATTTTGTTCAAGACCTTGTACATTTTAAGATTCTCATGTGTAGACATAAATCTAGATACATTCATTTTTTTGTTAGCATATACATGCTAATATGATGTTAGTCATGTCAATTCATACATATATGAATACGAGAGGATCATTTTATCTTCTTTATTGCTTTCATACATGCTTAATATCATACTATGGTGATTTAAGCATGATTGTATATTATGGTTCTTAGATTTTATGTTGTAAAGTGTGATTCAACAATAATAAAATGCAAATGATTATTTATTATATAATTTATACAGGTATATCTCAATTATATTATAGAGCTTCTAGATTTGATTGTGTTAACAAGTTTTTTTATCATCAATGTTTTAGATCACACTCTGTGATCCATCATTAGGATGAATGAGAGCTCAAGGATGTGAAATGATTGTTGCAGACCAAAAACACCCCTAAAAAGGAAAGAGGAGGAAGATAAGAGGGTGGGGGGGGGGTGTTCACAAAAACCAAGGAGGACAAAAAAACAAAAAGAAAAGAAAATTAATAAGAAAAAAGAACTAAATAAATAAAAAGGAAAGAGGGTTAAAAAAAAAATTATAAACAAAGAATACCAAATGAAAGCAATAAAAATGAAAATAATAAACAACAATAGCAATGCTACAAATTTAAAAAGAAAGACAAGAAGTAAATAAGAAGAGAAAAAAATTAAAATATAGAAAAACACAACTGAACTTACAAAATTGATTAACAAAAAAAAATCAAAAAACAAACCAACAAAAATAACTAAAAATAAAAAAGATTAAAATTAAAATAATAAGCCAATAGTTATAAATAAACATATAAATATATGTTAAAAACTAAATATATCTAAGTATAAATTGATAAATGTATATGAGTTTAAATTTATAAAAATGAATAAATATAATGATTATATCTATTTATATTTATAAATTATATCTATTTATACTTATAAATATAAATATATATAACAATTATATGTGCTAAATTGATAAATATATATGAGTTTAAATTTATAAAAATGAATAAATATAACGATTATATCTATTTATATTTATAAATTATATCTGTTTATACTTATAAATATAAATATATATAACAATTATATGTGCTATATTTATAAATGAGAATAAAAAATGATACATATGTTTATATTTATAAACATAAAAATATAAACAATTATATATGTTTATATTTATAGATATAAAGATATCTAATCAATATATATGTTTATATTTATAAATAGAAATATATAATATATATATATATATATATGTTTATATTTATAAACACAAATATATATAACAAAGAAAAAATAACTAAAAAATATAAAACTAAACAAGAAAAGAAGCAAAAGAGGAAACAAAATGCACAAATAAAATGAAAACACAAAATTAAAAAGAAATAATAAGAGAAGGTAAAAAACAATCAAAATTAGAGGAGAGAGAAGGAACCATAAATAAAAAAAGATGAACCTAGAGAAAACAATAAAGAAGAGGGAAAGAAGAATGAAAAGAGAGAAGGAGGAAGAGACAAGGAGAGAACAAGAACCCTAGATGGACAACTCAACAACAAGCGAGAAGGATGAAAGAAAAGGAGCTCCAGGGGAGAGAGGAAGAGAGGAGGCGGGGCAAGTAGGTGGGGGGGGGAGATGGAAAAAGGAATCTAGTGGAGCCATGAGACATAAACAAGAGGGAGAGAAAAGGCAAGGAGGGACAAGAGGGACAAAAAATGGGAAAAAAACTAAGATTGGGGACATAGACTTGTCAAGGAGGAAAGCAGGGGCGATCAAGAACCGCTCAGGCTCCACCCATCATCACAATTGAGTTTCAAAGGGTGGTTATTGATTTCTATGGCTTCTTTGAGATTTCTTTTGAAGAAGTTGTCTTCCTTGAATAGGATTTGAGTATTTTCCAAATAAATATGGTGTTTGGTGGAAGTAGAGTGCTCGGCTAGGGCTGACTTAAGATCACGTTCATGTCTGATGTCGAACGCTCTTTGATTCTAGTGCTAAAGGAGCGGCTTGTTTCACCTATATAGGGTGTGCCACATGAACAAATAACTTTGTAGACTCCAACTTCTTGAAAACAATACTTGAGTCGTTAAGAGAGGGGATGCACTTATTTATTGTGGAGAGAGGCTTGAAAGCACAACAAATACCTTTTTTAAGAAGAATTTTGGAGACCTTCTCAAAAGTGCCTTCAATATAGGGAAGAGATGAAATAGAGGGGCTTGTGATAGGGTTAACCACTGAGCTGGAATCGAAATGAGAATTATCTTGGTTGATATCTCTAGAGTCTTAACTAGAACACTACATAAACCATATAAATATGTCCTCCAAGTTGAAACACTAAATCACCAAAGAAAAGCAATGCAAAAATATCCTCTAGACTAGTCCTGATAAACAACCTCACTATTAGGAAACTACCACAACTAATTACATTGTCTAAGAAACTGAGAAGATAAAAACATGAAAGTGTAACATCCACTAAACATAGACATTATATATATAGAACCACAATCCATGAACATGAAGAACTAGAGGAATGCAATATATTCTTCCATGTAGACATTTAAATACTATTACTGCGTATTGAAACTTCCACTACACTAGCCTTCTATAAACACCTCATACTTACTCAATATCACCATCAGATCACATAAAAAAATATTCAAAACTCATTTCTAGACTATCTACAACATCCACACAACTAAAAAAAATCAAAGACAACACCAACAAGTTAGACATATATGAAAACACAACACACATTTCCAACAATTATTTCTAAATTGTTTGAGCTTTGATTGAGGTATGAAGTTTACCTCAAATGAATTTCAAGATTTTTGTGAAAAGCATGGGATAAGAAGAAAATATTCTACTATAAGAACTCTCCAACAAAATGGATTTGTTGAAAGAAAGACCATGACGATACAAGAAATGGCAAGAATAATGTTGAATGAGTCAAATTTGTTTGACAAGTTATGGAAGGATGTTGTCCAATTAATAAAGTTTGACAAGTTATGGAAGGATGTTGTCCAATTAATAAAGTCTAGTTAAGAGTCAATAGTAACAAGACACCATGTGAGTTATGGATTGGAAAATCTTCTTCTCTTAGTCACTTGAAGGATTTTGGAAGAAAACACTACATCAGAAGAGATGAAAATAACCTTGGGAAGTTTGATACAAGGTCTAATGAAGGATACTTTGTTGGATAATGTTCAAGAAGTAAAGCCTATAAATACTATAAGTTGAGACTATAGAAAAGTATTGAAAGCATAAATGTCAAAGTAGATGAAGGTTCTTATCATGTGACACCATTTGATACTTATTTAAATGTTCATCAACTATAACAAATGAAGAATCTATTGAAGAAAAAGAACCGAAAAGGAAATATACAAAAACACCTGCAAGGCATGTGTAGAGAGATCATTCCAATGATTTGATTGTTGAAGACAAATATTCTAGAGTTCAGATCAAAAGAAATACAAATGATTAAAATCTAAAATATTCTCTCTAGTATCCAATGATTGAATCTAAGATTTTTTTAGAAGTTAGTAACTATGATAGTTGGGTTGAAGCTATTGAGAAGAATTGAGGCAAATTGAAAAGAATAATACTTGGGAACTCTATCCATCTATCCCTCTTTCTCTATCTCTAATCCTCTTTCTGTCCTCTACCCCCTCCCCTCCTCTCTCTCTCTCTCTCTCTCTCTCTCTCTCTCCCTTCCTCTCTTTGCCTCTCTCCCTCTTTCTCTATCTCTCTCCCTCTTTCTCTCTTAAATTCCTCTCTTGCTTCTCTCTCTTTCTCTATATATATGTCCCCCTCTTTCTCTCCTAAACCCCTCTCTCTCTATCAACCTCCCTTCCCCCTCTATCTCCCTCCTCTCCCCCCCCCGCTCTCTCTAGTGTGAAAGTTTCGATTAGGTTTTGGTCACTATAGACTCTCATTTTCTCTCTTTGTTTATAGTGTCAATACCCTGTACAGGTTTTTATGATTATAGATGTTATAATGCTCTCTATTTGTCTATAATGTTGATACCCCATACGACTTTTTTTTCACTATAGACTCATATCTATAGTGTAAAAACCATGACCGAGTTATTACCACTATAGACTTTACATTATGTCTATAGTGTACAAACTGTGATTGATTTATTGCCACTATAGAATTTCCAACATTCCCCCTCTCTTTGTCTATATTGTCAATACCTTGTATGGGTTTTCAATAATAAAAACACGAATAGGTTTTTGTCACTATAGTTAAATTCATAGCAACCAAAAAAACACAATTTACGGTGATGGACTCACTGTAACTGTGCCTTCACTTGTGACATTCTTAGATAGTGTATGATTCTTTTTTGTTTTATATTATTTTAAATGATTGAAATGCATTGTTAGTTTGATTTTTCATTTTTTTTTTTGTTTCTTTTATGCTTTTGATTGTCAAATTCAATGATTTTCATAATTTTTTGAAATGTTTTATTTGTTTAATTTGTATAATATTTACTAACATATATGATATTATTTAGAATAATTCATATTCACGATGGGAAGGAACAAGAGAGGAACCATTGAATCACAAGAGGCAACAAAGGAAAGGCAGAGGAAGTGCATGAAAAGACTACATGAAATGAGAAAAATGGGAGGAGAAGGTATGCCATGTACACCTACTCAGTTACATGGATCAAATGAATCAAATGCAAACCAAGAACAAGTGCTAATAAATGATCAAATAAATGTACTTAATGCAAGACAGGAACATGCAACAATATTAACACCTCCTAGAATTATTCGTAGAAACCAAAGTATATAATTGACACTGATGAAAATATTTTGAAGCCAATGCTCGATAAAATTTCATAACGAACTTGTCAAAGAATGACTAATAAGATATGGAAAAATTGTTTTCAAAGATTAAATCAAATTGCAAGATGCCAATTAATTGTTGAAATGATAAGAAATATGAATCTTAGAGAGACAATGAAAATTATTGGCTTAAGATCATTTGTAAATAATTGTGAAAGAAATATAGTAATAAATCTATTTGATGCATATCAAGAAATTGGTTCAATATGTTATTATGAGGATCTAGTTAGTATGAAGAGGGGGGGGGGTGGGTGAATTAGTAATAAAACAAATCTACAACACTTCACCAAACTGTACCGGTAACTACTCAAACAATCTTCTAAGTTGATTTAGCAAACCATTCACTCAAGTGTTCATCAATATGCAAACAAATTAAAGATATGAAATGCACAAATCAACAATGCATCCACCATATGAACACATAGATTTTTAATGTGGAAACCCAAATGGGAAAACCACGGTGGGAATTAGCACCCACAATATATATTTGCACTCTTTTGAAATGTGCACTGTTAAAGCCATAGCCCAGTTAAGAGCTTTACGATATGCCAATTAAGAGAAGACCCTATTAGGAGTCACCCAGTCAAGGGATTTTGCCTTAGCCCTGTTAGGAGCTCTACCCTATTAAGAGTAACCTTGTTAGAGGATTTCAAACTCAAGTTAATGAGCCACCCGGTGAAGGGATTTACAATATCAGACCTATTAGGATCTACCTGGTTAAGGGATTTCAAACTGCTGTAACTATTAGGGAACAACAGGGCAATTGATTTGATTACAACACTTCCTTGCTTGCTATTACAAATCCTTTTCAACACAACTCTGCTACACACATGCAGACACTCAAATTGGTTTGACAATACCTGATAACTCAACGATGAATGAATAGTACTAGACTGGTACTGAGAGGGGGGGTGAATCAGTACAGACAAAAATATCTCTCCTAAAACCGATTAGACAACAAACACTGCAAATGACTGACAAACAGTGACACCGGTTTGAAACAGAGTACAACCAGTAAAGCTAAGAATGACTGAGACAAGCATTAACCAGTACTCACTTACCTTTCCACTCAACTCAATACTACACTTCCATTTCACCCTTATGCATGAACATGTAATCTATATTAGAAATATAATAGCTTGCCAACATAATCATGATTCACTGCTTGACAGAAAATAACAAAGCATCACATGAAAGAAGCATCACACATGACACACATATTTTTCACGTGGAAACCCAACTGGGAAAAACCATGATGGGGATGAATACCCACAAGCTATTTTTGAACTCTTTAGAAGTCCGCTCTGTTAGGAGCCTTGTCTGGTTAAAGACTGATACAATGGGTTCTGTTAGGAACCGATCCTATTAGGGATCACCCGATTAAGGGATGGCTATAATAGCTGGTTAAGGGTTAAACCTTGTTAAAGGTTACCTTGTTAGAGGATTTCAAGAACTCAATGGTTTTGAGTCACCCTGTTAAAGGATTTATAGTAAGCTGGTTAAAGCTACCCTGTTAAGGGATTTACCAATTGTTGAAGTGGTTAAAGATCAACAGGTATTACAATGATCTGGTAACAACACTCAATGCCAATGTAGATCCATTTTAGCTCCTCTTCACCTTCTGCACTTACACTCTGCAGGTATCACTTCTCTCCTCTGGTTTGGCAAGAATCACGTATCCCTTCACTTGGATACACACACACAACTTTTGCCAACAACCTCAGACAGAAACACAACCTCGATCTTATAGGAAACAGATAGGTCAGTAGCATAAACCCTAAACCCTAAACATCTTAGGTTGAGAAATTCAAACGGTTCAATCCCGACCATTGAGCACATTGCATTAAATGCAATAGTCTTGAACCGATCTCAAGATGTTCTCCATTGTTCATTTGCCATTGCTTTCATGGCGGCTGATAACCCATCACGCATTTTCACCGTTTACAGACTTCGCACATTCCCGAGGTAGATAGGAACAATCTCCTTCATGCAAGATCCTTCATGCGCACAAGGCTGACTTGGCAACACAATTTGTTCTTCGTTACAATGCTAACTCATCACACAAAGTCATCGGTTGAGTCACACAGGCTTGAAGTACTTCAATTGGAAACCCCGAAGTTGAGACTACCAACCCGTAGTCATATCACATTCCATGTGCCGGTTCACATTCCACCATACCGGTTCTTCTTCACACACATACCGGTTCACCTTAACACATATACCGGTTCACAAGCATACCGGTTCTCTTGCCTGTTGCAAACTTCATTATACCAGTTCAGCAAATTACCGGTTACTTCAATATATTGACATCAATGACAACATACAATGTCATCTGGTCTTCATACCGGTTCCCATAATGCCAACAATCTCCCCCTTTGGCATTGATGGCAATATACAAAGATATCTCTCCGCTTCACATCTTCTCCCCCAATTTCTACAGATATCTTCTCCGCTTCACATCTTCTCCCCCTTTGACAACAATGCCAAAGTAGAGGCACAAGCTTCCCTGATCCATTATGCTGCTCCCCCTGAGGAGTAGCATTCTTCAGCAGATCAATCTTGGAAAGATTTGATAGTGCAATACCTGACTAATGTGGAGCACATACCTTAGTTCACCTCCTGAAGGGGAAACACCCCTAATTCACCTCTTAAGTGGTTAAATGTAGCCTTTGGGAGAGGCTTGGTGAATATGTCTGCTAATTGCTCCTTGCTGGAAACATGTTCCAGTGCAATCGCTTTGTTCTGAACCTTTTTCCTCAGGAAATGATACTTAAGCTTGAAGTGCTTGGTTCTAGAATGCAAAATTGGATTCTTGGAAATATTGATAGCACTTGTGTTGTCACAAAATATGCTTACTGGTCCAGAGACAGGAACTTTAAAGCCATTTAGAACATGCTTCATCCAGATTGTCTGAGTACAGTTCATGAAAGCTGCAACATACTCTGCTTCTGCTATAGACTGAGAGATACAACTCTGCTTTTTACTCATCCATGAGATTAGTCTACCACTGAGAAAGAATTCACCACCGGTTGTGCTCTTCTGGTCGTCCACATTACCAGCCCAATCAACATTTGTGAATACTTTCAAGTTGAAATCATTGCTATAAGGATACCACAATCCATAGTCAATAGTTCCTTTTAGATATCTACGAATCCGCTTGACTGCAACCAAGTGGGATTCTCTTGGGCTTTTCTGGAACCTTGCAGTAATGCCAAATGCATGTGTAATATCCGGTCTGCTGTGCACTACATAATGTAACTTACCAATCATTGATCGGTATTCTTTCTCATCAACCAAGGCCGAGTCATCCTCTTTGGATAGTTTACAACCAGTCACCATCGGGGTACCAACCGGTTTACTATCTTCCATGCCAAAGGTATTCAACACCTCTTTGACATACTTGGACTGAGTGATAAAGATTCCATATTTCATCTGTTGAATCTGTAGTCCAATGAAGAACTTAATCTCCCCTATGAGTGACATTTCAAATTCTTTCTTCATCTCATTTGCAAAGTCTTGACTCATCTTGTCATCTCCACCAAAGATTATATCATCAACAAATACCTCACAGATCATAATTTGATCTTCTTTTGATTTCAAGTAGATATTGCTATCTTCACTTGTTCTCTCAAATCCAATCTTCACAAGATGGGAGTGCAGGTGTTCATACCATGCTCTAGGGGCCTGCTTTAGACCATACAAGGCTTTATGTAGTCTGCACACCATGTCACTGTCTTCAAATAGGGCAAACCCATCTGGTTGCTCTATATATACCTCCTCTTCAAGTACTCCATTTAGGAATGTAGATTTTACATCCATTTGGTATACTTTGAATCCTTTAAAAGCTGCATATGCAAGAAGCATACAAACTCCTTCCAATCTTGCTACCAGAGCAAAGGTTTCTCCATAGTCTTCTCCTTCTTCTTGAGCATACCCCTTTCACACCAGTCTGGCTTTGTTCCTTATCACTGTGCCATCTTCATTCAGCTTATTTCTAAAAACCCATTTAGTTCCAATGACATTTTTATGCTCCAGTCTGGGTACCAAGGACCATGTACCATTCTTTTCTATCTGATCAAGTTCCTCCTCCATTGCCTTGATCCAGTCTTCATCTTTATGTGCCTCTTTGAATGATTTAGGCTCAAATTCAGAGGTCATGCATGAATCTTCTCTAACCTTTCTTTTGTAAGAATTCTTGCATCTTTGTCTCCTATGATCTGCTTTGGATCATGATTGAGTTTGACATACCTGGGTATGTTCTTAACAGTTTCCTCTTCCTTTTCTTCATCATCCTCATCTTCATCAGCATCAGCATCTACCAGTCTAGGAGCATTGTTACTAGTGCTGGGCTGATTTGCAACCGGTTCCTAGAAGGTTACTACTGGTTCATCTCTCACTTTCTCACTGTCGGTTTCCTCTGGTTTCTTAGAGTTTTCATCAACCCTAACATTGATGCTTTCAATGATTCTTTGAGTCCTATTATTGAAACATTTGAGAGCTTTACTTTTGGTGGAATATCCAAGAAATATTCCTTCATCACATTTTGCATTGAACTTGCTCTGATGTTCACTCCTCTTGATATAGTATTTGCTACCAAATACTTTAAAGTAGCTTACCACAGGTGTCTTACTGGTCCAGTACTCATAAGGAGTCTTATCCTTTCCTTTCTTGGTGAGTACCCGATTCATTGTGTAGACGGCAGTGCTCATCGCTTCTCTCCAGAAGGTGTGAGCAACCTTTCCTTAGATTAACATAGTTCTAGCTGCTTCAACCACAGTCTGGTTGTTCCTCTCTACTAAGCCATTCTGTTGTGGAGTCCTAGGGGCAAACAATTACCTCTTGATTCCATTCTCTTCATAATATTTGTTGAATTCATTGGAAGTGAATTCCCCTCCTTGATCAGTTCTAAGGCATTTGATTCTCCTACCGCTTTCCTTTTCTACCTGTGCTCTGAAAGCTTTGAACTTTCCAAAGGCTTCAGACTTCTCCTTCAAGAATGTGACCCACATCATTCTTGAGCAATCATCTGTAAGAATCATAAAATACCTATCTCCCTTCACACTCCTAGTTTTCATAGGACCACACAAATCAGTATGCACAAGATCATGTAAATTGTTAGCAGTGAAAGGTTTACCTTTAAAGGTTGAGGAAGACATTTTCCCTAGTTGACACTCTCTGCACAAGGTATTTTCTAGTTTTCTCAACACTGGCAACCCTCTAACTGCCTTGATCTTACTGGCCTTCACAATGTTATCAAAGTTTACATGGTAGAGTCTCCTATGCCATATCCAGCTGTCATCGAACTTGGCCATAAGACATGTATAGATATTTGCATTGAGCTGAAATAGGTTACCTTTGGTCTGCATGCCGGTGGCCACCAATTCACCATTCTTTCCTTTGATTCTGCACACTCCATTTTTGAATTCCAGAGTGAGACCACTATCATTCAGCTGGGCAACACTCAGAAGGTTATGTTTGAGACCATCAACCCAATACACATTGTCAACACTACTTTTTCCATTCAGAGAGATGGACCCTCTGCCCTTGACCATACATGGTGCATCATTACCAAAGCGAACCACACCACCATCATACTCTTCCAAGGATAGAAAATTTCTCCGGTCACCAGTCATATGGTGAGAACAGCCACTGTCAATAATCCACTCATTGGAATTATCAAAGTGGGAGAAAAGAGCCTTCTTGTCTGACACATCTTCCTTGACAACAACAAACACAATATCTTCATTTTCTTCATCTTCTGATTCCTCATCTATGACACCTTCATCAACTACCACAAAATAGTTTCTCCAGTTTCCTCCTTTGAATTTCTTGAACCTTTTTGGTTTGTCCTTGTTGTCACCATTAGAACAATTTACAACAATATGTCCTATCTAGTTACAAGAAAAGCATTTCAAAGGGAGATTACCTCTGTATTTACTAGTTCCTTTAGGAAGTTTCCTGGCAAGAAGAGCTTCAAATTCCATTAGAATATCCTCATCATCCATTTCTCTGCTCTGTCTTGGTTCACCGTTGGTGCTTGCTTCTTTGCCTTTTCTAGATGGTGCAGCTGATGCTCTAAAAGCTGATTCAGTCTTCTGCACACTACCATCAAAATTGTTTAACTCATAAGCAGTCAACTTTGCAATGATGGAGTCTAGGGATACCTTAGTCTTGTCTATTGACCTCAACTCCTGAATAGCTACAACCCTTATCGCATAGGCTGGTAATAAGGATCTCAAGACTTTGCTTACAATAGTGGAGTCTTCTATTTTACCTCATGCACTCTTGATGTCTCCAACAATGGTTTTGATTCTTATTCCATATTGTTGAATGGTCTCTCCTTCAACCATCCACATGTCTTCAAACTTACCCCTAAGGCTTTCTTCTTTAGCGTGTTTTACATGCTCATCTCTGCCATAGATATTTTCAAGAGTATCCCATACTTCTTTGGGATTTACTTTAAGTTGGACATCAATAAACTCAATGTTAGATAAACTACTAATTGGGGCTTCCATGACTTGCCCATTCTCCTGCATCTCTCTCTTTTGGTCATCGGTGAGAGTACCAGTAGGTACAACATAAGTTTTCTCAACATAGCTCCAGTGTTGAGAACCCATGCTTTTCAATATAAATCTTCATTCTATCCTTCCATATTTTAAAATTATCCCTGTTGAACTTTGGACCTTCCCTCTTCATCATTTCAATAGGATCTTTCCCTCGAGCGGTTAAGCTTATAATACAGAGGACCTGGAAGTTTGCTCTGATACCAATTGATAACTCAATGATGAATGGATAGTACCAGACTAGTAATGAGAGGGGGGGGTGAATCAGTACAGACAAAAATATCTCTCCTAAAACCGGTTAGACAACAAACACTACAAATGACAGGCAAACAGTGACACCGGTTTGAAATAGAGTACAACCGGTAAAGCTAAGAATGACTGAGACAAGAATTAACTGGTTACTCAGTTAGCTTTCCACTCAACTCAATACTACACTTCCATTTCACCCTTATGCATGAGCAGGTAATCTATCATCAAAAATATAATAGCTTGCCAACATAATCATGATTCACTGCTTGACAGAAAATAACAAAGCATCACATGAAAGAAGCATCACACATGACACACATATTTTTCACATGGAAACCCAACTGGGAAAAAGCACGGTGGGGATGAATACCCACAAGCTATTTTTGAAATCTTTAGAAGTCTGCTCTGTTAGGAGCCTTGTCGGGTTAAAGACTGATATGATGGGTTCTGTTAGGAACCAATCCTGTTAGGGATCACCCGATTAAGGGATGGCTATAATACCTGGTTAAGGGTTAAACCCTATTAAAGGTTACCTTGTTAGAGGATTTCAAGAACTCAATGGTTTTGAGTCACCCTGTTAAAGGATTTACAGTAAGCCGGTTAAAGCTACCCTGTTAAGGGATTTACCAGCTGTTGAAATGGTTAAAGATCAACAAGTATTACAATGATCTGGTAACAACACTCAATGCCAATGCACATCCACTTTAGCTCCTCTTCACCTTCTGCACTTACACTCTGTAGGTATCACTTCTGTCCTCTAGTTTGGCAAGAATCACATATCCCTTCACTTGGATACACACACACAACTTTTTCCAACAACCTCAGACAGAAACACAACCTCGACCTTATAGGAAATAGATAGGTCGGTAGCATAAACCATAAACCCTAAACATCTTAGGTTGAGAAATTCAAATAGTTCAATCTCGACCATTGAACACATTGGATTAAATGCAATAGTCTTGAAATGATCTCAAGACATTCTCCATCGTTCATTTGCCACCACTTTCATGGTGGCTGATAACCCATCACGCGTTTTCACCGTTTACAGACTTCGCACATTCCGGAGGTAGATAGGAACAATCTCCTTCATGCAAGATCCTTCACACGCACAAGGCTGACATGGAAACACAATTTGTTCTTCGTTACAATGCTAACTCATCACACAAAGTTATCGGTTGAGTCACACAGGCTTGAAGTACTTCAACCGAAAACCCTAAAGTTGAGACTACCAACTGGTAGTCATATCACATTCCATGTGCCCGTTCACATTCCACCATACCGGTTCTTCTTCACACACATACCCGTTCACCTTAACACATATACCGGTTCACAAGCATACCGGTTCTCTTGCCTGTTGCAAACTTCAATATACCAGTTCAGCAAATTACCGGTTACTTCAATATATTGACATCAATGACAACATACAATGTCATCAGGTCTTCATACTGGTTCCCATAATGCCAATAATACCTTCTTCTCAAACCACCGACACACAATCTCTTCTCCAAGTAGCCCTAAATACACTTTTCATTTTGGGCGGCTACAAAACCTAATTACATCAACAAGATTCAATGAATTTACATTTAGTGTGACAAAACACTCTGTCAAAATACATTATAGATCATTACAGATCATTACAAAAAATTTCTAGATGATTTCCACCATTGAATGATCACTGCACATCGATTTGATAAGTAATCAAACCCTTGTTTCATTCTTTTAAGAACTTTGTTGTTTCCCTAGAAATCCGATCCTTTTACATGCTCAAACACCATCTTATCATTACACATGGATTATGACACATCATCACTAAGTTATGATCATCATAAGATCCACCGCCAAACCTTAAATCATTACCGGTTAAAGATCTGATACTGGTATTCATTCTTCTTCATAGAGTTCATGACAATCAATTATAAATGTGCTTTTCGGTTATCCAAACTTGATGCAATTTCAATCAGAGACTCTTGCCAATGTTATGAACATATATTCTTAACCGCAACACCTGAATCTTCTCCAATCGCCCATAGAAATCATCGCATTGTTCCTATTTACTTGTTGATAACAACTTAGCAGTTTTGTTGTCTAACTGATTCCACTATCAGTTAGGGAATACCAGTTGGTCTAAATGATCTAGATGACTAAACAAACATGTTTTCCATCAATGAAAACACAAATAAAGTCATCAAACATCCTATTACAATTATATCATCATCATCAAGCCAACAATCTCCCCTTGACAACATACATATGATAATATCAACGTTATTGGTGATCTTCTCATCTCATCCTAATCTCCATCAGTTATGCCAACAATCTCCCCCTTTGGCATTGATGGAAACAACACCAAAAGCTCATCATGGAAGACTGGAACTCTAACTATTATGACTATTGTACTATTGTTTTATTCTTCTATTCTATTTCACTTATTCTTCTCTGGGTCATGATTTCTTCTCTTTTTTCTCTTCATACTATTCTTCTCCCCCTTTAATTTTCTTCTCCCCCTTTGACAACAATGCCAAAGGTGCAAAGTGTCAAATTCATCTTCTATTGCTCCCCTTGAGGAGTATCCCTTTTCTCATCAATCCACAGTGAAAGGATCTTCAATTACTCCACTGGATTGATGTTGCAAAAACATCTTAGTTGACCTTCTATAGGGGTATAACCCCTAGCTTACCTCGGAGATACTCAAAGGTAGTTTTAGGCAATGGCTTAGTGAAGATGTCAGCCAGCTGCTTCTTGCTTGACACATGATCCATCCTGACTTTCTTTTCCTGCACTCTTTCTCTCAAATAATGATAATGTGTGTGATGAAAAGTGGATAATGGAAACACCAATATTGAAAGACTAAAATAGATTCAAACACCAAACCCTAGCCTAACAATGAAAGAAATCCACCATAAACAATGAAGATTACCTAAGATCATGCAAATCAACAAAACCAAAAAGATTATACCATCACATGTCAAATAGGGTTTGAATCTCCATTGATCTTTCTTGATATGATTGCTCTCAGATTTTATCTGTGCACAAGAGCTCAACAAAGAACAAAAAATGTGGTTGATAGATTGATTGCATAAGAGATTGGACAATTAGGTGATTAGGATGCTCATTAGCTGATTAGAATGATTAGGGTTGATAAGGAAGAGGGCACCCTCTTATATAGAGAACACTATAGGAAATGGAGGGATACGATTAAGAGGTGTAAAAGATAAATGGTCAGCTAGGATTAAAGGGTAGGTAGAGGAAATAATGAAATGATAAAGGGGGTAGGTAAGAGAATAATTAAGAGACGAATGACATGTGTCATGGGTAGAAAAGGATAATGAATTAATTAAATAAATAAATATTTATTTAATTAATAGAGGAAGTGGGATCAATTAAATAAATAAAATATTTATTTAATTTAAGAAAAAGGACAATTTAAATAAATAAAAGTATTTATTTAAATGAGAAAAGGATTAGAAGAGGATTAATGAATAATTAAATAAATAAAGATTTATTTGATTAATAGAAGACTTAGGATAAAATAATTAAATAAATTAAAATATTTATTTAATTAGACACAACAATTTTGGGTGTCTACATTTGCCCCTCTTTGAGACAATGCATCTTGTCACGTTGGCTCAAAGAAGATAAGATAAATTGATACAAATTACCCCATGATGGGAATGATATGCCCCTTCGAGAGATTGGATGGAAAGACTGAAAGGGGTTGCAGACAATCTCTTAATAAGAAAGAAAGCCTAGAAAGGACTGACAAGAGAGGATGACAAGGACGCAGAAGAAAAAGACTGACTTGGGAAGAAGACTGACAGGAATAACAAGGGGTAGGAAGCCTATAAGATAAGGCCACAAGGAAAACATCCTCATTTGCATCCACACACCTTAGAGTTTAGAGTGCAGAGAGAGAGCTTAGAGCAGTCAGAGCAGCCAAAGATGATGGATAGAGTTCATAGATTCGATCGGGTCTGATGATATCAAAGGCCAACGACATGGGTGAGCTGGTAAGTACCTTGAAGCCATGTTGTACTTTATGTTTGCATTTATTGTTTTCATTAGTGCATGCTAGAGGAGATAGACAAAAATGCGAAACTGGTGTTTTGCTGGGAAAACGTGTATAGGTTAAGTTTAGGCATGTCTAGGATGAAATGACACGTCTAGGTCTAGGGAAAATATGCTTATGAATATAACCACGTCTAAGGTAGGTTAAGGCACATTTGTGTCATGTTGGCACCTTTGTAATGAAATTCTGCATTTAGGTTGAGCAGTGGAACGTCTGTGTCATTTAGGCACATCTAGGGCAAAAAGATGAATTTAGGTAGGCTAAAATCACGTTCCTATATTATAGGGCACAAGTCAACAGTTCTATGATGAAAATACACTGTTATTTGGATAAACCGCCGAGAGGATTCACTTGAGCAGGTGACCTAGGGAAGACAAACTAAGAGAGAGGCATGAACTGACAATTCTATGATGAATGTACGCTGTCAATCGGATAAACTATTGAGAGGATTCACTCAAGTAGGGCCTCCAAATAGGATCAAGTGCAATGTGATGAACATATACACTAGGATGTAGTGCCATGTGATAGACATAAGCACTAGGATAAGAACTTGATGAGTAGCACCATGTGATAGACATGAGTACCACTAGACTTGACATGATTGGTTTGATTGTATGCAGGAGTACTTGCCCATGATTGAGACTAGAGAGAGGTTCCCTATGACATAGAGGTTGTAGCTAGAGTTGACATTTGAGGAGCGACCAATGATCGAGGGCATGGTTTTAAGACATATCATGTATCTTCCTAAGATTCGGGTGAACGGAGGATTGTTGATTGCTCTAGGGGAGCAATGGCACTCTGAGACATGTTCATTTCATTTGCCAACTGGTGAGATGATAGTCACTTTAGAGGATGTCTATCGGATATTGAGGATACCCATGCATGGCACGCTAGTGCCATATGACAAAGAGAGAGATAGGGATACACTGAGACGAGTCTTTGGAGACCCTGAGCTAGAGATGAGAGCAAGTCACGTCAGCTAGGACGTGATGCTTTCTATTGGATAGAGGCTACCAACAGTGGTCAGAGGAGTTATCAGTAGATACTTATGTTTAGATCAAGTGACATGAGGCATGTCTATTGGCTGGGGGTGGACACTAGAGACATTGGTTACAGAGCATACCAGGTATGCATGGGGTCCATGTGTCTTAGCACATTTGTACCATGAGCTACACTAGTTTGTGTATCTCGGTGGTTATGGATTAAGGTGCAGGGTGACGCTACTGTAGGTATGGTCGTATGAGCACATTGTAGTGACTAGGCATGTTCACTTCAGAGGGAGAGGCCACGGACAATGATTTTCTCATTTGCACAACATGATTGCTTCCCATCCACGGATTGGAAAGGTGGACTATTGGAGATGGGTGATGGATGACATAGATAGTGTCATATGGAGACCCTATCTAGACTACGAGGAGTGGGAGAAGGATGAGATAGAGCTGCCATATAATTCTAGAGTAGGTACTTGATTAGGTGGATGGCATATATCCTAGACAGGCATCTAATAGATAGGGTGTGCAGGTAGTTTGGATGGCAGTAGAGGATGCCTCGGGCATCAGGCTGAGTTTGCTCGAATAGTACGAGAGCAAGCTCATTGGGGGCCAATTTTGTCGTATGATGCTGCAGTGACATAGTTTGAGCAGATGGTTTTTGATGCCTTGGGATCTATGCAGGGATGTTACAAATGTAGGTATAGATGCAAAGTATGATATATATTTTGAAGCACATCTAGTGGTGAGACTAATAGATCCAGATGAGCCTTTGGGGGGAGAGGATGATGATGATGATGATGATAGAAGGGGTGGAGGGAGACAAAGGAGAGGAGTAGCCAGGAGGGTGGTGAGGGGTAGGGGTGGACAGAGGGAGGTTGGAGAGAGATAGGAGCTAGAGGCAGGGAGGCCATTGAGATCACTTAGGGGCAGAGGAGGACAGATGTTGCAGGGACAGGGATAGGGACAGATACAAGGACAGGGCTAGGTACCCGAGGTAGATGCACTAGGATAGGGATAGGAACAGGGCCAGGCTAGATAGGAGGGTGCATAGGGTGGGGATGAGGAGGAGGATGAGCTGCTAGCGCTGCAAGAGATTGCAACATGATAGGCTGATGAGATCGAGGATCTCGAGAGAGATGTGACTCAATTGAGGCGACCTAGTAGAGATGCAGCATGAGAGGGATCAGGACATCCAACGGTATACTAAGGCTAAGGAGGCATTGAGAGAAGGGAGGAGAGTGGAAATGGACACTGGGGCTGGCTATTCATATGTCCTACAAGTAGCGGAGAAGATAGCCTACTGGAGAGATCTATATTACGCAGCAGTACCTCCAGAGCTGAGGGATAGGAGTTTCAGGGGAGCATCTTAGACTACTATGATAGGGGGATGGGATAGATGACAGGCATCCAGTGGAGGAGTTATGGGTCCACCACTAGAGAGGAGAGACAGATGGGGTGATCCTAGGGCATGATCATCAAGGGCTTAGATTCCTTCGAGATTGGCTAGCTCCAAGAGAGGGTCTTCATCACACCTCTCTTGGATCCCATTTTGTATTAGTTTTTTGTATGATGATGTAGACACCTTTGGATGATTTTTTAGCCTTATGATATTTGACATCATTGTATTATGACACTTCTTCTTATTTTGATATATATATGAGATGATCCATTCATTGTGGCAGCTATATGCATGTGTACTATGTGATGTTCTATATATGCTATGATGATTTTATGATGCTTATGATATGGATGCAAATATGTACATGATGAAATGCAATATATTTTTGTTCTTTTATGTTTTCATATGACATGCATGATGCAAATGTGAATGTATTATAGATGGATGTCATGATTATTTACATAATGAGAATGCATGATGTGTATATGATATGCTAATTAGTGGTGTGTGCAGAATGTGATGCAATTGTGATATCTATATGTGTGTATGAAATGAGATATGCTAACATGTGATGATGCAAGTGCAATATACATGAAATGCAAATATTTTTGGCATGTCATTATACTCAGTCATGTGATAGAGGGCTACATGGAAGGACGATGGAGGTCAACCAAGAAAGGGGAATTGAAGGTAGAAGATATGGAAGTGAAAGAGCTTCTTGTGCTTTATCATCATTGAGATTTATTATGGAAAATAGGTGATGGCAATCAAGGTATAGGTTTGACCCAGAAATTCATTGTACCCATTTGCATGGAGATTAGATAGTTGCAAACAAGGAATGCCCTAGTTCACACTAGACTCACAGTGTCCTCATATCCTTGACAAGTCATAACATTACTAAGAGACAATCCACAGAAAAAAAAATGATAGGTGAACATATCCCATCCTCACCTTTCTAGTCAAAGACATCTTGGAGATAGAATCTCTAGTCAGAGACATCCCAGAAAAGCTAAAAGACATGTCACCAAAAAGATGAAATCAAAAGAAAACCAAGACTTGACACCAACACACAATTAAATCATCAAGTTATTTGTGTTTCTTGCCACATATGTTAACATGTTTGATTTGGTCACCATGTTGTCATCCTGATAAAGGACCAATCATGCTAAAAACCATGTTGTTACGAAAGTCTACTAAAAGATTTGATTTGTTGAAAGCCCACTGTTGCTTGTGTTTCATCTGAAACTGATACTTTACTATGAAGAAGAACAAAACTTTATTGTAGATTGGTGATGCGAAATGACCTTTTATTGCAGATTGTGTGTGAAAGGAGGGAGGAATGAAAAGATGATTCTCCTCAAAACATGCGATGCTTAGGGTACCACTTCCATCACTAGATTTAGGATTTTTCCCCAGTTATAGATTGGATCTAATTTATTATTGATGAAAAGGGAAAAAAAGGGGATTTATTATGAATGGCTAACCAATATTAGGTAGATCAATAACAAGCCATGATGGGAATGGGTAAGTTTATTATGAATGGATAGGATGTGAGTGTGTACAAAGTGAAGTGAAAAAGTGATTGAATATTGAAGGAGGGAGGAGTAATGTCTCTATACATGGTGCCAATAACCTGGTTTTCACCATGGTACTTGCCCAGGGCGCCACCAAAGTGGTTTTAACCATTGGAAGAATTTATTTCTCTTTAACTTTTTCAATTTTTCAATTTTTTGTGTCACAAGGCGCCTGTTTACTAGATTTTCACCAAGTAACGATTTTTTCTATTTTTATGATTTTTTTGTATTTTGAATTATGATATTCTGAAAAGCTATGTGTGAAACTTGCGAAGGTGCATGCTATTGATTGGATCTTCCAAGGGTTCTCCTTTTGGTGTTGAGAGATGATATGCACCTTATCCATAGGCTGTTGTGATGACACAAGGACCAAGCCAATTTGGTTCGAACTTGCCTTTCTTCTCTCAGTCCTGCTAATTTCCAGGATTCTCCTTGAGAACTAGGTCACCGACCACAAATGTACGAGGCTTAATCTTATGATTGTAGCTACGAATAATTCTTTGTTGATAAGCCTTGAGATGATTAAAATCACTTTGTCATCGTTTATCCAATAGTTCTAGTTCTTGTAAGTGAGGGACCCTGTAATCTTCATCACTGATGATGTTGCACAAAGAAACTTGCAAAGATGGTAACTCAACCTCAATAGGAAAGATAGATTTGGTACCATAGACAAGGGAATGAGGTGTAGCTCCTATAGGTGTGTGAACACTTGTGTGATAGGACCAAAGTGTAGGATTAAGTTGGATGTGCCAATTTCGGTCAGCGTCATCGACTATCTTTTTGAGGATTTTAAGAATGGTTTTATTAGACGCCTCAACTTGACCATTACATTGGGGGTAGTATGGAGTGGAGAAGCTATGGTTAATATGGAAGCAATCACAAAGTTCATGAACATCCTAGTTCTTGAAGGGACGTCTATTATCTGTGATGATGGAAAGAGGGACATCGTAGCCACAAATGATATAGTTAAGGATGAATGTAGCAATATGTTTTCCAGTGACTTGGGTGAGAGGAACGACTTCAATCCATTTAGTAAAATATTTTATGATAGTAATAATGAATTCATGGCCATTGTCAGAAGGAGGGTGAATCTTGCCTATGAGATCGAGTCCCCACTAAGAAAAAGGCCAAGGAGTCGCAATCGGTTTTAGTTCTTGAGATGGCGCATGAATAAGATCTCCATGAATTTGACATTGCTTACATTTCTTGACAAATTGATATGAATATTTTTCCATACTGGGCCAGTAGTATCCAGTCCAGATGAGTTTCTTGGCTAAGGTTGGACCACTAGAATGGGCATCGCATATACCTTCATTAACTTCTCATAATGCAATCCAATATTTTTCCCTTTCTAAAAGTCTAAGAAGAGTTCCATCTAGATCTCAATGGTAAAGGGTATCAGCTAAAATGACATATCAGGAAGATTGGAATGGGGACCAATGACATATATCATCTTGGCAAGAGTGATCTCATATGAGGGGACCAAAAGGTTGTCCACCAGGAAATCATAGCGAGTTTCATTCTGCGGTAGATCAATCAGCGAAGCAATAGTAGCCATGGCATTTGCAGCTCAATTGTGTTCTCTTGGTATCTGCTCAAAGATTATCTTTGTGAAGTATTGTTTGAAATCATCTACCATTTTCTTGTAAGGCAGTAATTTTTCATCTTTTGTTTGGTAGTCATCATTTGCCGGATAAATTACAAGTTTAGAGTCCCCAAAAACATGAAGTTCTAGGATCTCCATTTGAACTGCAATTCGTAATCCTGTTGTTAATGCCTCATCTTTTGCTATGTTATTAGTTCAAGGAAATGACAATTGATATGATTTAGGAATGGAATCCCCTTGAGGTGTGTTAAAGAGGATGCGAGCTCCTACACCATGCCGCGTGTATGATTCATCAAATTATAGTTGCCAAGGCTTTGTATGTGATACCATCAGAATGTATTCATTTGGAAATTTGAAGTTAGAGGAGCATCATCAATCATGGGCACATCTACCAACTAATATGCAATAGCTTGTCCTTTGATTGCTTTTCTATCCACATATTCAATGTCGAATTCACTCAAGATCCTAACCCATTTAGCTAATATGCCTATGAGCATTGCCTTATTGAGAAGATATTTTAGTGGATCTATCCTTGCAACAAGCTTAGTTTTATGAGTTAGCATGTAATGTCATAATTTATGGGAGGCAAAACCACGATAAGACATGCATGCTCAATTGGTGTGTAGTTAAGCTCATAGCCCACCAAAGTGCAACTGATGTAATATACTACTCTTTCTTTGCCTTTATTGTCATGTTGCGCTAAGAGTGCCCCCAATCCTGTTTGTGTAGCTGATATGTAAAGTAACAAGGGTTGTCCTGTAATTGGTGGCATCAAGACTGGTGGATTTAGAAGATAATCTTTGAGTGTTTGAAAAGCCTGCTGACGGTTATCATCCCATTTGAATTTGATGTTTTCATGTAGTAAATATTGAAAAGGATGGCATTTATTCACGAGCTGAGCTATGAGTCTTCATATAGACTTGAGTCTTCCTTGTAGAGAGTGAAGTTGACTGATATTCCTTGGCGATGGCATTTCTAGTATAACTCTGACTTTTGTTGGATCGACTTCAATCTCTCTTTTTGAGACAATGTATCCAAGGAGCTTCCCGGAGGTTACCCCAAAGACACACTTCTTGGGATTTAATCTTAATTTTTTTCTAACTGATCGAAGACCACTAAAAGGATGTCCAAATGTGTTTCTCTTTCTAATGATTTTACCAAGAGGTGATCAACATAATCTTCCACAGTTACATGCATAAGATCATGAAAGATAGTGGTCATAGCTCTTTGGTACGTGGCACCCACATTATTTAGTCCAAAAGGCATGACATTCCAGTAGAAAGTTCCCTAGGGACAAGTAAATGTTGTTTTGTGTTGGTCCTCAAGTGCAATTTTCATTTGGTTATAGCTAGAAAATCCATCCATCAAAGATAACATCGCATGACCTGCTGTGAGATCCACTATCAAGTCTATGTTTGGCAACGAAAAGTCATCTTTAGGACAAGTTTTGTTGATGTCTCTAAAATCTGTACATATTCTGATGCTGTGATCTATCTTATTAACTGGTACTAAGTTGGAGATCCACTCAGGGTAATCAATTGGTCTTTTGAATTTGACATCCAATAGTTTCTCAAGTTCTACCTTTATTAACAATGCCACTTGTGGATGTATTTTCCTTAATTTTTGCTTCACTGGCTTTGCTCTTGGCTTAATTGTCAAATGGTGCATTACCAAATCAGGGTCTAGTCTAGGCATATCAGCATATGACCATGCAAAACTGATTTGTCGCTCTGTGAAGAAATTTATAAACTTCAATCTTTCTTTTTCTATCAGTGATTGTGTCAGGAATATGTTATGTGGAACTTCTTTTGTATCGATGTTTGTTTTGATAGTATCTTCTACTAACATGGATGATTTTTCCTTGTATGATGTTGGGAGAATGTCAAGCCTTCCATCTTTGGGCGCCTCACCATAAGACCCATGATTTGTTTTTATTTTTATATTTTTGCAACTAGAAGTCCCAACACCCTCACTGAAGTAAGCCACACTGTTGAGTTATATAGTGTATCCTTCCTTATGGTCCTCAAGTGGAAGATCATCTTGTATGCCCAAGTAGTCTATGAAAGCCTCATCATTTTGAAATGTGTCTAGTTGTAAAGGTCCTTCATAATCCCAATCAATGAGTTTTGAGTGAACGAGGGGAAGGCCAACAATGTTTTCAAAGTCTATGGGAGTAAGGGTAAAGAAACATTTATCTTTGGGTATATTGAGGTAATTATTGAGGTCATCACTAGCACTCTCCTCATTTGTCTTGATTGTGAACGAATCCAAATTGACATCATGGTGCAGGAGCACCTAGTTGAGTAAAACTCCCATTTTTGAGTATTTAATGCTTTTATGTTTGTAAAGTCTTGTGTTAGGTTGATTATGTTGTTTTAGGTTGTTATGAGTCATGTGTAGTGGTTTTGATCTCATTTTGGGCTCAAGAGATCAAATTCTACATTTCAGGCTTTGAGTTGACAATTTTTGGCAAAAAGTGCAAAATTGCTAAAAAGGTCTTCTAATGCTTTCAAAAGCATTGAAACATGTTTTATAAGTGTTTTTAGGCATGTCTAAGTTTATTAGACAAGTTGATAAGGCTAGATTGTCAAAAATGCCTTTTTGAGCAAGAAACGTTGTCATTTGGCTCAAAAAGTTGTCATTTTTGTGTTTTTCTTGGAAAACGTGGTTGTGGAAGCCTCCTATCCATATTGAGCTTGATAACCAAATTTTTGGGCTATAAAAACACCTCTCTTTTCTTTGAAGAAGGTTGGTGATTGTTTAAACAAGAGTTTCTTCAATAAAATAATGAGATAATGGCTTTATGACTGGTTTTTGTATCTTTTAATGCAATGATCCCTACTGTAGCTTCTTAATCTATACTATACCTTTGGGAAAGTGTGCATAGTACTTGTATAATTTTCTCTAGTTGATTGTTGCATTGGTTTCTTCTGGAAGTTTAATTGTACAAAATTATTTCCAAACTGTGTGCTCGCTGCCCTGTCAAGGGTTTGAAGTTCCAAAATGACTCCACTTGACTAATCCATGCTTGGGATCCCACAATATTGATTTAGTCAAGTTAGAACTCATGTATATATTGTACATATGCTTTTTTTTAAGCCAAAATGGTGGTTGGAAGAAGGATTTGAGTGAATACTAGGCAAGTATTGATTACTCGGCTAGTAGTGTGTTTAAAACTCAAGATTTGCACCCAAAGTCTAATTTGGAGTGAACAAATACATGAGGCAAAGGTCTGGACATATGGCCAATGGTGTGTAAGATCACATTTTCTCATTGGTTTAGCTTGATCCTATTAAACTTTATCTTTTTGTAAGCAAACAGTGAGTTCACTATTTTTATGACTTGTATTTGACAAAATGCTCATGGAATGCTTTAAGAGCATAATCCAAGCCTTGAAACATGAAGGCAATGTAATAGGAGGTTTTTTTAATGTTTGAAGACCTCATTAAGGTTCTGTACAAGTTGATACTTCTTGTAAAACAGGTCCAAAAAGTGCAGCAACAGTCTGACTAGTAAAGGGCAGCAAGTTGACAGTCACAGTGACATTTCTCTCCATTTTCAGTTGCTTGCCAAGTGTTTGGAATTATGCTTGTGTGTCAAAGGCAAGGGACACATGTCTAAGATAGATCAAATTACCTAAGAAGGTCTAGGCACTTGCTTTGATGGACAACAAAGAAAACTAGGTGGACAAGCTTCAAAACCCTCCAAAACCCTACAATTAGGCCATAAATGGTGGACAACCCTCATATTGCCCTAACAACGGCCTAAAGCATGAAAATCATTTAGTATATACGTCTAAACCATCAACCAAATCAATTTTGTTAGAGGAGAAGCCCATTGTTGGGCAGGGTGAGCAAATTCAGGCCAATTAGGCCTTCACAGGCTAGTAGCCCTTTTTGATAGTTTTGACAAAATTTCAAATCCGATTTCAAGGAGGACTTGGGGACTCATGGGAGCTTATGAGATCTCTCCAAAACCATGAAATTGAGCATCAAATAGGCCTTTGTATAGTGTGTAGTCCCTTTGGAGGTTTTTGACCTTTGGTTGGAGTTTGAGTAGCTAAGGGCTATGAGCCTAAAACCAAATTGTGAGCATCAAACCTTGAAGAAAACTTTGCTGCCCCTACATGTCCATGTAGAAGACTCCTAATGCATTCTAAAACAATGTGTTGAATGCCAAGGGAATAGGGTTTGAGTATGAGTAGTTGGGTGGAGTGAGAAATTGAAGTAAGTAGAGCATGGGTGGGAGCCATCACCAAAAGGGGAGTGTGTTAGGGAAGTGATACATGAGATGCTTGGTACTATAACCATAAGAAGGACTTTATAAACACATACAGTAGACTCAAACAAGTTTTTGGGTAACAAATTGAACCTCTTGAGCAAATTGGCCTTTTGAGCACTTTCCTATCAATCTCCCTATCACATCACTAAAAGTGCATTTGGAAATGGGAGTCCTCATTCTTTGTGATTTTGACCTAGAACCTAGAAACAAAGACTGTTTGGGATCCTTAGGAGTTTTTCCTTCATTACCCTCCTTTTCAGTTGTATGTTCTGAAGAAGTTTGACCAACTCTGAATTTTCTATAGAATTCCTCTTCTTCTGTAGGTTCTCCGGGTTCCTTGAATGTTTTGATGAGTTGATAATCACTAGATGATTTATCTGAACCCCATTCCCATTCATTGAAGTGGATAGAATAGCATTTTTCTTGTTTATCATTGGGAACTTTGATTTGCAATGCTTTTTTCCAATTTGTGAGTGCTTAGCCTACAAGTTATGAAACCAAGCCCTTTTGAGCACTGATTTTTGAATGTCAATTATGGTTGCAAAGGTTGAGTGATACCTTCTTTTCGTAGGCCAAGAGGAATTTTACCATTGTAGCCAAATTTTTGTAGGATTTTAAATCCTTTGCCATATTTTTCACATGGTATCTTAATGTGATCTTGTATATCTTCTTCAGGTTCTTTGTAAAGAATTTTGTACAAGTATTATTCTTCCATCTCACCCCACTTTTAAAATATGGTAGGATCCCATTTTAGTGTAATGATAGATATCTATTTAGAAGGATGTGGTCATCCATATTCTTTCAGAGAATCCATAACTTGTCTCAATTACATGGTTTGATTTAGAGTGTACTCACCCATGCCTTTATCTTGGTATCTTCCCTTAAGCTCACCTTGTTTTGATGTTAAAGGTTTTAGTGACTCAGGATCAATATATGCGGATGATGGGATTGCCTCTCTATTGATTGGTATTATTGTTTATGACTTTGACCGTAAGTTGTTGCAATATATAAATGGATTCCGATCACCATTAATAGTCACTTCAATCCCATTATGTGGAACTTGATACACTGATGATATGTTGAAGGAACAGATCTCATCTCATGAATCCATGGGCATCCCAAGAGTATATTGTATGTAAGATCTAAGATAATGAGTTGACAAACCACATCCTTTGTAACTGGCCCAACTCTAAGAGGTAAGGTGATTGTACCCTTGGATGAAAGCTCATCGTCATCATATGCCTTGATAGTGATTGCATGTGTAGAATTCACAACCTTTTCAGAATATCCCAATTGTTTAATAGTGCTCAATGTACAAATGTTCAGACCCGCTCCTCCATCTATCAGGGCTCATTTGATGTGGTTTTTATAGATAAAGGATTCACTTCCAGAAGTGTCACCTTTGGGTTTTTGATTCTTTAATAAGGTACTGAGTTCTTCTGAGCTTTTCTTGAATTTTTCTTTGTGTTGATTTGCAGTTTCCAATTCCCTTTCCAAGATTTCTTTTTGTCTCATTAGTTCATTTGAGTCATTCTGAGTATGCAACAGATTAGTTTTCAACATGTCATTTTCATAGCTAAGTCTTGTGTTCTCATTTGCTGCATCACTTAGTCTTCTGGTCAATTCTTCTTCATTCTTCTTTCTGTCCTCAATCTCTTTGCAAAATCTCATAGTCATATCCTGCATTTCATTTTTTGTTGTCATGATCTCTTGTTTCAATTTGCTTATCATATCATTTAGTGATTCCTTTTCATCATTCTCATTTTGCATTTTTTCACAAAGTTCTTTTCTCTTATTTCTTGTAACAGTAAGATTTTCTTGAAGTGCCTGAATAATGTCTTGAGCTACTTTTAAATCATCTTCTAATTTAATATTTTTCAACTTCTCTGCATCATATTCAGTAAGAGCTCCTTCAAGTTGCTTCATCAGATTTTCCATCTTTACCGGTGTCAAGATCTTCCTCAAGCTGTTAGGCTTCTGAAAATAGAGGACTAGGCTTTGATACCAATTGTTAGGGTTCCCACAAATACTGAGAGGGGGAGGTGAATCAGTATCTGACCGGTAATGTAATTTTCTTAAAACTGAATATGCAGAACATAAAGTAACAGTATACCAGTATGTAAGAATTAATGTAAATAACAGAATAAAAAACATCCACATGAAAAGAACACCATAACACAAGATGTTTAATGAGGAAACCCGGTGTGGGAAAAACCTCAGTGGGATTTGTGACCCACAATATTCACTTACTGGCCAATAAGAGAATATTACTTACAATAGGGGCCTGCACATGCAGGAAGGCCAACTGCCTAGAGCTCACTGCTCAATAAGAAGTCACACTGACTTACAATGAGGATTTACACAAATCCAATATTCTGTACTGCTTTACAATAGCATCTTCAATTCCAGATTCAGTATCGGTTCTTGCTTTGTTCTTTACATATACCCTTGACCTACAATTCGCACATTAGGTCTGCCTTATAATTTATTTATGCTTTCTATCCATATCCTACAAATGTCTACAATGATCTCTTTTATATACAAGAGTCATTTTACAATTTGCCAAGTCGGCTTACAATAATAAACAAAATATTACATATCAAAAATCCTGTCGGCCTCTGTGCCGGTATACATGTTCTCTTCTGTGCTGGTGTACATCTTCTGTGTCTGTGCTGGTGTAGATTGATCTTGCTAATGCCAGTGCATTGTCTTGTTTGAATAATTCTTTGACGGTATAATATCTTGCTGGTGCCATAGGATTGCAAGGTTGCTTGTGTAATGCTTAGCTGGTATAATGTCTTGCCGGTGCCATAGGATTGCAAGGTTGCCATCAATGACAAAACCTTCAATCACAAACAATGTCTAATTGGAGTGTCCATATGCCAACAATTATGAGGTTAGGTAACAGATGCATCATCAACTTTTGTAAATGTGAGTGTATGTGGAATGGAAAGGTATCCTACCATGGCTTGAAACTGGTCCACGTTCAAATTAGTGGGTACAAAAGTCTCTCTCAAGGTCTTATCAAGAATGGCCTTATGTGCAGGGGATATGCGTAAAAGATCAAGGATGGAAATGAGGGCGAGTGTCTTCCCTAGCTGATCTACAAGGTCATACTCATTCTTGGTAGATGAAGAGGTTGTGGGATTGGATGGAATGCCTTGCAAGGTGACTTTACCTCGACGGGTTGTGACATTACATTCAGATGTTTCATTTTTGGAGAATGATGAAGATGGTCCAATACCTTTTAAGACAACCTTACTCTTTTGGGTAGGGCCTTCAGGAGTTTTATCTTTGATAATGATGGTTGATACACGGTTGTCCATTGAAATGTGATTAATAGTAGAATCACAGTCATAGGGCATCTTGGTATAATTGGCTTGATTATCTGTAGTTTTAGCTTTTCCCTTGTCATGTTTAGGAAATGTCTCCTTAAACATCACATGATCTTCATTGGAGGTATATCCATCCACTTCTATGTCACCTCTATCAATGAGATCCTGTATGATATTCTAAAATATGTGACAATTGCTAGTTAATTGACCTTTTCTCTTGTGATATTGATTCCATCAATTTGGTTTTAGTTTTGGCTCATATGGTGGATTATTTGGTAGTGTTATGAGCTTGTTGACCACTAACTTATTGAATTTTGTTTCAATTGGCTCTCCCAATGGGTGTATTTCCTTCAAGGTTTTGATGGCCTTTGATTGTTCACTTGATTATTTGAACTCAAAGAGATGGTACCAGGGAAAGTCATTTTGGGTTTCACAACATTTGTATCTACTACCCCATCATTGACTGTGTTCTTATTCTTGTTGCAAAAATGGGGTTTGTCTTTCCCATTTGATTCCTCTTTGTTCTCTTTGAATATCTTAATGACTCCTTGTTCAATAAGGACTTTTTCTATTGCCATTCCTTTCTCAATGACCTCTTTGAAGGTAGACAAGCATGCTTTTCTTAGCTCATATCCGATATCCTTGTTGACATTTTGTGTGAACATTTCTACCATTGGTTTTTGTGGGATATCACAATAGCATCGACTAGCAAGACCTCTCTATTGCTGTAAAAATGAAGAGAAGGATTCCCCATGTTTCTGCTTAGTATTGCAAAAGGGAGCTACTAGCACATCTGTTTCAATGTTATATGAGAAATGTTGTATAAAAGCCTTTGCTAGATCACCCCATGACTTAATTCTAGGTGGAGGTTGGGAGAATCATTCCATAGCTTGTTCACCTAAGCTTTGTGGAAACAATATCATCAAGTATGTTTCTTCTGCTGCTACCTCAATGCAAGCTATGAAAAATTGTCTTATGTGTGCCTTAGGATCCCCTTTGCCTTTGTATTTATCAAATTTTGGTGCTACAAAATGTGGAGGGAATGGAGGCATTGGAATGCTTCTATCAAATAAGTAAAGACATATATCTCTCATTGTATACTATGGATTTGGTGTATTTATGTCTATCATTTTCTTTTGTAGGTCCTTTATCTACTATTGCAAGTCGTTCTTGGGTGGTGTCCTTTCTCTTTGAGCTGGTTCCATGCCTGAGCCACCAGGTGGAGGAGGAGGGACATAGTGCATATATGAATGGTATTGATAATAGATTTGTTCATATGGAGGAGGAGGATAGTTATATCTTGGATATAGACCACTTGGTATGGTATTATAGTGAGGAGCACTAGGTCTAGGTCAATACATGTCATAACCATGGGGATAGGAGGTGTCATAAGAATGATCTTGGATATTGCCCCCAAATCTTACATGGGGTCTCCTTGTGTCATAATTTTGAATGTTCAATTGATTGTAATTGTATGCATTAGTATCATCATGGTCATGCATAGTGGTAGTTCTTCCCCATGGGAAAGGACGACTGTGGGGTTGTTCTTGAGATGTTCTATCATAACTAGCATGAGAATAAGTGTAATTGTTTGGAATCTTAGGTTTTTGTAATAGGGCTGAAGGTGACTCAGGCATGAGGTGCTCTTTCTTACTTCCACCACTATTGGGCCTCCTTTGTCTTGTATTAACTTGATTTGTTTGGTTTGGATCATCCTCCATAATTTGTGACATATCAAATCCATGAGGTATTCTTGTCCCACTTTGTGTGATGACTTGTAGGAAATATTGTCTATCCCTCTTCATGATATCTTGAACCAATCTATTAAAATGGGGATCTATGATAGTTTCCTCAACTTCTATAGAATCAATGGATGCATTGTCATTTTCATTGTTGCTATTGTCACTGTCTAGCATATTACTATGATTTTCAAATGGACTGTAGAATTCGTCTCCATCAAAATCATAGGTACTCATGTTTAAAGACCTTAAAGCTTCTTCAGCTTCCCTTCTATACCTTTGTGAATGGGTTTCAACCATGGACTAAAGTCTTGACCCAAAAATGAAAGGTAGGATGAAAATGCAAAGACTATGGAAGACCAAAAGGTGTATGAAATGTAGATGAATCTAGGGTAAAATTGCAATGTCCAAAAGTGTAAGACCAAATCAGGAGAGTAAGGTGTGGCTTCCAAAGAGATGATGAATCTCTTGATGAGGTAAGTTGACCTTGACTCTAGGTATGTATGTTTGAGAGGAAGGTGTGGCTTCCAAAGAGATGATGGATCTCTTGATGAGGTAAGTTGACCTTGACTCAAGAAGACCAAATGAGACCCTAAGATGATGGATCTTGATATGGGAATCACCTAGCATTGTGTTATAGTATTTTTGAAAAGTTTTATGATGACAAGCAAAGTAACCTTTTGACTCAAATTTGGAAGTATGTATGAGGGAAATGTAAGTGAAGGAAAATGATTGACTATGTGTGACCAAGACAGGTTGACTGAAGAATGAAGCTCTATAGGAAGCAACTTTAGAAGCTCTTTAGATCTGAAAACTTAAGTCCTTATTGTTCTCTAGAATTTCTTGTGATTTCTCAACTGTGATCACATACATAGTTTTAATGAACCCAGACGTGTTTTCTGATAAAAAATGCAATTTTAGTTGACACAGATGCAGTTTCAGTAATGACAATGACAAATTTTGCACTGGGAATAAAGATGCTTTTCTACCCTGAACAAATGCGATTATCTGACAAAAACGTGGTTATAGCAGACACAGACAAGTTCATCGACAGTTCCTTCATTGAAAATTTCAATTTCTAAATGCAGAGACGCGATTTATGTAGACACAGACACGTTTTATAAATTTTTGCACAAGTCTGTCCAATTTGTAGGATGTTTAATGTGACCAAATTTTGATGTTTTGACTCCTTTTGTGGCAAGAAAACATAATAATAGTGAAAAGTCAATGCATGAATATGTCTTGTCTATGGTGTCAAAAATGTTTACAAATGTGAAGTGTAATGTGAAATGTTTTATCATACACTTGAAAACATGACAAACACAATGTTTCTTTTGTTTTTTTTCTGAAAATTGTTTAAGTGTTTTGGTCATGCAAGCACAAATCCTAGGGCTGGTCGGGACAATAGTTATTGAATCGCACGTGTGGTTTCCCCCAAGCTACGCAATTCTGAGTGGATACTTAGATGCTTGACCCCACTGGCTCCACCCTCAACACTCACTTCTCCAGGTTAGCCAAGCACCAGTCCCCATGAAAAACTTCTCGTGGTGAACTTTGTATCTCTACTAAGAACTATAAGAATGTGATCCGCTACAGAGGTCCAATATCCTATGCCAACAACTAGAAGGTTTTGGGATTCTAACACAAAATGGTATCTAGTAAGGGAATCCATTTGGGTGGCTATAATCAGTAGCATGTTACGCTCTGTTAAATGGAAGGCCTCCCAGCCTATAGAGGTTGCGCTCTATAGGGTTTATCGGGAGTCATAACACCATTATAGCAACATGTAACACTTGTTGCTTGCAACTTTCGTCACAAACACATTTATTTATAGTGGCTTGGAAGATCTTGGCTTTAGATTGTTACCACCTGGGTCATTCCCTCTCATTTGGCCTTATGGGCTACTTGTGAGATAGACCCTCTAAAAGGAAACACAAAAGACACTTGTTAATTTTAGAGCACCAATTGAAGTGTTTTCTAGACTAAAGAAGACAAAGCAAGTAATTTCAAAATAAAATCTTTGCCAAAGATCCTGCACCAAACTTGTTATTAGTTTTGAGATAATACCCCTTCTGCAAGCACACAAGTTAGGTAAATTTTAGATCCCAAAAGTCTTTGTGAAATAGGGGCCTTCGACAAAACATTTTTCTCCTTTTAGACAGCTGCACCACATCGTTACTCAGATCAAAAGATATTAGTGCTCAAAAATCAAATCTAAAAATCCTGATCAAGATCAAAATAAGAAAATCTGAAAAACAAAGATGCAGATATACTAGACGCAAACACAGGAATAGATTCCAGACGCAGAAATACGAGACACAGATGCAGTTTTCCAGATATGAACCTGCAACATCAAAATGCAGAATAAAAATGTGACAAACGCAAATTCAAACACTATTTCCCAACAAAAATGTGATAATGCTGATCACAAATGCGGTTTTAAGACCTGCAAATACAAAAAATATCCAAAAACTGCAAAAAAAATAAAAACGCATTTTCAAGAATCATAGACATAGTTTTACAACAGAAACATGATTTAATCCAACACAAACGCGATTTTAGGATATCAGATCTGCAAGAATAACACAAAATTAGAAATGTGAAAATATCAATCTTAGACACAGAAATAGAACGCAGACACGGTCGGATTTGTTGTGGATGAAGAAAAACACATAATCATCACAATGGCAAACCTATAATCTTGAAAAACACCCAATCTGCAAAAAAAATGTCAAAATAAAAGGACAAGAGTCCCACCAGATGTGCCAAAATGTGTTTGGTGAAAAATGGATAATGGAAACAACAATATTGAAATACTAAAATAGATTCAACCACCAAATCCTATCCTAACAATTAAAGCAATCCACCATACACAATAAAGATTACCTAGGATCATGCAAATCAACAAAATCAAAAAGATTATACCATCACATGTCAAATAGGGTTTGAACCTCCATTCTTCCTATCTCTATTGATCTTGCTTGATATGATTGCTCTCAGATTTTATGTGTGCACAAGATATCAACAAAGAACGGAAATATGGTTGACAACTTGATTGCATAAGAGATTTGACAATTAGGTGATTAGGATGCTCATTAGCTGATTAGAATGATTAGGGTTGATAAGGAAGAGGGCATCCTCTTATATAGAGAACACTGTAGGAAATGGAGGGATAAGATTAAGAGGTGTAAAAGATAAATGGTCAGCTAGGATTAAAGGGTAGGTAGAGGAAATAATTAAATGATAAAGGGGGTAGGTAAGAGAAGAATTAAGAGATGAATGACATGTGTCATGGGTAGAAAAGGATAATGAATTAATTAAATAAATAAAGATTAATTTAATTAATAGAGGAAGTGGGATCAATTAAACAAATAAAATATTTATTTAATTTAGGAAAAAGGACAATTTAAATAAATAAAAATATTTATTTAAATGAGAAAAGGCTTAGAAGAGGATTAATGAATTAATTAAATAAATAAAAATATTTATTTAATTAGACAAGACAATTTTAGGTGTCTACAGATACTTCAATTCAATATGCTTTGTTCTAGCATGCAATACAAGATTATTTGAAATGCTCATTGCACTTGCATTATCACAATATATGACCACTGGTTCTGTCATATTCTCCTTGAATCCTTCTAATACATGTCTCATCCATATTGCTTGAGCACAGTTCATAGATGCAGCCACATACTCTGCTTCTCTTGTAGACTGAGAAATGCAACTTTGTTTCTTACTAGTCCAGGATACTAGTCTTCCTCCTAGAAAGAATGCACCATCGGTTGTGCTCTTCCGGTCATCTACATTACCTGTTGAATCAGAATATGTGAACACCTTCAAAGAGAAGTTTCCTTTTTATGGATACCATAATCCATAATCAATAGTTCCTCTCAGATACTTGAAAATTCTCTTCACTGCCACCATATGAGTCTCTTTAGGACTTTTCTGAAATCTAGCCACTATACCAACTGCATGACCAATGTTCGGTCTTCATGAACAACATAGTGTAGTCTACCAATCATTGATCTATACTCAGTTTCATCCATTGGATCTAAACCATCTTCCTTGGATAATTTGCAACCAGTAACCATTGGGGTTCCAACTGGTTTAGAGTCTTCCATTCCAAAGGTTTTCAATACCTCCACATATTTGGACTGGCTGATAAAGATTCCTCCTTTTATTTGTTGGACCTACAAACCAATGAAAAATTTAATTTCACCTATCAAAGACATTTCAAATTCCTTTTTCATTTCTTTTGCAAAAGTTACACTCATGTCATCATCTCCTCCAAATATGATATCATCTACAAACACTTCTGCAATCAATAAGTTGCCTCCTTCTGTCTTCAAGTAAATGTTCTTGTCCTCACTAGTTCTTTGAAATCTAATCTTTATCAGGTGTGAATGGAGTATCTGATACCATGCCCTTGGAGCTTTCTTTAATCCATATAAATCTTTATGAAGTTTGTACACAAATTGAAGTTTTTTCTAGACTAAAGAAGACAAAGCAAGTAATTTCAAAATAAAATCTTTGCCAAAGATCCTGCACCAAACTTGTTATTAGTTTTGAGATAATACCCCTTCTGCAAGCACACAAGTTAGGTAAATTTTAGATCCCAAAAGACTTTGTGAAATAGGGGCCTTCGACAAAACATTTTTCACAGAGAAGAACTCATTAACTTCTCTAATATGATTTCACCTTGAACTTCTCTCACAGAGAAGAACTCATTAACCAAGGGATTTCACCTCAAACTTGACTAATAGAGAAGAACTCATTAAACAAGGGATTTCACCTTGAACTTATCTCGCAGAGAAGAACTCATTAAATAAGGGATTTCACCTTGAACTTCTCTCTCAAAGAACTCATTAAACACAGGCAATGTATCACTGAAGCTAAGACTCTCTCTCATCAAGAGCATCATTCTCCATCATACCAAGCTTTTCTCGGAAGTGTCTTGGTGAGAATGTCTGCAGTTTGAACCTCTATAGAAATGTACTTGAGTTCAACTACTTTTCGCTAAACCATGTCTCTCAAGTAATGATATTTAATTTCCACATGTTTGCTTCTATCATGAAAAATTGGATTAACTGAAAGTTTCACACAACTTTGATTATCACACATAATCACAGTAGATTCCAAAGGCTTTCCAAATAAGCCTACACATAATTTACAAAGCCAAACAACTTCTCTTGCAGCCACACATGCTACAACATATTCCGCTTCAGCTGTACTCTAAGCAACACAAGATTATTTCCTACTGCACCAATAAATCATAACTAAACCTAGGCTAAAACAACAACCTGAAGTTATTTTCCTATCAAGCACACAACCTGCCCAATCTAAATCTATAAACCCTTGCAATTTCAGATTTGCACAAGAAGAAAATTTTAAGCCAATTCCAATTGTACCACGTACACATCTCAATATGTGTTTGGCTGCCACAAGATGAATATGCCTTGGTTCACACATGAACTGACTCAAGGTATTAACTGCTTAGCATATATCAGGCCTTGTGTTAATCAAGTACATTAAAGAGCCAATTAATTACCTGTACTTAGTAGGATTAACTAAATCTGAATTTGTTACATCATCATGTAATTTTTTTCAGATTTGCCTCCATAGGAGTCACCATAGACTTACACTCTAAAATGTTAAATCTTTTCAAAATATCAATTGCATATTTTCCTTGACTTAATATGATTTCATTGGGTCTTTGTCATATTTCAAGTCCAAGAAAATAATGTAACAAGCCAAGATATTTCATTTCAAATTTTGAAGCTAACTCCTTGCATTTGACAATGAGATCATCATCACCAGTGAGAAATAAATCATCAACATATAGCACTAAAATAAGCATCTTGTCATCACATACCTTTAAGTTTAAATTTGGATCAACATCATTCTTTAGAAAACCCAAGCTCAAAAGATAGTGATCTATTCTCTCATACCAAGCATGAGGGGCTTGTTTAAGGCCATATAAGGCCTTTTTCAACATGCATACATGTGAGTCTCTATTATGAATAACAAAGCCCTTTTGCTGCTAAACGTAAACCTCCTCTTCAATTTTACCATTCAAAAAGGTTGTTTTCACATCCATTTGATGAAGTTTCCAACCCTTAACAGTTGCAACAATTATAATAGTAATGATAGAGGTGTAACGTGCTACAAGTGCAAAGGTTTCTTCGAAATCTATGCCTTCCTTTTGGGAAAAACCTCTAGCTACAAATCTGGCCTTGAAATTTTCTATACTCCCATCAGTTGCATGTTTGATTTTAAACAACCAGTTAGAAGAAACCACTGATTTGTTTTTAGGTCTTGGAACAATATTCCATACATCATTTTTCATAATAGATTGATATTCCTCCATCATGGCATCCTTCCATATTTTCTCATAAAAGGCCTCTTCAACACCTAAAGGCTCAGATGCTAAGATATGACTCATCAAAAATACATAGCCAGTAAACTTGTGAGGTCTTTTACTTTCTCTGAAAGTACCATGAGGGGCTACATATTTTTCAGCATCTTCCATAGTGTGTCTAGCCCACAAAGGTCTTTTCTTATTAGCTATACTATTATTGGGACCTGCTGATGTAACTATAGTGTCAATTGGATCAACTAGATCAGCTGGAACAACTAGACAAGTAGAATCAACAGGATCTACTACATCTAGATTCTCCCTCTGAATATCTGAAGATGAATTTGGATCAGCCATCTCTAGATCTCGAGAATGCTCAAAATCTTCTTTATTAGATACAATGAAAGATTCCTTGGATTTTTTGCAAGCTACATCTTCATCAAAAGAAGCATCCCTGTTGATCTCAATCTATTTTTGTCTTGAAATATATATTCTATATGCTTTTGAAGATTCACTATAACCAACAAAGATGCCTTTCTTGCCTAAAAGTTCTAATTTAGTTCTTTTCTCTTTTGGAACATCAATATAAACAGGGCATCCAAAGATTTTGAAATAACTAACATCTAGTTTGATACCTAAAAAACTTCTTCTGGAGTCAACTTGTCTAGAATCTGATGAGGACTACGATTCTAAATGTAAACTGTTGTCCTGCAAGCCCCCAACCAAAGAAATGTTTGAAGACTTTGATCATGAATCATAGCCTTTGCTGCCTCAACAATTGTCCTATTCTTTCTTTCTACCACATCGTTATGTTGAGGATTATAAGGGACACATAACTCCCTCTTAATCCTAGCTTCAACACAAAATTTATGAAAAACACTAGAAACATATTCTCCTCCATTATCAGATCTAAGAACTTTTATTTTCTTGCTAGATAGATTTTCAACTAGAGTTTTGAACTCTTTAAATCTAGACAACACTTCATTAGACTCTTTAGATTTAAAAAAATAAATACAACATTTATGAGAAAAATCATCAATGAAGGTGACATAATACCAAAAATCACTAAGAGAAGCAACTGGCATAGGTCCACATAAACCAGAATAAATTAATTCTAGAGCATCCGTTACCCTAATTTCACTACTATGAAAAGTGCTCTTAATGTTCTTACCTAAAGCACACCCCTTGCAAACACCTTCATGATTTTGATTCAACTTTGGAAGACCATTGACAACCTTCTCCATTGTAGACAAAGTTTTGAAATTCAAATGATCAAATCTCTTATGCCACAACTCACTTGAACTTGAGGAATCATGAGCTAAGACTTGAATGATATGAGCTGAAAGTTTATAAAGACTATCATGACAAACACCAATAACACGAGTTGATTGAATACTTAAGTTCTTCTTCCATGCAAGTACTTTTCCATCAACAAAAGAAACATGATAACCTTTGTCTTCTAATGCAGAAATAGAAATCAGATTCCTCTTAATACCAAGAAAAAATAGAACATCACTTAAATTAAGAGGAATACCAAAGTCCAACTGAAAAGAAGTATAACCAGTACTCTTCACAGAATAGCATGCATCATCACCAATAATAACTTGAAGATGAGAGTCTTTTTCTTTAAATTAGAAAGGTGTTCACGATAACCAGTGATATGACGAGATGCTGCACTATCTATCAACCACATATCACTGTTAGTAGGAATATTACTAGAAAGTGCAGAGATAAATAAGAATCCTTTAGATTTTTCACTTGACTCTCTTTGAGGAGAAGGATTCTCAATATTTGTAGCAGTTACTTGAGGCTTAGATTTTGAAACACAATCTCTAGCAAAGTGACCAAATTTGGCACACCTAAAACACTGAATTCTAGAAAGGTCCTTCCACTTTTTCTTGGAAATAGGGGCTGACTCATCATTCTTATCTCTGAATCTTTTGAAGTTACCTTTCTTTCCTTTCCCCTTAGATGCATGGGCAGAAAGCACATGATCATCTTCATGTCTGCATTCTTCCTGAATGCAATATGCCCTTAACCTATCAAATTTAGGAAGATCATCTCTTCCACTAATGCCTTGAATGAAGGATTCCCTGGAGATGGGAAATCTATTCATAGCTAACATAACCAAGTCTTTATCAACAAAAGTATCTCCAATTGCACTGAGCTAATCTTTTAACTCAGAAATCTTCATGAAATAAGAAGTAACATATTCTCCTCTAGATATTTTCACATGTAGTAATTGACACCTAAGGGCTAAAGCTTTGCTGGTATTGTTGTTGAATTCATAAAGATCCTTTAGAGTCTGAAACATTTCCTTAGCTAAATCTAACTTAGAGATGATAGGCACCAGATGATCCTTAACAGAATCAATCATAATTTTTGTAGCCATTTTCTTGTTCTTTCTCCATTGAACTTTCTCTACATCAACAAAAGGTTCTTCTACATCTTTTGAGACATAGTCAAGGAGATCATTCTCTTCTAGAGTGATTAGAATTCTAAATTTCCAAGAAGAGAAAATTGATGAACCATCAAGTTTATCTTCTACTTTCAATCCATTCACCATAATGAATGACTTAGGCAAACAACTGAAAGAAATAAAGAACTTAAAAATTCTGTTTTTGGATGAATCTTCTAGACCCACTCTGATACCATGTTAAAACTTGAATCAGAATATATAAAATTTGAGAACAAAAAATAGAGAATGAAACACAAAAGAACAAGCTCTCTTATCCCAGGAAAACCCTCCACCTGAGGGTGAAAAACCCAACCCACTCAAAATTAACTTTATTATATCTCCAAAAAGAATACAATTGATGATAGTCTCCGAACACTATCAATCATAATAATATGAGTTCGATTATCTATGAATCAATCATAAAATGAACTCAGATGATACAAAATGAATACAAACCAAAACCTTCAAATAACTAAAACTCTATATGCAGAAAGAGATACACAATATTTCTGATCTAACAAATATGATCACAAAGAAGAAGAAGCCTATATATGAAAACTGCCAAAGAAGAAGAAGACGAGACAAGGAAGAATAATGGATATAATATATCGGAATATCAATGAAGAGTCACATGAAGACAGAGGTAGAGGCTTGGACAGTTACTTCTGCACGGACAACCTCATCACCTTCACCGACAACCTCATCACCTCCTCCGACAGCTGTTGTAACATGAAGAGTCACCGATAGTAAACAAGGAAAGGAAGGAATGAAAGCTAAGAGGCCGATACTAGACAAGATAAATAAGGAGCCGATAATCTCTATCGAAGCTATATCTTCAATAGTTTTGTCACTACCTTTCTTGACCAATATCCGGTTCATTGTGTATATTGCAGTGATGACTTCTCTCCAAAATTTTTTAGGTACATCTCCTTGTATCAACATTGTTCTTGCTACTTTAACTATGGTCCGGTTCCTCCTTTCTACAATCCCATTCTGCTGTGGTGTCCTTGGTCCAAATAGTTGTCTCTTGATTCCATTCTCATCACATTATTTCACAAATTCAACTGATGTGAATTCTCCACCTCGGTCAGATCTCATACACTTTAGGTTCTTACTGGTTTCTTTCTCCACTAAGGCTTTTAATGCCTTAAACTTGTTGAAAGCATCAGACTTCTCCTTCAAAAATGTAACCCACATCATTCTTGAATAATCGTCAATAAATATTATGAAATATTTATCACCTTGAAAACTCCTAGTCCTCATAGGACCACATAAATCAGTGTGCACCAAATCTAAAATATTTTCAGAAGAAAATGATTTTCTTTTGAAAGAGAAAGTAGTCATCTTACCCAACTGACACTCCTTACAAATCACATTGTCTGGTTTGACTAGTTGTGGCATACCTCTAACCATACTTGACTTGCTGACCTTGACCAAGTTATCAAAATTTACATGACAAAATCTTCTATGCCATAGCCAACTGTCCTCAACTTTTGCAACCAAACAACTGTTAACATTAGTATTCAGATAGAATAAGTTACCTTTTGTCTATTTACCAGTAGTAATCAGTTCTCCTTTGCTTCCTAAAATCCCACACACTCCATTCTTGAACTCAATATGATAACCTTTATCATTTAGTTGACCAACACTCAACAAGTTATGCTTTAATCCTTCAACCCAATACACATCATCAACATTAATTTTTCCATTTAAGGAAATTGAACCTTTACCTTTTACCATACATGGTGTAGTGTTGCCAAATCTCACTACTCCACCATCAAATTCTTCAAGTGAGATGAACTTGTTCTTGTCACCGGTAATGTGGTGTGAGCAACCACTATCAATGACCCACTCATCACTGCTGTCAATATAGGACACTAAATATTTCTTGTCAAAGAGATCTTCCTTAACTGCTACAAAAAAAATTTCCTCATTATCTTCATCCTCTGATTCCTCATGGGTAACACCTTCATCTACTACAACATAATATGGTTTCTTACCTTGTCCCTTAAACTTTCTGAACTTTTCTTTCTGATCACTCTTAGGAAAATTAGTAGCAATATGTCCTATCTTGTTACATGAGAAGCACTTAAGAGGAAGCTTGCCTTTGTACTTACCGGTGCCTCTAAGAAGTTTCTTTTCCAATAAAGCCTCAATTTCCATCAATTTATTTTCATCATCGACTTCTTCATTACCAATGCCATGATGACTTGACCTATATTCATAGTTATGATAGACATCCTTTCCTTTTCTTACCAGTGCATTAGATACTGATGCTTCAAAAGAAGATTATACTTTAGGTACACTATTTTCAAATCTATTCAATTCAAAAGTAGTAAGCTTTCCTATCAATGAACCAACTGTAACTTTATCTTTGCTGACTGACCTTAATTCTTGGATAGTAGATACTCTAATAGCATAAGCAAGTAGTGAGGTTCTAAGCATTTTACTTACCACTATGTTTTCTACTATGGTTCCACCAGTACTTTTGATATTCCAACTATTTATTTTATCCTTCTCCGTATTGGGTAATGTTCTCACCTTCCATCATCCTCATGTCATCAAACTTGCCTCTTAGGCTTTCTTCTTTATCTTTTTGCACATTCTCATCTCCACCATAAATCAACTTCAACTTTTCCCAAACTTCATAAGTGGTTTCTATACCATGTGTTGGCAATTGATGATGAATAATGATGAACAACAGATACCCTGACTAGTACTGAGAGGGGGGGGGGGGGGGGGTGAATCAATACATAGAAAAACTTCTCCGCAACTTACAATGATAACTAGTTGTCTTTATTACTGGACTTAACCATGGTGATACCGGTTAAACAAAGTAAGACTTTAGACATCTAAACCAGTAAATTGAATTCTACAAATATCATTCAACTCTTGATAGCTACTTCACCAATAAACAGATGCCTATATTGTATCAAAAATACCATAACTATTATCTCTACATGCATAATCACCTAAACAAAGAATACTTAATCATCACATGAAAAATGCACAACTCATGACACACAAATTTTTCACGTGGAAACCCAAATGGGAAAAAACCACAGTGGGGATGAATACCCACAAGCTTGTTTTGAACTCTTTTGAAGCTCGCTTTGTTATGAGCCTAGTCTGGTTAAAGACTTTTACAATAAGGTTCTGCTAGGAATCGATCCTATGAAAGATCACCCAATTAAGGGATGGCTATATACCCTGTTAAATGTTGAAACCGTGTTAAAGGTTACCTTGCTAGAGGATTTAAAGAACTCAATGAACTTGAGTCACCTAGTTAGAGGATTTACAGTAAGCCTGTTAAAGCTACCCAACAAAGGGATTTTCCTTTTGTTGAAATGGTTAGAGGACAACAGGTAAAACTCTGATCTGATAACAACACTATATGCCAAGGCAGATCCTTTTCAGTTCCACTACTTTGCAATCACACTCTGTAATTTTCACTCACTGGTCTAGCAAGTATGTCATCACTCAGATACATACACAAATTTTGCCAACAACTTACAATAACAAACATCATTGACCTTATAGACAACAATTAGTTTGGTAGCATAAACCTCAAACCCTAAGCATCTTAGGTTAACAATTACAAGCAGTCCAATCCTTACCGTACAAAACACTTAGCGTAGATTGAAACAATCTTAAGTAGATCACATGTCATTCAACATCATCCATTCTTCACCGCACATAGAAATCAGTAACCCATCACTCTTTCTTCTCATACCGCTAAGAAGAATGTTCATTCCCAAGGTAGACAATAAATGCAGTCGATCTACACATGGAAGATCTTCAAGGAAATCCTTCACGTGCACAAAAATGATGTGGCATCTTGATCTCATCCTCATTTCTTAGCTAACTCATGATAGAGTATCATCGGTTGCATTGCACAAGCTAGATTGCCAAACTGGAAACCCCCAGAGCTAAGACTACCAACTGGTAGTCACACTTAGTGAAACCCCGACACCGGTTCACTACTTCTCTTCATACCGGTTCTCCAACCTCCTCCAATCTTCATACCGATTGACCTGAACTTATTGACATCAATGACAACATACATTATTATCATATCATCATCTGCCATCATACCGGTTCATCAAATGCCAACAATTGACACTGAATTGGTTGGTTTCACTATGTTGTCATTGATGCCAACATGGTATTGTGTGTCGGCTTCATGTTTTGGTTCAGTTGTGTACTGACAGACACTTCACAGATTCTACACCGACACCGGCATCGGTACCGACAGGACATAAGGATTTCTTTGGTAACCGGCAATGTAGGCCGACATGGGTTAGTAAAAGGTTATCGGTATTGGAGGCCAACATCTCTTGGATCTGACATCGGCAATTGGTTTTTATATTTATGCATTTATGTTATCTGGATGACATATAATTTGATATTGTACATATCTTTGTAAGCTGACATAAGGCATGATAATATGTATAGGGTATATAGGTTAGTTTGATAGATCATTTTGATGAGAGACATGCGATAGGAGATTATAGATATGCAAATGTAATATGATGCAAAATATTTTAGAGAGATTATGTATGTGAGGAAATTTATGTAAGGGTTATTCGGGTAAAGGGTTTTTGGTTATAGACCGAAATAGACAGAGCTTAAACCATAACTTTATTCTGGAATAGAAGATGTTATCTTAGCAGTTCAACACTTCTTCGAATTGTAGTTTGTATTTATATGTAGTCAGTGAGGGTCCTTTTTATGATTGAGAAGTGTGCTCTAGGCTGTAAGCCTTCCTACAAGTGCAGGTCCCTCATATTTTATAATATCTCTTCATATAGCCAGTGGATTGATATTGTGGGTCACAAATCCCACCGTGGTTTTTCTTCTTTGAGGTTTTCCACGTATAATTATTTGTGTTATGGTTCTCATTTATGTGATTGGTTTATTGACTGCTTTACTTCTTTCAATTCTATATGTACTGGTATACTAGTTGGTGTATGCATGTTTTAATAAGGCTAAAATTGATCATTCCGGTACAACACTGATTCACACCCCTCTCAGTGTTATTAGATTCCAACAATTGGTATCAGAGCCTTGTGCCTTAGAGGAAGTTTAACAGCTTGAGGAAGATCCTGAATCCTGAATCCATGGATATGGCTTTGAAGAAGCAACTTGAGATGGCACTTGAAGATTATGATGCTGAAAGGTTGAAGAACTTAAATCTACAAGATGAATTGAATTATTTTAAGGAATTCATTCTTGTCCTACAAGAGAGGCTATCTTTTGTTCACGCTAGAAGGAAGGAACTTTTGCAAAGTCAAGATGATGAAGAGAAAGATGCACTTAAGGAACAATGCCAAAAATTGAGTCAGGAGAACATGGTTATGAAAATTCAAATTCAAATTATAACTATGAGGATTTCTAAGGAGATTGAGGACCAGAAGAAGAAGGAAGAGAATCTTGCTGTATCCCTGAAGAACAAATTTGAAGAATGTGGTAGGTTGGTTCATGAGAATGATATGTTGAGAACTGATTTAGTACAATCCCAAAGTAATGAACAAGAACTTGAGAGACAAATGATAATTTTGAGAGAATATGTAACTATTGCAAGTGAGTATAAAGAAAAATTCAAGATTAGCTCAACACAGTTGGATGAGTTATTGAAGAGACAAAGGCAGATTGGTGATTCCAGTGGACTTGGATTTGAGAAAGGACATATTTTTGGTACTGCTAATGAAGATCAAAACCATAAGGCATCGGTAAGGCAATTTAATGCTTGCAAATTTAATGGTAGATGTTTTGTTTGCAAAAAAATTGGTCACATGGCTAGGCAATGTAGAAACAAAGCAAATCAGAACCTTGATTATGCTCCTGGTAAATGTTCTAAATGCAATAAGTATGGTCATAAGACAAAGGATTACATAATGAATGTTAAATGCTATGCATGTGGAGGATTTGGACATATGGCTAATCAATGCAGGTCAAGCAATTTCACTAGTTTTAGCAAAGCAATTCAAAGGAACAATATTACATGTTATGCATGTAATGAGGTTGTTATATTGCTAAATTTTGTAGACACAAAAAATCACCGGTTGGTAATTGAGGATAAAATGAGAAAGGGAAAGAGAAGGTTAGTAAAATATGACAAGATCATACTCAGAGATGGGTTAGGAAGACTGAAGAACAATCATTAGATGAAAATGCTCTGATTACTTATCCAGTAGAAGAGGCTGCTCCTGCACCGATAGGTAGCTCATCCGGTAATTGAGGCACATGCCTTAGGGGTAGACAAAATTCATGAAGATGTTGCATATGCCCCAAGAAGAGGTTCTGGAAGATGTTCTAGACATTGAAGATGATTATCCGGCATGGATATGTTCTATGTGAGATCCGATATCTTTCACTGGCAGTCATTTATGTCAATGGAAGATTAGGGTTTTTCATGGAGGATAAAGGGTTGAATTCACTTCATTAATGATCACCTTGCATTCAGAGTGATTAGGAGTGACTAAGAGTGGTCAAAGGAATTACAGAGCAATCAAATTTCTTCTTGAGTGATTTCACCGACGTCTGGAAGAATTTCTTGAAGGTTTTCACTGAGAGCAATCAAAAGGTATTTATCTTTAGACATGGAAGCGGGGTCATAATCTATTCCTACTTTTATTGCAAACCCGATTGTAGTAGAGGTTAAGGACCATCCTCGATTAATTTTCAAGTGGTATCCATATGTAGCTACCCTGGAACATTTAGTTGGAGCATTCTCTCATGTTTCAGAGGGAGTTGTCTATGTAGAAGATGTTAGGGCATATATTCACTGTCACATTGACAACTTGGGAACTTCTAAAATTAAGGGCATGTATATGAGTGAGCTGATGGGAGAATCTGGAAAGGTCAAACCGATATACAAACACATTGAAGACTTAGGGTTTATTGATATTTTGGATATTCCAAAATTTGAAGATGAAATAATTAGATATGTTTTGAGTAGAGTACATGGGGAATTTATATGGTTAGAAAAACCTTAAAAAATCACTAAGGAATTCATTCGGGCAATCACTGGTTCACCATCGGTTGGGAAACATCCAAACAAGAAGGTTTCGAATGATTTCATGAACAAAATCACTGACGTGACATCTTACAGAAGATCTATGAGAGTGAGCACTATTACCGACACAGACATCAGATTCGGTAGCATGATCATCAGGTATAAGGTAACTTAGTCAAATCGATTGAATTCTATTTCCAATTCATGCATTTTAGCTACATACATAATGATGAGAGAAAATGTAAAATTGGATCTATGTAGTTGGATGCTTGATGAGTTGTTGATAAACCTAGGAAAGATTAAGGAAGATAAGAAGGGTACATTCTGGTATGGCAACTTGATAGTTTTCTTAATGCTATATTTCATGAAGATACACCCGGTTTTGGTAAAAGGTAATGGGCACTTGACATCTCAGTAGGGAGACAATTGAAATAATCAATTGCTACTTTAGGAGGTCAGAGAGATGATAAGGTATGGGGATATTTCAAAGAATTCCATAAATCTATGAGGTCTAGGGTAAGGGTACCTGAGCATATTGTAAAAAAAATTCAACTGACATATGCTTCATGGTAAAGAAGGATGAAACTCTTATGGAATTAGTTAAACCTTGAAAGATTTGGAATGAGGAAATGGGCTATGAGATGGATGCACAAATTCTTGATGCTTATGCAAAATTGTTGATTAATGCGCCTATTGATGAGGCAGAGAAGCCATATGGTATTGCACAACAGAAAACACAAGAGGTTGAAACAGAGTTCAACCAGACGAAAAGAGAGAAGCAGGAAGGGAAGGCTAGTGAATTTGTGGAGAAGGTCTCAAAGGAAATTAAGGCATTAATTGATGTTGTCCCAGAGAAAGGTAGGATGAGGAAGAGTCTTGAGGTTCACATTGAGCCTGTTACTATAGAATCAGAATTTGAGGATGATACATCATTGGAATTTAAGAGGGTTGTTAGAAAGAAAATAGAGGAAATAAAGGTTGAAGCTAAAAAGCAACCGGTTAGGAAGGTTACATTCAAAATACCAGCACAGAAAAAGCACCAAAGGTAACCACTTCAGCTACATCCGGTACTGCAAAGAGGAAGAAGAAGAGTGACATCGACTTAACAATTGAATCTGGTAATGTGAGTATCATACCGCCCAAAACTATTGCAAAATTAGTAGATAAAATCACTAAGGATGGCATGTTAAATAATGTATAGTTCTGCTATGATCATTTAGAAGAGGATGAACAAAGAGAGGTAGAGGAAGCAATCTTATTATACTTGGATATTTATAAGAAAGCCTTAATAGAAATAGAAAATCAAATACCGACTGAGTTGTATAATATATTAGATTCTAGAAGACTGTCAGCTATGCAAGAAGATAAACATATTAAAATTCAAGAGCTATCATCTATTTGTGTTACTATTGCTCATGATGAAATGGTTAAGACAATTGAGGTGGAAGATAGAAAAGTCTTTAATAGCAAACATATAATAACTAGTCTGATGCTAGGAAGGGTAAATGATATAATAAAGGAAACTCAAACATCATGGGTTAAGTTCCTTAGAGAGAATAGAGGATTATTTACTTCACCAGAAACTAAGACAGACACTGTTGACACCCCAATTGAAGGAAAAGGAAAGGGGATTATGGGTACTTCACCCTCAGTTTTGAAAAATATTAAGATAGTGGAAATCAAGCCCCCGATTGACACAAATGTACAAACAAACATTGAGATACCAGTTAACACAGAGAGTGAACAAGTTAATATTGTACAAGATACTAATATTAAGGATAACAATCCTTCGGTTACAAATGTACAGGTTGAGGTTACAGTTCCTATAGAGGAACCGACAGTTACACGGACTGCATCGAGTGGCAAAGCCATCGGTGCAAGTGAGGAAGTTATAAATGATAAATCTTCAGAGGAGAAGATAGGGGAAACCGACAGGGAATCAGTAGTTGGTCCATCATTGTTGACAATTGATACCTCTCAGTTCAAAAAGAAAAACATAACAGAGATGAGTCCTACTGAACTCATGATGATGGCTACACAAAAATTGATGAAGGAAGGATCTACAGATAAAGGGATTATTGATCAATCATTCATTGTTTTACACAGACTAGTCCCAGAGTGCAAGATTGACAATGAAGCAAGCCCATCCAACAAGCTTAAGACTATTACTGAGCATATTTTAAAGGATTTCAATCCTTATAGTAGATTTCAAACCAGAAAGAATTGGAGAGGTTTACTCAGGCTAAGAGAGCTGCATTTGATCAGGTAATTAAATCAGAGAAGAAAAATATTGATGAGAAGCTGAAACTAATAGAAAATTCCTTGAAGTAGTGCACAAATATTTATAGGGTATTTTGTAACATTGATATACTTACAGCTAATGTGGATAAAAAGATAAAAGAACTACAAGAGAAAATTGCAAATATAACTAATTCTTTTGATGGATTGATTTCATTGACTACATCCATTGATGGTCAAATTTTGATTTTGGAAAACCAAATTTCTACTCTTGAGAAGGAAAGAGACAAAATTATTAGAAGAGCTAGAAGTCTGAGAGGCTTGGTGAGTCCCCGGTTGGATTCACCCAGTGCACATAGGAAAGAGTGTATGGATATGGTGGGAAATCCCACACTGGTAGAGGTAAATGAGAAAGAGTCATTTGCACATTTACTAAATGGATTTGTATCCATTTCTGACACTTTCAAAATAAGTTGGGATACCTATCTTGAGCTATTAGAGAAGGCTTATCTGGAAATTTTGAGATTTGTTAAGCTCTGGTAAGATATTTTGGGACATTCATTGTACAACTTTTTTTGAATCTTTGACATTCTTCTTAGGATTTTTGATGGCATTTATGTCAAAGGGGGAGTGATATAGATGTCAAAAAAAAAAATAGGGTTTTACACATTAGGGGGAGTTATGGAGATATGGGAGTTATAAATATGGAGATGTGGTATGGATATTCAGCTCAGGCGGAGCATGCAGGATGAAACCGACAAATGAAACCTTGACCATTTTTCACATGAGTGCTGCCATCAATGCCAAAGGGGGAGATTGTTGGCAATTAACACTCAATTGGTTGGTTTCACTATGTTTTCATTGATGGCAACATGGTATTGTGTTCCAACTTCATGTTTTGGTTCAGTTGTGTACTGACAGACACTTCACAGATTCTATACTGGCACCGACATTGGCACCGGTAGGACAAAAGGATTTCTTTGGTAATCGGCAATGCAGGCTGACATGGTTTAGTAAAAGGTTATTGATATTGGAGGCCGACATCTCTTGGATCCAACATCAACAATTGGTTTTTATATTTATGCATTTATGTTATCTAGCCGACATATAATTTGATATTGTACATATCTTTGTAAGCCAACATAAGGCATGATAATTTGTATAGGGTATATAGGTCAGTTAGATAGATCATTTTGATGAGAGATATGCGATAGGAGATTATGGATATGCGAATGTAATATGATGCGAAATATTTTAGAGAGATTATGTATGTGAGGAAATTTATGTAAGGGTTATTCTGGTAAAGGGTTTTTGGTTACAGATCAGAACAGACAGAGCTTAAACCAGAACTGTATTCTGGCATAGAAGATGCTATCTTAGCAGTTCAACACTTCTCCGGATTGTAGTCTGGATTTATGAGTAGTCAATGAGGGTCCTTTTTGTGATTGAGTAGTGTGCTCTAGGCTATAAGCCTTCTTGCAAGTGCAGGCCTTTCATATTTTTTGATCTCTTCATGTGGCTAGTGGATTGATATTGTGGGTCTCAAATGCCACTATGGTTTTTCCTCTTTGAGGTTTTCCACATATAATTCTATGTGTTATGGTTCTCATTTATGTGATTGGCTTATTGACTACTTTACTTCTTTCAATTCTATATGTACCGGTATACCGGTTGGTGTATGCATACTTTAATAAGGCTGAAATTTATCATTCCGATATAACACTGATTAACCCCCCCTCTTATTGTTATTAGATTCCAACACCATGAACATAAATATGTTCAAAATCAGAAAGAGTACTTACAATGGCTTCCAATGCTTGAACATTCTCTTGCTACTCCTTGAGATGATCTATAGTCAGAGTACCAGTAGGAGGTGTGTATTGATTAACCACATGCTGCCAGAAGTGTAGCCTCATACCTTTGATGTAGATCTTCATTCTATCATTGCAAATTATGTAGTTATCCTTTGTGAACTTAGGAACCTCCTTCTTCATCATCTTGGATCTTTAGCTCAAGTGGTTAATCTTCTACACAAAGAGGACCTAGTTCTTTGATACCAATTGTTATTATGATGATTCAATTATTATTGAGAGGGGGGGGGGGGGGTGAATCAGTAATAAAACAAATCTGCAACACTTCACCAAACTGTACCAACAACTACTCAAACAATCTTCTAAGCTGATTTAGCAAACCATTCACTTAAGTGATCATAAATATGCGAACAAAGTAAAGATATCAAATTCACAAATCAACAGTGCATCCACCATATGAACATATTTTTGATGTGGAAACCCAACTAGGAAAACCACGGTGGTAATTAGCACCCACAATATATAGTTGAACTCTTTTGGAATGCGCTGGTTAAAGGCCTAGCCTGGTTAAGAGCTTTACAATATGCCCAGTTAAGAGCAGACCCTGTTAGGAGTCACTTGGTCAAGGTATTTTACATCAACCCTATTAGGATCTCTACCTTGTTAAGAGTAACCTTGTTAGAGGATTTAAAACTCAAGTTAATGAGCCACCTGGTGAAGGGATTTACAATATCAAACCTGTTAGGATCTACCCGATTAAGGGATTTCAAACTGTTGTAACTATTAGGGAATAACAGGGCACATGATTTGATTACAACAATTCCTTTCTTGCTAGTATAGATCCTTTCAGCACAACTCTTCTACACACATGCAGACACTTCAAACTAGTTTAGCAATACCTTCTTCTCAACCACCGACACACAATCTCTTCTCCAACTAGCCCTAAATACACTTTTCGGTTAGGGAGGCTATAAACCCTCATTACATGAACAAGATTCAATGAATTTACATTTAGCATGACAAAAAACTCTGCCAAAGTACATTACAGATCATTATAACAAATTTCTAGATGATTTCCGCCATTGAATGATCACCGTACATCGATTTGATAAGAAATCAAACCCTTGTTTCATTCTTCTGAGCACTTTGCTGTTTCCCAAGAAATCTAATCCTTGTACACACTCAAACACCATATTATCATTACACACAAATTATGACATGCCATCACTAAGTTATGATCATGATAAGATCCACCGCCAAACCTTAAATCATTACCGGTTAAAGATCTGATACCGGTATTCATTCTTCTTCACAGAGTTCATGACAGTCAATTATAAATGTGCTTTCCGATTATCCAAACCTGATGTAATTTCAATCGCAGACTCCTACCAATGTTATGAACATATATTCTAAACCGCAACACCTGAATCTTCTCCAATTTCTTGTACCAGTCACTTGATCATCACACTATTCCTGTTTACCGGTTCACAACAACTTAGCAATTTTGTTGTCTAATTGATTCCTCTATTGGTTAGGCAATACCAGTTGGTCTAGATGACCTAGATGACTAAAAAAACATGGTTTCCATCAATGAAAATACAAATAAAGTCATCAAACATCCTATTACAATTATATCATCATCATCAAGCCAGCACAATATCATGCTCTAAAGATGCAAATGTTACTCGAGGTGTTCTTATGTCAACCATAATGAGAAACCAAACTAAAAAAGTCTTGCTTACTAAGAAAAACAAGTAAGTCATTAAAGATAAGTAGAACAACACTACACCATACCTTAGGGAGGTGTGACAACCTTAAGGATCCTAAAAAATAATTCTCTTTGGGCATTTTCAGGTAGACTTCCATGAAAAGACAAGGTTGTTGTTGATGCATTATGACAATTAATTAATTTTTTTTGGTATGATAACACAAGAGTTTCACCCAATCAAATAGATTTTGTTAGAAAGAGAATTAGATCAAGAAATCATGAGGCACATCTAAAAAACTTTTTGGATATGACTCAAACACAATTTTATGAGAAATTTGTTCAATCATATCCTCAAATAATAATTAACTAAAGGTTTTTTGAAATGAAAAAACCCTTTTATGTTAAGATAAATCATGCACACATTACATGTTTTTGATTAAGGAAAAAATGGGTTTTACATGGACCTGAAACCACATAGTTTAAAGAAAAATGAAATATTCAAATAAAGTCCACTAAGATAGGAAAGTTGCTAAACAAACAAAAAAGGACAACAACAACTAGACAAAAGTCAGCAAAAGGCCAACACCAGACAAACAAACTAACCTAAGGATTTTAAATTATCGACAGTCTCGACTTCAAGGATATTCATCTCTTGAGCCACCTTCTTAAACTTTTAGATATCCTGAGGCACATAGTCTTCTTTTCTTTTCAGGTTAGCTCTAGTCCTCTTCGAAGGGCCGAAATCCTCTTTATAGCTTTTGTCTTTGTTAGCTTCCAAGTCCACAAACAAGGTCCTCTGCTGAGTATTTTCTAGCTTATCCACCAAGGTGTTCATTGTTGTAACATATTTACAATTTTGTGGCTTTTATTAATGATGGAATTCAAAGTAACCCGAATTTTGCCAATTTACCCTTCCAGATGTTTTATCTTCTTCTCATTTTCCTTCTTCATCTTGTGCATGAGCTCGATAATTCTTTGAAGGCATTCGACCATCGACATATTCTCTTTTTCAGTCCATAAAACCCCAGTCACCTTCTGAGGTGCTCCTTTAGCTTCCATTTCATCCAGCTTACTAGAAATCTCCCCATTCTTTATACTTAGGTCCTTAATTTCATGAAAACCCACTTAATAATTCTGAAATAGTCAACCGCCCCGTTTCTAGCAATTGCTAGAATATAGTCAAGAAATTCCCGATCAAGCTTGAAGTAGTGGTCTTTAGGTCTCAGATCTCTAGGGAATCTGGGCCTATTTTCTCTGTCAGTTTGAGGGTAAGAGGTATGGGATCCATCAGTTGAATTTGGGGCAATGGAAGAATCCTCCAGGGAGTCCTCAGAATAGGAAACCAACTTTTTCTTGGGGAGGGCTTTCTCCCTGTTTTTATCTTTTTGAGAAGTGCCAGTGAGGGTTTTCACAAAGGAGACTTTTTTATTTGAGGGCTTTCTCTATAATATTTTCTTAGTTCCAATCGTGAATGCATATTGAATTTTCCACGCATTATGATATACATCATCATATATATTATACTTTGCACACTAACGATGTTTGGAGGAATGTGGTATATGAGAACCTCCAAAGTCATCAAGAGATTTTATTTCAAGTGTATTATGTCGAAGTGATGATGGCTGCACATTTTATAAGATTATGTGTTTGAAAGATTCATGTGCTACATGTGGTGGTTTGTAAAAGTTGCAAATATATATACATTTAGAGAGTACACATGAAATTGGAAGGACAGTAATCTCTTCTAGAAAATACAATTCAATCATATATGGGGTTAAATATGGAAAAGAGTTAAAGAGATGTGAGTTGGTGAGTCAAGATATACTTGTAGGACAACTTATATTTTTTAGAAGAAACTAGTTTACGACTACATAATGCATACACATAGAGTGTGGTGGCTAGATGAGAAATTGAAGATATGTAAGGGTACATGTCCTCTTGGTACCATCGTCTCTATTGTAGATTTTGTAGAGAATTATACACTACAACCTCAAAATGAAGTGCAATCCCAATATTACCACTTATTTTTGTACACATAGCATTCATGCATGCACATGATATCATGGAGAAGGATAGCAAGATAGTAAGAGAATATCACTTCTATATAAGCAACGATCGTAGTCATTTGACATAGTTTGTGCAAAGATTATTTTAACTCTACTATGAGAATTTAAGGTAAGGAAATATTAGATACAACCAACATACACTCATTTAGAAGCTCAAATGCAAGCTCACCAATTATTTATACTAGATAGATTGTATGTTTCTGCTCATCATGTATGGATTTTTTGTGGGATGAGCATGAATCGTATGAGTGGGTTGATGGATGCTCTTGTAGACCTTTAGTTCTCATTGATAGCTATCAACTTCCCAAACCACTATAGTTGAACCAAATGGAAGTTTTCATGGATTTTGACCATGTATCTGACTTAGTGCAACTAGGTATTGTTAATTGTTACTTAGTTATTGGAAAACTTTAACTCATTTTATTTTATTTTACACTATTTTTGGTACTAATTTATCATTCAATAAAATGCAGGTCATGTTTATGGGGTTATTGTAGATGAAAACAATGAAGAAGGCAAAAATAAGTTTCTATGTCACTGTATTGAAGCAACAAAATAATTGACAACCATAATCATTGATGGAGAGGGTATTGAGTACCCAACAGAGTTTGTTGTTGTAACAAGAATATGTCTTAGAAGGTACCCTATGAAGAAATATGATGTTTGGTTGTTCGAGGACTTTGACACACATAGACATATTATTCATTACTCTAACCTTGTTGTTGCAGTGAATATTCAGTTGATTAAATCTCATGGTAGACCTCTCAATAAGAATTTATAAAAAGTTTGTGAATTTGATCATGAGGAAATACTTGACATAGTAAGGGTTAGAGCTGATCCACAAGGTTCATTAGATTGATTCTACAAAAGGGTAGAGTGATTTGGGAAATATTGTATATATCCTTGGCAAGATTTTGTATATAGATGGCCATGATATGATTTGTACCTATTTAGACACCAAATTTTGTGTATAGATGACCATGAGTTGATTTGTATGTATTGAGAGGCCAAATTTTGTATATAGACAATGACCATGAGCCAATTTGAATGCATTTAGAGGCCAAATTTTGTGTCTAGATGGCCATGTGCTGGTTTGTATGTATTCAGAAGCCAAATTTTTTATATAAATGAGCATGAGATGATTTGTACCTGTTTAGGGGCCAAAATTTGTATATAGACAGCCATGAGCTGATTTTTACATGTTTAGGAGCCAAATTTTGTATATATAAACAACCAAATGATTATAAATACATAAATGAAATTTTGTGATAAATTTTGTATCTATGATTTTACTTGAAATTCATGCACTATACTTTGGTTAATGTGTAATTCATGCGTTGTTATTTTTTCAATGTGTAATTCATGCATTGCTATTTTCCAAATGTTTAATTCATGCAATATTCTTCTGTCAATGTGCGAAGAGATGACACCACGATGGTAGGGCATTGAACATTCAGGTGACATGGGAAATTGACCAAGACCATGGCTAGTATAAAAAATCCTACCCAAACACGCTCGTACCATCAGTTCATGGATACGACAAACATAACAAGATTTACTCTACCTTGCAACTTTGCATTGTGTGCAACTGATGATATTTGCGCTAACAAAAAAATTGTTGCCCTAACAAAATGGTTTTATCGCTTCAAAATATGAGATAGGTTATTATAGAGAGTCCTAACGTGACCCTATGGGTTCAAACAGATCATTCGTGTACGTGCCTCAAATTCTAATAAATATCCCATCAAAGTTCGACAATTTTTTGAACTTAGGGCACTCAAGAGATGACACCATGACGGTAGGGCGTTCAAGATTCAGGCGACATGGGGACTCAAATAAGACCATTCCTAGAATAAAAACTCCCATGTGGACATTCTCATTCTAATGATAATTGCATCAACAGAAAAATTACTGCCCTAAGAAAATGGTTTTGTCTCCTCAAAATTTGAGATAGGTTATTGTAGAGGGTCCTAACATGACCTTGTGGATTAAAAAAAATCATTCATATGTGCCCCATATTTTGAGAAACAACCCATCAAAGTTTGTCAATTTTTTGAGCTTAGGGCACTCAAGAGATGGCGCCGCAATGGTAGGGTGCTGAAAGTTCGAGTGATATGGGGAATCGACAGGGCCATGCCTAGCATAAAAATGCCCACTCGGACACAATTAAACTGATGGTTCACAAATATGACAAATAGAATGATATTTACACTATCTTGCAACTTTGCATTGCATGTGACTGACGATATTTGCATCAATAGAAAAATCACTACCCTAAGAAAATGGCTTCGTATCTTCAAAATATAAGATAGGTTATTGTAGACGGTCCTAACATGACCCTGTGGGTTCAAATGTATCATTTGTATATGTCTTGAATTCTGAGAAACAACATGCCAAAATTCGATAAATTTTTGAACTTAGGGAACTCAAGAGATGGTGTCATGACGGTAGGGCACTAAACGTTCGGGTGATGTGGGGACTCGACCAGAACTATGCCTAGCATAGAAATTCCCACCCAGACATGCTCGTGTTGATGGTTCATGAATATGCCAAATAGAATGAGGTTTACACTATCTTGCAACTTTGCATTGCCAGTATTGACAACTTTTGACAACTTTTGACCACTTTTCACAACCATTGACAAATATTGACAACTTTTCCCATCTTTGGATAACTTTCTACAACTGTTGACAACTTTTAATAGATATTGACAACATTTGATCTCAATGATCATAAAATTTGGTGAAGTTTCCCAAGGAAATCAAATTCAAACTTGGAATTTAGATAATACAAATTTTTATTTATAAGTTTCATTGAATTTCAATATCATTAATCCATAACATGCTAAATTATTCATAAATCAACTATTCATTATTGAATATACATTGTTCATAAGTTTCTCAAAATATAATCATTCTTATTGAAATGAATATACATTGCTCATAACTTAACAATTCTTAAAATGTTAATAAATTGTTCAAAGTATGAAGATATGCACATAACAAACAAATTAGATCGAATATCATCTTTTATATATATCCAAATATAAAATAAAAGTTTTACAAAATTGTGGCATATGTGCCAACTCAACAAAATGTACAAAAATGACATATGTGCCAACTAAATAAAATGTACAAAAATGACATATGTGCCAAATCAATACAAGTTTTACAAAAGGGTAAGTGCACCAAGATGATGTGCAAAAAGGGGGCTATAAGTGGACACTTTTTTTCTGCAATCAACTAAACCTGAACTTGAAGGAGAAATTTGAGAGACATCCACTCAAAATATGAAGATACTCAAAAAACAAAGATTGTAGTACTTTGAATCAAGTTTCCAAACTACTATTTTTTTTCAAAATTGGATAAGATTAAGGGGGTCAAATCCTTCACACACAAAAAATAGTTCTTGATTGTTTTTGAAAAACATAAGATAGTGTCTGGCGTGCACATAAAAAAAGTCATAGTTATATTTAGTATTTTGATAAATCCTTTGGTAGAAAGATAGCTAAGAGTGAGAAATAGAAGTTGTGTATTTTTTTTATTTTTTTTTGTTGAGTATTTTTTTTTAATGATTTTTTGAAATGGGCACATCCTGAAAAATTAGGCACTTGCTCATGTGCGAAGCATAACTTGCACCAAAATAATCGAAAATGCATCTTTTTTTGTAAGTGTAAAGAATCAAGTGCACTACAATAATACATAAATTTTTTAAAATTTGGATAAGTAGATCAAAAGTTATTTAAAAAATGGTATACATATGTCTCTGAGAACTATGGAGACACTGGTAAAATAAATTCAAGATTAATATGTTAATGTTGTTCAAATTTTTTAAAAATTATATGGTTAGAAAGCTCAGAAGATGGGTGAAAATATGGTGGCAATTTTAGAAATATCCAATCAATGAGGTGTAAAGCTGATGATGACAAAGTTGAGAAACCAATTCGATAAAACAAAATACATCAAAAAAGAGTGAAATGGAGGGAAATCAAACTTTCAACCCTTAGCCTTGTCATCCAAGCCTAATCACAAGCCTAAATGCACTAAAAACGTACGGGTTTTATATTAATAATAGTGCATACAAGGTTTTTAGAAACAATAGCGCGTATAGGGTTTAGAGAGAACAAAACCCGTATGGGTTATGTCAACATAAAGACATCCTAATATATAGAAATACATATGTATGTATATAATATGTGTATGTATATGCATATATATAATATGTATGTATATTTATATAATATGTGTATGTGTATGTATACATATATGTATGTAAAATATATGCATATATAGTCTCTCAATATCTTAGTGCATTGTATTCCTACTCTCTTTAAATCTCTCTCTCTCTCTCCCTCTCTCTCCCCCTTAGGACCCCACATAACCCCTAATGACATCATATAAGGTCCCTTAGCACACCATATGATCCCTTAAGACCATATGATGTCCTAAAGGGTCATATGATGTTCCAACACATGTGCAGACCCATTAGAACCCCACATGACCTCCAATGACACCATATGACCCCTTAGGACCATGCATTATATCCTAAGGGGTCATATGGTGTTGTAAGGGATCATGTGGTGTTGTAACACATGCGTGGCCCAATTAGGACCCCACATGACCCCTAACAACATCATGTGACCCCTTAGCACACCACATGACCCCTTAGGAGCATATGATGTCCTAAGGGGTCATATGGTGTCCTAGTGGGTCATATGGTGTCATAACACATGTGTGGAACCATTGGGACTCCACATGACCCCTAACGACACCATATGACCTCTTAGAACACCACATGACCCCTTAGGACCATATGATGTCCCAAGGGGTCGTATGGTGTCCATACAACCCCTTGGGACATGATATGGTCCTAAGGGGTCCTGTGGTGTCCTAAGGGGTCATATGGTGTTCTAACACATGTGCAGACCCATTAGGACCCCATCAGACCCCTAACAACACCATATGACCCCTTAGCATACCACATGACTGCTTAGGACCATATGATATCCTAAGGGGTCGTATGGTGTCCTAAGGGGTCATATGGTGTTTTAACACATGTGTGGTCCCATGAGGACCCCAAAGACCCTAATGACACCATATGACCCCTTAGCACATGACATGACCCCTTAGGACCATATGATATCTTAAGGGGTGGTATGATGTCCTAAGGGGTCATATGATGTTCTAACACATGTGCGACCCCATTAGGACCCCACATGGCCCCCAATGACATCATATGACCCCTTAGGACCATGTATGATATCCTAAGGGGTAATATGGTGTTGTAACACATGCATGGCCCAATTTGGACCTCACGTGACCCCTAACAATATCATGTGACCTCTTCGCACACCACATGACCGCTTAGGAGCATATGATGTCCTAAGAGGTCATGTGATGTCCTAGTGGGTCATATGGTGTTGTAACACATGTGTGGCACCATTAGGACTCCACATGACCACTAATGACACCATATGACCCCTTAGCACACCACATGACCCCTTAGGACTATATGATGTCCTAAGGACATCTATGGTGTCCTGAGGGGTCATATGGTGTTCTAACCCATGTGCTGACACATTAGGACCCCACAAGACTCCTAATGACACCATATGACCCCTTAGCATACCACATGACCCCTTAGGACCATATGATGTCCTAAGGGGTCATATGGTGACCTAAGGGGTCATATGGTGTTCTAACACAGATGTGACCCCATTAGGACCTCAAAGACCCCTAACGACACCATACAACACCTTAGCACATGACATGACTATTGGCAATTTGGAGGAATTGATTATGTGTTGCATTGATGTTTTGTCATTGATGTCAACACTAGCTATGTTGGTTGTTTACCAGTTTCCAATAGGTCTCGGTAGAGTGGTTGGATTATGATATTGATCTGGTATGATTTGGTTTGTGGAATTGGTTTGGATATGTCATTCATGCTATTCAGATGCATATCACAATCAGTTGGTTCAATATTTGATGACTCAAAATCTATCATTTGCTCTAGTAAGCCTTTTGGTCATCGGTAAGGGTTTTACCGATAGAGCTTTGTTGAATATCTTTTGATGCACTTGATAAGTGGTGTTGGTGTGGCTTCTAGGTGGCTCATGGGATGCTGTTGGTTATCTTGTTCATGTTCCTATTGATTGGTGGCGTTGGATTTGTTTTATGGTGACCTATTTTGGGTCTGGTCTTATTCCGCTAGGTTATGGACCAGTTTGTGTAACATGTTGGTGGATGATCCCGATGCGTTGTCGATTGGATTTATTGATTGGTTTATATTGTTATGGTCCTAGACAGACTTGGATGATCATTGGATTGTGAGTTTATGTTATGAATTTATTGTATTATCTTTTAGGTGGATGACCTAATTGTTTAGGTCCTTGGTTGGTATATATATGATGTAAGATCTCTTTGTAGATAATGGGTTATGGGATTATGTGATTATCTATGTGCGAATAATATTGTAATCATATGTAGAGGTTTTGGTTGATCATAGGTGATCGAATTGGTTTTTTAAGAGAGGCTTAAGACCTCTGGTACCGAGCTTAACCAGAACTATACTCAGGCATAGGAGATGTTATTCTTCCAGTTCACTCTTCTTTCTGAATTGTAGTCTAGATTTCTTTTGTATTCAGTGAGGCTCCTTTTGTGATGAGAAGTGCGCTCTAGGCTACTGGCCTTCCTACATGTGCAGGCCCCTCTTTTTGTAATCACATAATTACTATAGAAGTATTATCTAACTATGGGTAGGCTTCCCACCGTGGTTTTTCCCTTTACAGAGTTTTCCACATACAAATCTTGGTGTTATCTTTTGTGGATGGTTGGTAAATTTTCTATGGCTTATATTTGTGCTTAACTGCTACATTAGCTATTCTGATATTTGGTTTATTTATTCTGATAATAAGGTTTTAATTCTTAAAGTTCTATAATTTGTTGACAACTAATTCACCCCCCTCTCAATTATCCACTGGTTATCAGAGGTGTCTAACAATTGGTATCAGAGCCTGGTCCTCTCTGTAGAAGCTTAACCACTTGAGGAAGATCTTATGTGATCAAATAGTTCAAGTTCATCAAGTTCATCTGCAGTTGTTTTCTAGAGAGAAATTCCTAGGCTTGATGGAACAAATTACAGGGTATGGAAGATTCAAGTGGAGACTCATCAAAGATATGTTGGGAAAGATATTTGGGAGATCACTGAGAAATGATATACTCCTCATAATCTGGCATCTAGCAATCCTCCTTTGATAGGCTTGGATAAGGATATTGAAAATGATTGCAGAGCTAGAGAAGCCCTTTTGTGTGCATTTTCTAATTAGTAAATAACGGGACTAATTGATAAATCAACTGCAAAGGCTATATGGGATAAGTTGAAGACTCCAAATGAAGGTGAACCTACTATTAAAATTGCTAAACTTGATGGTTACTAGGTGAGATATGAGAACCTGAAGATGGAAGAAGATGAAAGGATTACTTCTTTTATGGAAAGAGTCAATGAAATTATCATGGGAATTAAACATTGTGGTGGATCTCCGAGCGAAGATGAACTAGTTTCTAAAGTATTGAGAGCTTTGCCACTAGCTTATAAGATGAAGGCTACTACAATTAATGAGTTGAGAACAATGGAAAACACCTCTGCTAATAGGGATACCTTGGTTGGAAAGTTATCTGCTTTTGAGCTTGAGGAATTTGGATCTTCTGGAAATACAAACTCTGAACCTACTTTTCATGCATTTACATCATCTACTAGAAAGTGATTGGAAATATTTATATGCAAAGGACCTAGAGGATATGAATAAAGAAGATGAAGAGTTTGAGCAACTTGAAGCCTTATTTTCTAGAAGAGTACCTAAAGGTCTGGTAGGAAGTAAGTATGAAGGAAAATCACCTTTTAAATATTTTGCATGTAATAAGATAGGTCATTTTGCATCTAGATGTCCTGAAAGGAATTAAAGATTTGAAGAAAGAGCTAGAAGATATTTTAAGCCTAACCATGAATATTAGAACTGTTAGACAATTCAATAACCAAAAGACAGTTGAGAGGGGGAGGGGGGTGAATCAGTTGTCACAAATTACCAGAACTATTAGAAATTTAAAACTTTAATACCAGAACCCAAAACATTAATACCAGAATAGTAGTTAAACCAATAAGAATAAAAAATAATCACAGTATAAAATCCATCCACATGAAATCAAGATTTATACGTGGAAAACTCGGTAAAGGGAAAAACCATGGTGGGAAGCCTACCCATAGTCAGATAATACTTCTACAGTAAGTATGTGAATTATAATTGAGGGGTCTGCACTTGCAGGAAGGCCAATAGCCTAGAGCGCACTGCTCATCACAAAAGGAGCCTCACTGACCACATAGAAATCTAGACTACAATCCGGAGAAGAGTTGAACTGCTAAAGATAACATCTCCTATGCCTGAGTATAGTTCCGGTTAAGCTCAATACTGGAGGACTAAATCCTCTTACATAAACCCAATTTGATGTCCAATAATCGACCAAATTCTCTGCCTGAATGATATTATATTATTCACACATTACATTCCTTGACCATGACCTTTTTCCTAACCATGATAATCTACAATGAGATCTTACATCTATATATACAAACCCTCAACCATAAACAATTAGGTCGGCCACTAGATAATAGAACAATTACATAATTATAAACTATGTCGGCCTTAGACCAAACAAATAATATCTAACACATAGGATATCTAGAAAACATATCAAGAGGTCCAATCCAAACATTACATTAAAGGTGGTCCATAACCTAGATCAACCAGGACCCAGTAAGGTCCACATGCTATAGCATTGATCTCCATCCACCAAGTCTTGAACATGATCACCAAAAAAATCATGAAACTCCACCAAAAGCTGCACAACCACCACTTATGCAATTCATCAAAGATCTTCTTCAAAAGCTCTGCCGGTGAAACACTTGCCAAAACTAGAAACCAAGCTTCCAAGCAAACAGGATAGCATCTGATCACTAGGCCAAAACCAAATGAATGAATATGAACATGAGTATCATTAATAGGTCAATTCCATCACCAAATCATACCAGAGCCTACCAGATCATGTCAAATCCAAATCAACCAAAAACCACTCAACCTACTAGGACCAGAAGGGTGTCGGTAAAGCATCCAAATAACTAGTGATTACATCAATGACAAACATCAATGCAACACATAATAAATTCCACCAAATGACCAACAATCTCCCACTTTTCCATTGATGGCAACACTAGATGTGAAAAACATCTATGTACCAAGAAATGCCAAACAAGTCTCCCCCAATGGAAGACAACCAACAATCTCCCACATACAGCTCTAAATGTCAATATCTATCCCCTTTACTTTTGTTATTCATATCTACCCCTTTCTTTTTCTTTTTCTCTTTATTTTTCTTTTCACATCAATATCACTCCCCCTTTGACATCAATGCTAGAAATATGACAAAAATATCAAAGCAAAAACATAAACCACTGAATCACAAAGCTGACTACTCCCCTCGAGCAGTAGCATCCCACATCAATGCCAAAATGAATAGTATCTCTGATAATGCATGCTAGACTGATGCCAAACTGCATCAATCAAGTCTCTACTGGAGGGGCAGAAACTCCCAATCTGTCTCTCAGGTAGTCAAATGATTCCTTGGGAAAAGGTTTAGTGAAAATATCTACAATCTACTCTTTAGTGTTCACATAAACTAGTCCAAATTCATTTGCTTCAACCTTTTCCTTCAAAAAGTTATACTTGATAGATATGTGCTTTGTTTTAGAATGAAATACTAGATTCTTTGATATATCAATACCAGCAGAGTTATCACAATGAATAACTACCAGCGCATCAATTTCCACCTTTATATCCTTCAACATTTACTTCATCCATAAAAATTGTGTGCAGTTAGTAGCAACAACAACTTACTCAACTTCAGCAGTTGTTAAAGAAGCAAATGACTGTTTCTTGCTGATCCATGAAACCAACTTCTTTCCACAAAAGAAAGCTTCACCAGAAGTACTTTTTCGGTCATCAACATCTCTAGCCCAATCAACATCTATATATGCACATAAAGTAAATTTATCATCCTTAGGGTACCACAAGCCATATTTTGATGTACCTTTCAAGTATCTAAAAATCCTTTTCACCGCAATCTCATGATTTTCTCTAGGATCACTCTGAAATCTTGAATCAATACAAACAACATTCATAATGTCAGGACTAGTCTAAGTCAAATAAAGAAGACCTCCAATCATAGATTTGTATCTTGTAGAATTTATCGGTGTAGAAACATCTTTTCTTGTCAATTTCTCACTTGTAACCATAGGAGTACTTACCGGTTTAGAATCTCCCATACCAAATTTAATCAACAATTCCCTAGCATATTTAGTTTGATAGATGAAAATACCTTTGTCAGTCTGAGCAATCTACAAACTTAAGAAAAATTTCATCTCACCAAGCATAGACATCTCAAATTCTTAGAAAATTCTATGCATAACTTATCTTCACCTCCAAAAATAATGTCATCAACAAATACTTCAATAATCAGTATATCATCTTTAGTGATCTTATAATAGAAATTGCTGTCAGCATTTCCCTTAGTAAAACCAAGCTTCAAAAGATATTTATCCAGCCTTGCATACCAAGCTCTAGGTGCTTGTTTCAATCCATATAAATCTTTCCTTAACTTGCAAACCATATTTGTATCATTTTATAGTGAAAAACCATTAGTTTTCTCAATATAAACTTCCTCATCAAGATCCCCATTCAAAAATGCACATTGAACATCTATCTGATAAACCTTGTAGTTTTTATAAGCAGTATAGGCAAGAAATAATCTTATAGCTTCAATCCTAGCTACAGGTGCAAAAGTCTCTCCATAATCAATTCCTTCCTTTTAAGAATATCCTTTACAAACCAATCTAGCCTTATTCCTTATAACTTGACCATCCTCATTCAATTAATTCCTAAAAACCCATTTAGTTCCAATAACATTTTTATTTTTTAGGCTAGGGAACCAAGGTCCATGTGTTATTTTTCTCAATCTGATCTAATTCTTCTTCCATAGATTTCAACCAATATTCATCTTTACATGCCTCAATTATTGATACCGGTTCAACTTGTAAAATTAAACATACCTCATTAGTTGTTAGTCTTCTTCTTGTCATCACTCCATTTCTCTTATCCCCAATGATCTAATCTTCTGAATGTTCAATCTCACATACCTAGGAGTCTTCTGACTTTTCGTTCCTCTTCCCTGTTCTTCAGTCACTGTAGAATTATCTGATACTACTGGAGCAACTGGTTCAACACTCTATTTGGGTAAAGGTGCTACTAGTCTAGATATAATCATTTCCACTATCGGTTGCTTCTCATAAACTCTGATTTGACTTCTGTTCAGCTGATCTACTTTGACATTAGCACTCTCCACAATTCTCTGCAATCTTTTGTTATAACATCTATATGATTTGCTTTCATTAGAATAACAAAGAAATATGCCTTCATCACATCTACAATCAAATTTCCCAATGAGATCATCTCTTCTGACATAACATTTACTACCAAAAAATATGAAATACTTAACTGTAGGTGTATTGCCAAACCATAATTTATAAGGCATCTTACCGGTTTCTCCATTGATATGCACTCTGTTGAATGTATAAACCACTGTGCTCACTGCTTCTCTCCAGTAGATATGAGGTAGACTAGATTCCATCATCATTCTAGCAGCATCCAAGATAGTTATGTTCTTCCTTTCCACAACTCCATTTTGCTGAGGTATCTGGGGAGCAGAAAATTGTCTTCTTATACCATGCTTCTCACAAAAGTTATTAAACTCATTGGATGTGAATTCTCCACCATGACTCAAACATTTAATCTTCAATCCTGTCTCAGTTTCCACTTTAGCCTTACAGATTTTAAACTTTTCAAATGCTTTAGATTTTTCTTTCAGAAAAGTAACCCACATCATTCTAGAATAATCATCAATGATTAGCATGAAATATCTATCACCTTTTAACTCTAGCAGGGCCACACAAATTGGTATGAATAATATCAAGAACATCATTTGATTTATCTTATATACTCCTAAAAGAGGTTATGACTTGTTTACCCATTTGACATTCTTTACATACCAGATTATAGGGCTTCATAATCTTAGGTATATCCCTAATTATCTTAGTTGAACTGATCTTTAGAATGTAATCAAAATTCACATGACACAACCTTTTATGCCATAGCCAACTCTCATCAATATGTGTAATCAAATACGTCTTCTCATCGAAGTTAAAATGAAATATATTACCTTTTGTCTGTGTACCAGTTGCAATCTCTAAACCTGATCTGTTAATGATTTCACATTTTCCATCCTTGAATTGTAATTGAAATCCCTTATCTACCAATTGTCCTACACTCAAAAGATTAAGCCTTAAACCTTCAACATAATAAACATTGCCAATATTGTTCTTACCATCAAATGATATATTTCCTTTTTGTTTGATCATACATGCTTTGTCATCTCCAAATCTAACTAGACCGCCATCAGATTCTTGCAAAAATATAAACTTCCCTTTATCTCCAGTCATATGATGTGAACAACCACTGTAAATTACTCATTCATCCTTGTCTTCAATTTTAGCAAAAAGTGCCTTCTCTTTAGGTACATTCACTTCCAGTGCCAGATCATCTTCCTTGATAGTCAGGAACACCGATTCCTTCCCATTGCTGGAACCACTAGCAGAGTCTTCTGCTGGTTCATCATCAGAATCAGTAATGCCTTCCTCATCCGCTATGCAGCATGATTTGTCTCTATTTTTCTTTTATTTGTACTTGTTCTGATATCCAAGGTTAGGTTTAAATGATCTTCTATCTCTTTATTCAAATCTTGAATTCCTTTCAGGACATCTAGATGCAAAATGACCAATCTTATTACATGTAAAACATTTAAAAGGTGCTTTTCTTTCATACTTACTACCTATTGGTCCTTTAGGTACTCTTCTAGAAAATAGTGCTTCAAGTTTCTCAAAGTCATCAACTTGTCTCTTCATATATTCTAATTCCTTTGCATACAAAGCTTTCTAGTCTTGCTTATCGGTTTTAGATGTAAATGCATGAAAAGAAGGTTCAGACTTCACAGCTCCAGAAGGTCCAAATTCTTAAAGCTCAAAAGTAGATAGTTTCCCAACCAAAGTATCTCTATTGACAGATGTATTAGCCATTGTTCTCAACTCATTAATAGTAGTATCCTTCATTTTTTAAGTTGGTGGTAGGGCTCTCAAGACTTTAGAAACAATTTCATCTTCGTTCAGAGTTCCACCACAACATTGAATTCCCATAAAAATCTCATTTACCCTTTCCATGAATGCAGTAATCCTTTCATCTTCTTTCATCTTCAGGTTTTCATATCTCATCCGGTAACCATCAAGTTTAGCAATCTTCACTATAGGGTCACCTTCATTAAGAGTCTCCAACTTATCCCATATAGCCTTTCTAGATGATTTGTTGTTAATCCCATTATTTGCTGATCAGAAAGTGCACACAAGAGGGCTTCTCTTACTCTACAATCATTCTCAAGATCCTTGTCCAATTTTTCCAGAGGAGGATTGTCAGATTCTAGATTATAAGGCGTGACACCATTCTGTCTGATCTCCCAAATCTCCTTGCCAAGACATCTTAGATGAGTGCCCATCTGAATCTTCCATACTGTGTAATTTGTTCTATCAAGCCTCAGAATATCCCTCCAAAAGATAGCTCCAGAAGAATTGGATGAACTTGAACTATTAGTTGCCATAGGATCTTCCTCAAGTGGTTAAGCTTTCTGCAGAGAGGACCAAAGCTCTGATACCAATTGTTAGACAATTCAATAACCTGAAGACAATTAAGAGGGGGGGTGAATCAATTGTCATAGATTATCAAAACTATTACAAATTTAAAACTTTAATACCAGAACCCAAAACATTAATACCGAAATAGCAGTTAAACCAATTAAGCATAAACAATAATGACATAATAAAATCCATCCACATGACACCAACATTTATACATGGAAAACTCGATAAAGAGAAAAACCACGGTGGGAAGCCTACCCACAGTCAGATAATACTTCTAGTAAATATGTGAATTACAATTGAGGGGCATGCACTTGTAGGAAGGCCAAAAACCTAGAGCACACTCTCATCAAAAAACAAGCCTCACTAACTACATAGAAATCCAAACTACAATCTGGAGAAGAGTTGAACTGTGAAAGATATCATATCCTATGCCTGAGTACAGTTTTGATTAAGCTCAATATTGGAGGACTAAATCCTCTTACATAAACCCAATTCAATCTCCAATGATTTGACCAAATCCTCTGCTTGAATGATATTACTTTATTCACACATTACATTCCTTGACCATGACCTTTTTCCTAACCATGATAATCTACAATGAGATCTTACATCTATATATACAAACAATCGACCATAAATAATTAGGTCGGCCACCAGATAATAAACCAATTACATAATTACAAACCATGTCAGCCTTAGACCAAACAAATAATATCCAACACATAATATATCCTAGAAACACATCAAGAGGTCCAATCCACATGTTACATTAAAGTCGATCCATAACCTAGATCAACCGGGACCCAGTATAGGTCCACATGCTACACCAATGATCTCCATTCGCCAAGTCTCAAACATGATCACCAAAATCATCCTGAAACTCCACCATATGCAATTCATCAAAGATCTTCATCAAAATCTCTGCCGATGAAACTCTCGTCGGAACCAGAAACCAAGCTTCCAAGCAAACAGGATAGCATCCGATCACGAGACCAAAACCAATTGACCGAATATGAGCATGAGTATCATGAACAAGCCAATTCCATCACCAAATCATACCAGAGCCTACTGGATCCAAATAATCCATAATCCACTCAACCTATCGAGACCAGAAGGGTGCCGGTAAAGCATCCAAACAACAAGTGTTGGCATCAATGACAAAACACCAATGCAACACATAATCAATTCCACCAAATGGCCAACAAGAAAAATCATAAGTACAGGAGAAATAAAGACAAATCATGCTACTATGCTGATGAGGAAGGTGTGACTAATTTTGATGATGAACCGACACAAGATTTTGCTAGTGAATCCAGAAATGGAAAGGAATGGGTATTCTTGGCTATCAAGGAAGATGATGCGGTACCTGAAGAAAAGGCCCTTTCTACTAAAATTGAAGACAAGGATGAATGGGTGATAGACAGTGGATGTTCACGCCATATGACTGGAGATAAAAGGAAGTTTCTATCTTTACAAAAATTTGATGGTGGTTTGGTTAGATTTGGAGATGACAAAGCATGCATGATCAAAGGAAGAGGAACTATATCAGTGGATGGCAAGCATAATATTGATAATGTCTATTATGTTGAAGGTTTAAGGAATAATATTTTCAATGTAGGACAGTTGGTGGATAAGGGATTTCAATTACAATTCAAGGATGGAAAATGAAAGATTATCAACGGATCTAGATTGGAGATTGCAACCGGTACTCAGACTTAAGGTTGCATCTTTCATTTGAACTCCGGTGATAAGACATATTTGATTGCGCATATTGATGAAAGCTGGCTATGGCATAAGAGGTTGTGTCATGCGAATTTTGATTGCATTGTAAAGGTCAATTCTACTAAGGCAGTTAGAGACATACCTAAGATTGTGAAGCCTTATAATTTGGTGTGTAAGGAATGTCAAATGGGAAAGCAATTCAGAACTTATTTTAAGAGTATACAAGATAAATCTAATGATGTTCTTGATCTTATTGATACTGATTTGTGTGGTCCAACTAGAATCACAAGTTTTCATAGTGATAGATATTTTATGCTAATCATCGATGACTATTCTAGAATGATGTGGGTTGCTTTTCTAAGGGAGAAATTTGAAGCATTTGAAAAGTTTAAAATTTTAAAAGCTAAAGTTGAGACAGAGATAGGATTAAAGATTAAATGCTTAAGGTAAGATTACAGTGGAGAATTCACATCCAATGAATTTAACAGTTATTGTGAGAAACATTGCATAAGGAGACAGTTATCTGCACCCCAGACACCTTGGCAAAATGGAGTTGTGGAAAGGAAGAACAAAACTATCTTGGATGCGGCTAGAACCATGATGATGAAAGATAATCTACCTCATATCTATTGGAGAGAAGTTGTGAGCACAACCGTATACACATTCAATAGAGTTTATATCAAAGGAGACACCAGTAAGACACCTTATGAGTTATGGTTTGGTCATACATGCATAGTTAAGTATTTCAAAATCTTTGGTAGTAAATGCTATATCAAAAGAGATGTTTCCATTCAAAAGTTTTATCTTAGATGTGATGAAAGAATATTTCTTGGTTACTCTAATGAAAGAAAATCATATAGATGTTATAACAAAATATTACAGAGAATTATGGAGAGCACTAATGTCAAGGTGGCTGAGCATAACAGAGGTCAAATCAAAACTTATGAGAGAGAACTGACAATGGAAATTATCATAGCTGAACTAGTAGCACCTACACCAGAACAAAATGTTGAACCAGTTGCTTTAGTAGTATCGGAAAATTCAATAGTAACTGAAGATCGGAGCAAAGGAACAAAAAATTAGAAGACTCCTAGGTATGTAAGGTTGAATCATTTAGAAGATCAGATCATTAGAGACAAGAAAAAATGAGTGATGACAAGAAGAAGGTTGGAAGCTGATGAGGTACGTTTAATTTATCAAGTTGAACCAACATCAGTAATTGAAGCATGCAAAGATGAATATTGGATGAAAGCTATGGAAGAGGAATTAGATCAGATAGAAAAGAATAATACATGGACTTTAGTTCCCTAGCCTAAAAATAAGAATGTTATTGGAACTAAATGGGTTTTTAGGAGTAAATTTAATGAAGATGGACAAGTTGTGAGGAATAAGGCTAGATTGGTTTGTAAAGGATATTCTTAGAAGGAAGGAGTTGATTATGGTGAAACTTTTGCACCTGTAGCTAGGATTGAAGCTATGAGATTAGTTCTTGCCTATGATGTACATAAGAACTACAAGGTTTATCAGATGGATGTTAAGTGTGCATTTTTTATTGGAGACCTTGAAGGGGAAGTTTATATTGAGCAACCTGATGGATTTGCACTTTCAAAAGACAAAAACATGGTTTGCAGGTTAAGAAAAGATTTATATGGATTGAAAAAAGCCCCTAGAGCTTGGTATGAAAGGTTGGATAAATATCTTTTGAAGCTTGGTTTCACTAAAGGTAATGCTAACAATAATTTATATTATAAGATCACTAATGATGACATATTGATTATTGAAGTCTTTGCTGATGATACCATTTTTGGAGGTGAGGATAAGTTGTGTATGGAATTCTCTAACAATATGAAGAATGAATCTGAGATGTCTATGATTGGGGAGATGAAATTCTTCTTAGGTTTGCAGATTACTTAGACTGATAAAGGTATTTTCATTTGTCAAACTAAGTATGCTAGAGAGTTGTTGAATAAATTTGGTATGGAAAATTCTAAACCGGTTGGTACCCCTATGGTTACAAGTGAGAAATTGAAAAAGAAATATGTATCAACTCTGATAAATCCTACAAGGTACAAGTCTATGATTGGAGGTTTGTTATATTTGACTCAAACTATACAGGATATAATGAATGCAGTTTGTATTGTTTCAAGATATCAAAGTGATCCTAGAGAGAATCATGAGAGTGTGGTGAAAATGATTTTCAAGTATTTGCAAGGAACAAGTGAATATGGTTTGTGGTATCCTAAAGATGATTATTTTACACTATGTGCATATACAGATGCAGATTGGGCTAGAGATGTTGAAGACCGAAAGAGCACATCTGGTGGAGCTTTCTCTCTTGGAAAGAAACTTGTTTCATGGATCAACAAGAAATAGTCATGTACTTCTTTATGTATTGTTGAAGATGAGTATGTTGTTGCTGCTACTAATTGTACACAAGTCCTATGGATGAAGCAAATGTTGAAGGATATAATGATAGACTGTAATGAACAGGTAGTTATTCACTGTGATAACTCTGCTACTATTGACATATCAAAGAATCTGGTATTTCATTCTAAGACAAAACACATATCTATTTAGTGCAACTTTTTGAAGGAGAAGGTGGAAGCAAATGAAGTCAGATTGGTTTATGTGAACACTAAAGAGAAGATTGCATACATTTACACTAAACGTTTGCCTAAGGAATCATTTGAGTACTTCAGAGATAGATTAGGGGTTTCTACCCCTTTGTTAGAGACTTGAGTGATGCTGATTGACATCGGTCCGACATGCATTTCCAGAGCAATTATTCATTCTAGATTGATGTGGTGGTGCTACTACTCAGGGGGAGTACTCAGCTATGTGGTTCAAAGGATTTATGATTTATCTTTGATATTTATGTAAGGTTTATGGCATTAATGTCAATGGGGGAGAGATATACATGTGAAAATTTGAGCTTAACGATAACATCAGTCAAGGGGGAGAGATTAGAGCTTAACAGAGATATTATTCATAGGGGGAGTTTGTTAACTTCATTGTTATATCTTTTTTTTGGGATTTTGTTGGCTATCTTCCATTAGGGGAGACTTGTTTGGCATTTCTTGGCACTTGGGTGTTTTTCACATCTAGTGTTACCATCAATGCCTAAGGGGGAGATTGTTGGCAATTTGGAGGAACTAATTATGTGTTGCATTGATGTTTTGTCATTGATGTCAACACTAGCTATTTTGGTTGTTTACCGATTTCCGGTAGGTTTTGATAGAGCGGTCGGATTATGATATTGATCCGGTATGATCCGGTATGCTCTGGTTTGTGGAATTGGTTTGGATATGTCATTCATGCCATTTAGATGCGTATCACGATCAGTTGGTTTGGGATTTGATGACTCAGAAGCTATCATTTTCTCTAGTAAGCCTTTTGGTCACCAGTAAGGGTTTTACCGATAGAGCTTTGTTGAAGATCTTTTGATGCACTTGATAAGTGGTGCTAGTGCGACTTCTAGATGGCTTGTGGGATGCTGTTGGTTCTCTTGTTCATGTTTGCATTGATTGGTGGTGTTGGATTTGGTTTATGGCGACCTATTTTGGGTCTGGTCTTATTTTGTTAGGTTATGGACTTGTTTATGTAACGTGTTGATGGATGATCTTGATGCGTTTCTAGTTGGATTTATTGATTGGTTTATATTGTTTTCATTTGAGGCCGACTTGGATGATCATTGGATTGCAGTTTTATGTTATAAATTTATTGTATTATCTTTTAGGTGGCTGACCTAATTTTTTAGGTCCCTGGTTGGTATATATATGATGTAAGATCTCTTTGTAGATTATGGGTTATGGGATTATGCGATTATCTGTGTGCAAATAATGCTGTAATCATATGTAGAGGTTTTGGTCGATCATAGGTTATCAAATTGAGTTTGTAAGAGAGGTTTAAGACCTCTGGTACTAAGCTTAACTGGAAATGCACTTAGGCATAGGAGATGCTATTCTTGTAGTTCACTCTTCTTTCTAGATTGTAGTTTGGATTTCTTTTGTAGTCAGTGAGGATCCTTTTGTGATGAGCAGTGCACTCTAGGCTGTTGGCCTTATTGCATGTGCAGGTCCCTCTTTTTGTAATCACATACTTACTACAAAAGTATTATCTAACTATGGGTAGGCTTCCCACCATAGTTTTTCCCTTTACCGGGTTTTCCACATACAAATATTGGTGTTATCTTTTGTGGATGGTTGGTAAATGTTATGTGGCTTATATTTGTGCTTAACTACTATATTTTCTATTCTGGTATTTGGTTTATGTATTCTGGAATGCTTAAATTTTTATAATTCATTGACAACTGATTCACCCCCCCTCTGAGTTGTGCATCGGTTATCAGAGTTGTCTAGCAATGACCCCTTAGGACCATATGCTATCTTAAGGGGTTGTATGATGTTATAAGGGGTCATACAGTGTTCTAACACATGTGAAAACCCATTAGGAGCCCACAAGACCCCTAATGACACCATATGCCCCCTTAGCATACCACATGACCCCTTAGGACCATATGATGTCCTCAAGGGTTGTATGGTGTCCTAAGGGGTCATATGTTGTTCTAACACATGTGTGGTCCCACCAGGACCCCATAGACCTGTAATGACACCATATGATCCCTTAGCACATGACATGACCCCTTAGTACCATATCGTATCTTAAGGGGTTGTATGATGTCCTAAGGGGTCATATGGTATTCTAACACATGTGTAGACCCATTAGGACCATGTACGATATCCTAAGGGATCAAATGGTGTTATAACACATGCGTGGACCAATTGGGACCCCACGTGACCCCTGATGACATCATGTGACCCCTTAGGACCCCACATGACCCCTAACTAGGGATAACTTTAAGAAAGCATCCCCGGGCAAAAGTGTAAAACCATGGCGAATTAGGCGTTATTTTGGGGAGGAAATTTTCATATTGATGGTGAATTTTTTTTTCAAAGTAGGAAAAAAAATTAATTTGTATTAGCGATTTTTTTCTTGGGTACAAAAATTCCATAAAATTATGACGAATAATACCTTGTTCTTTGGGGAAAATATATATTGTAGGAGGCGAATGTTTTTCATTTAAAGGAACAAATATATAAGTGTATGGGCAAAAATTTTTACTCCGAAGGAAAAATTATTTAAGTGTATTGGCGATTTATATCCACCGTTTGAAAATTATTTAATTTGTTTGGCTAATATTTCATTATTTATGGAAAAATATATATTTTATTGACAATTTTATGAATTCATTACCATTAATAAACAAGGCACATCACATCACATCACATTGAGTCTAAACTTTGCACATGTATCGATAATTGTAACGTCATTGACACGTCACATGTACCTAAAATCCATCAATGATTTAAAACTGTTTGATGATTATCGATCAATGACTGAAGTTTTATTTCGGTCCAAATTTCTGAAGAGAACGTAGTTCTCTAGAAAGTGCCTGGAATGGAATTGGATTCAATAGACACATATCAAGTGTCATGGTCGATAATGTTGGTCATTTAACATATGTCTTGTCACTAACTACAATTTACTCTGCCCCCATGACTTCCAATATGATATTTGGTACCGGTTTAGTGCTATTCCAATTTCACACGCTAGTGCAATTATGGGAAATATTTGCAGAGATATACAAAAGATTTAAAAAAATTTAAAGGAATTAATATAGTTAGAGAAGAAATTATTACAATCAAGAGCTTCAACTATTTATAGACGATCTCTACTTCTTTCATCTTCAATTAGCCTTTGGTAGACAAATCGTCAGAGCTCATGGTAGTTAAATTCTACCTTTGGTTTAGGTCCATAGGGTCAAGCTGCATAATTTGGTATTCTGATTTCTCAAGATGGACACTCCTATCCACTTGAGAAGCATTTTTGCGGAGGACCATAGGGCCTTTTTGGGCTCTGTATCACTCTGTAAGGAGGTTGGGATGTTCACTAATGAGACGGTGAGGATGGTGTTGGGCAGAGAGTTTCTGCAAAATGAAAATAGATACCGTGTTAACACGAACGTTACATCCCAGTTTTTAGCATCTCTTGTGGACCTCGAAGGAGACAAGGTGGATATGTTGTTGCTATTAAGGAAGGTGTTTAAACAAAACTTCCTTGGAGATGACATTACTATTGTTGTCTTTGCAGAAGTAGGGGTGGGGATCCCTTAGGTGAATGAATTAACCAAGATTCTCCTCCCTGACCAAACAATAGCCAGGCAACTGCTTCTTTTGAACCTGAATGGGGAGTAGTTGACACATCATAGGAAATGGGTGCGGATCGGTAGGGACTTTCTCTGGAAATGGTTTCTCCTGGATGACTTTCCAGACTATAGTTGGCTTAAAGAATTCTCATAGCTTATAATATCTAAAGAATTCTACATAGAGGGAGGGTAAGATTCTTATGGTAAACCATGAATGTGTCCACTGCCTATGCCCTTGCCCCGACCCCCTAGTAGTTTTGTTTTTTTGGCTATTTCCTCATAACCTCACTCATTTTGGCTTTAAATTTTTTGAGGGACTCCAACATGTAAAAATTGTAAATTTGTGAAACATATATATTAATGATAATTTTGCAAATTCCAGTTCATTTCAATTTGCCTCTTATGGGTACAAAAATGCTTTCTATTTCATTTTATTATTTGTTGCCGCCATCATGCCATGGCAGGATACTTAATATAATCATTATATTTTGAAATAACTTAAATAGTTATTAATTTGTGTGGACATAAGATTTAATTTTCACCATAAAAAATAGTAGGTCTATTCTAATTTCTTCTCTAAAGTTAAAGAACAAACTCAGTGTCACTTCTGAGATGACCTTTTCTAAAAGAAATTTGAAGTTCTTGACAAAGAAGTATTTGAAAAAACATAATGTCGGGGATTGGCTACAAGTGATAGCATCCAATAAGGATAGCAATGTCTTAGCTCATACATTTTTTTTTGTCTATAAGCTATGTTATTTCAATATTTTGTTAAACAATGGAAATAAATTTAATACTGTGATCTTTTTTAAGTAATGTTTCTTCCTCTATATTTCATATATAAAAAGAAATCGAGTTTGTTTCATTAATTATTTGTACATTGGTTATCATTGATTATAAGTATTAAAAAAAAAGATGTTTATCTCACGAAAAAAAAGTGAATTAAAAGTCCAACTAACTTCTTGTAATTTTTTTCTGCATAATTTCAATATAAAAAAAATCCCATTAACTAGGTACATGTACATTGAACACCAAAAATATGTGTCATTGAATACTGACACGAAATAAAGGCTATGGCCCATGGAATGATGAAGTGTCAGGTGACGTGGGATTTGGGTGGAAAAAATCCTATGTATAATGGGACCCATGGGAATTGACAACGAATATGCAATGATATTATCTTATGGTAAGCAACCACTGAAAGTGAATTGTTAACATTTAGCATTTAGGCAGCTTTAATTCTAACTTGTGTAGATGAATTATGCAGCTGAACTAGTACATGAAAAGGAATGATGGCAAGTTTGTGATTAATGCCAATGGTTGCTATCGTTGGATGTCAGAATTTAGAATTGAGTGAGAGGTGTTTAAAGATTGGGTGGATTGGAAGTCTTGGTATCATACTGTCTACACTTGTAGCATTGTCTTGGATTTCTTAAGAAGAATGGAAGATAATTTCTCCTTCCATACTGATAAGAAATTAGTCCCATTTCTTAGACAATTTACGGATAGGAGGCTGAAAGGTTTTTTCTTGTTTAAGGATGAGCGGTTGTACGAGAGTGTGAAAATGTTGTTGGGAGAGGAAATTGTCCATGTAGGTCATCGCTATAGGACAAACATGGAGGCATATTCTTTGGTTTCCGCTTGGGGTTTCTAGTTTGAGGATTAGGTGGACAAGGTAAAAAATGCCCTGAGAGTTGTAATTGATTCAAACTACTTGTTAAATATGGATAGTGTGTGTGCTCGTGTGGTCTCAAAGGTGGGAATTATTCCTAAGGTAAGGGTGGCTGGTCTAGTGGTGCCACTACCACTCGTTCGATGGACTGATGATGATTTGAAGGCAAGATGTAGAGCTCTTGCTTGGAACAGGTGGCATTCCTTCAAAATGTTCACAAGGATGATGCAGTGTGATGAGGTCTTAACGGTCCTTCATGAAGTGGCACGTGCAGAGGTGGGTTGAGAGTTGCGACCGAGACCCAAGACTACCCAAGAAATGGAGTGGCTCTCAGAATTCAATGATGACCCCAAGTACATGCCATTTATAGGTTAATCCTACTATGGCTGGTGGTGTTTGGTATTGTCTGTTTGTATCTTTTTGTTCCATGTCTATTTTCTCCTCAAGTTTGTATGTATGAGACGATATCTGCTAACAATTTTGGTACACTGAATTGGAATTCTGGGGTTTCTGCATGTAGTAGGATTTTATTTTTTGTTGGGAATGGTGGTTTTGGCCCTTGGGGGTATTTTTTGTAGTGGCATAACTCTGGTGGTTTTACTATACCATGTTGGACACAATATGCCACTGAGAGGGGGGTGAATCAGTGGTTTCCAAACTTTACCCTTCTAAACCTAGGTGAGAATATCGGTTAGCAAAACAAACACTAAGAAATATTATGGGTAAGCTAAAACAAAGCCACACAATGCAATCAAACAAAAGGGGCACACCACATAACACCAGTATGTACGAGGAAAACCCAAGATGGTAAAAACCTCAGTGAGCAATGTTGTTGGAGTTTACTGCTCCAATCCAACCTCACAATGAAATCTATTACAAAGTTTAGGGCACCAACCCAAGGAGTACCAACCCCTGATTTAGGGCAGCAACTCAAGGAGCACAAACCTCTGATTTAGGGCACCAACCCAAGGAGCTACAACCCCTACACCGTGCTACAACTCAGTGATCACAATAATATCATCAAATACAAAAGTAGTTATACTGTACAAGTGAATCTTGTAACCATTGCATGTACTTCACTCTACCGGTGAGATACCTTCTCTACTACATTGGTTCACCTCTCTCTGCTATTGCCTTGCCTACACTCTACCGGCTACCTTTCTCTTCATCTGCTTCACCGGATCTCTCCTTCACTATTTTGCACTTCAGCACCCTCTACTATCTTCCTGATGATACAAGAACCTACCGGTTCTCTTCTGTGATGCATTCTAGCTAGTTTACCGGTTTCTCAAACCATATCGGTTAAACCCTCTATTAAACCCTATCACCAGTTTAACCTTCACTTACTCGGTCACTGTTAGCTCCTACTATTTTCACTCTGACTGATCTAACTCTCTCATGGAACAACCACAACACATTGATTTTGGCTTTCATATTTATATACTTGTTTTCCCGCCAAAAGCAAATTCAAACTTTATGCCTTAGGGTTTCTTTTGCTGATCACGAGGCACATCAAATCAAATCAGATTTGATCGGATCTCAACTCCGTGATGGTTGCCTACACATATGTACCATTTTCCTACCTTCCAGAACATGCCATCCTTCTTCAGTGACCTGCAATCAATATGTCAGCTCATCCCTTGGTCAGATGCCATTAATGGCTAAGCTGTCATCTACCACTGACCTCAATCTGCACCAACATCGATCTTGCATCGAGCTGCAAATCTCTGTTGTGATTCCTTGAGCAGCACAAAAACCATTAATGTTAGACCAACTTCAACTACCTCACCGACCTCACTTCACCGACTTGTGCATGTTTCATCCACCACTTTATGCAAGTTTTCCATATCAGCTCCACATGGCATCACTGTCACTATCACCTCAACACACTGCTTATGTCGGTTCAGACTTACTCACTGACCACACACATAACCGGTACACACATACCGGTTCACTAACCCTACTGACACAAATCACCTTGCCGGTTATCCTTCCTTCCAATGTCTTCTGGGTCTTGCCAGTATATCATGTTTATTTGATCATCAAACATGTTGGACCTTAGTAGCTATCAGGAGTAACTCATCAAGTGTACCTTCATCAATGAAGGCCTTTGACTTTTGCTCATTCAATTCACTTTGTTTCATACCAGTGATTACCTAGATGATTCCATGTCACTATCCTCCAACGCTTGGCACCTATGGCAGCACAATACACCATCTACATAATGGTAAATTCATGAATGCAACTGTAGACCTCATCTTCTCCTGACTGGGTCTCTTCTCTCCCGGTTTGCCAAGATGGCAAACTCATCAATTCAACTCTCCTTCTCTGTCCCGGTAGCACACCTTGTCCTCACACATTGATCTAGTGTTCATCTCTAAATTCATGTACCTGAGGCATATATTTGATTTACCAGTAGATCCGATTTGAGCCATCAATCCTCTGCCATCTGCACTGTCAACCTATCACTTATCCTTGTGATAGCTTCTTCATCCAGTGGGAGTCCTGCTAGTTAACATCATACTAGCAATCCGGTGGCCTACTCATACTTCACCTCTGGTGTTGATTTGATTCAAATAACATTCCACCTCTTCATCACAATCAACAACCCATCATGCAATCTCTTCATTTTAGTTGCATGCAACACCATGGCAACAACCTTTTACTCACTGGTCACTTAACTGCACCACTAGCATACCGGTACATACCGGTTCATCCTTCTGCATTTTGATGGTCACCTGGTTGTCCTGCTATACCGGTTGACATCAATGACAACACAATGCCAACATACCACCTATACTTGCATATTTGTAATATTTTATTTCCAAGTAATACAATACAAAAATTCTCGATAAAAAAAAAGAAATATCATGCAAGTTTTGAAATTACATATTTAAATTATATATTTAATTCATTTAATTCATATTCAAATCCTATTGATAATGGGACAGACGACAACTGACAACAAATACTATCTTCCATTGGATGAGCATAGATCAACAATGTAAGGTGTATTTTCAAACCGAATGTGGGAATGATAAATATTTTTTGCGAACTTCTAACGGAAGACTTCCATAAATGACAAACATTTAATTAAGTATAGTTAAATTCTAAATTTGTAATTGTATACTTAATTAACTATAATAAGCTCTATTTCAGGCAGAAGTTGTAAAGGATTAAAAAGTCTTCAAAACCATTCTCAAAAAGTGACTCGTGTCTGTTGATGTGGCCGAAAAATGGCAAAAGTCGTGGGACCCATGATAACTGACAATAGATATCATCATCCATTGGAAGAGCACAGATCAACGACTTAGGGTGGATTTCGGCCTGAATGTGGGAAGTAAACACATTTGTGAGAACTTAGCCCGAAATTGAACGTTTTACATTTAATTAACTATAATTAAGTCTAAAAAGCTCTATTTCAGGTGGAAGTTGAAAAGGATTAAAAAGACTTCAAAAACAATCTAGAAAAGTGACTTGAGTCTGGTGACGTGGCCGGAAAATGGCAAAAGTCTTGGCACCCATGACAACTGACAATAGATACCATCATCCGTTGGATGAGCACAAATCAATGGCTTCGGGTGGATTTTGGCCTGAATGTGGGAAGTAAACACATTTATGAGAACTTCACCCGGAATTTAATGTTTTACATTTAATTAACTATAATTAAGTCTAAAATGCTCTATTTCGGGTGGAAGTTGAAAAGGATTAAAAAGACTTCAAAAACAGTCTGAAAAGTGACTCGAGTCTGGTGACATGTCCACTATCCTCAAAATTTAGACTGAAGCAATGAATGTTTTTTCCTTTGGTGATGTATAGATATTAATAATCATTTATAAAATTACAACATGATTCTAGAAATTTTTCCCTTTAGGTATTACTTTTGAACTTTTCAGTGTTTTCAAAATAAGTGACTCATAATCATATTTCATTTCATGGACAAACCAGTAAATCTAGGGAGATTCAGAAACAACTACTAGATTGGAGAATGCAACAGAGTCTGTCTGCGCCAATCTAGTGAAATAGAAATTTCGGGTAAAATCTAAAACACCTACATCCCATGTTTTTTATTTTTTTGTATCTCTTGGTTCAATTTGAGGGTTAGCATTTTTAGGCTTGTATCTAGCATTATTTTGAACCATTAATAGTAACAGCGACGGGGAAACCGTAAAGTAGTAGTTCAACAAAAAGCCAAGTTGAAGTGAATAAAAAAATATACCTAACCGAACTGGTTAAAACCCCAGGTTTCACTGATGAATACCATGATATTTATGACCCTGCTATCTATAGTAAAAAATGTATCATAGAAATTAGATATGCATTGTCTAATAAGGCGGGATATCTAGATAGGGCAAAATTTACTATTTTCAACACAATGTTAAAACAAAGTACAAATAAAATTGCATTGTGGGATGCTAGATTGGGAAGCATGGTGTTACTTGTAGTATTCCCTTGCCCTGAATTTGTCATGGTCTATGCCAAAAATTATGATGAAGATAAAAAAGTAATTGTCAATAAAAATACCAAAGAGGAAATTCTATCCATAACCGAGGGAAAATTTTCTCATTTGTTGAACCTAGGGTTTGAAGGACAAAACTTAAACGTCCACATTGACCTAGGAAAGCTAGTAGGGAAATATGAGAGTCTTGATCCAAGTCATAGAGATTCATTTATCATAGCTCTGATAATATGTGGTACTCTGTTGGATCGGAATCATAAGCCTCCTTATGATTATAACTTTTTTGTTCCATGGGTTCAAGATACTATTTCCTTGATGACATTTTGCCTAGGATTGGAAAATGATAGGGAAGTGGGTGCTAGCCTTCTTGAAACAATTTTTAATATCCATTGTGTAAGTCAACCAGTAAGATATAATTTTGTTGAGCATGTTGTTCAATCCATGCAAAAATAATTACTAATGATTAAAAAAGGTTCCTGTAAGACATTTAGGTTCTCATCCTACTTGTGCTATCTTCTTCTATCCAAGTATTGTGCAATATTTGAGACCAACAATCTTCACATTGTGACCTATAAGATTGATGAGAAGACTCAAAACAGAACAGAGTGTCCAATATATGAATGGACACCTAAGATAAGGATGCATGATAACATAAAGAACTACAACCATTTTGTAGACTTCGTTTTGGCACCAATGTTTAATGAAATTACAAGCACTCTAATGCCTAGATTTCCTATGTCGTATAGAGATTACATTCAACTCAGAAGTCAAATACAATTGGATGATTGGTTCTTCATGGAAGAATACACTGTGTTAAGGTTCTATGGATCAACAGTAAAATCCTACATTCTTCCAATACATGTGATAGAGAGGGTATTTGCATTGGAATATGTACAACAGTTGGAGATCACAGATAGGCACTTTCATGGTCAGCAAAATAAGAGCATATTTCCTTCCTTGCCTTTCTCACGTGGAGGGTTCACATTTGAGAGAAAAGCATTCAATGTGGCACATGATTTTTTGATAGTTTTTAGCTTTGGTGATGAGGGTCTCTGGCAGTATGATCCAATCGGTGTAGTTCAAGGAAGGCTTAAGAAAAATGGGAACTCTTCAGCGTTATGTTAACATGAAAGTAAACCATTGCTAGAAAAGCTTAGAAACATGGACTCCTGGGATGAGGTGAAAAAAGAGATGGAGAAAATTACTGCTGACAATAACATTTCAACCGAAGAATTGTCATCACAAATTATGGCATTGCACACACAGAGGACAATAGAGCAGGGCATCCAAAAGAGGAGGTCCTATAATTTCTACCAAAAATCTGCTAATCCATCTAACAAATCTATTCCCAAAAAAATTATGCAAGAATGTAAAGATATATCTTGGACTCAAACCAAAATAAATGATTTTTGGACTATGAGGAAGAATCTTGATGAACCAAAGACCAGTGCAGAATTTGAGTCCATCGATGAGGATGAAGAGTTTAGCAAATTGTGGAATATGGACACTAATACATTTGGCCTAAAATTCCGACAGAGGTTTCTGATGGAGAAGGTATATTGTGAACAAATTTGATTTTTTTTTGAAAAATTGCCCGCATTCGTCAGAATTTTGACGATAATTCAATATCTATTTTTGACAGAGAAGAAATTGGCAATGAAATTTGTGCTTTTTTACAAAAAGTTCCCGCGTTTGTTGAAATTCCGACGACCACGGGCATTACTTAAGAAAAAAAGACCAAGACATTTCAAATCATTTTCGTGGCCTCTTCTCATTCTCACGTTGCTGCCCCAGCAGCGTACTACCACCTAGAGTAAGCGTACTCTAGGTTTTGGATGAGGCACATGAACCATTTTGACCAATTAATGCTAGCTCCAAGCATTCTTAGCTCATGGAATAGGGTTTGCGCAAATGGGAGAAATGTCAGCTTATGGAATAGGGCAGGTGTAAAGCTCTGTCAACATACCCTAGCCTGTGTGAAAATGGGAGCAATGTCAGCTCATGAAATAGGGCATGCTCCCGGGGGATAAAGACCAATAGGCTTCATTCCCCTTCTTTCATTCATTAGTATCGGTCACCCATCTATTGTGCACCTGCAGATAGTGATGTTTCTGATTCTCTGTTGGCCTGGACACAGGAGTAAAGCTCTATCAACATCCCCCAGCTTGTGCGAAAATGGGAGCTTTGAAATGGCATGCCGACTGTTTGACAGACTACCTCACAGAAATTGGAAGTTATAGAGGAATTTTGTCACATGTTGTAGCTGCAATTGACAGGGTACATGTTTTAAAGATGTTTTATATCATAGAATAAATATTCTAATGGCTATTTATTTTTTAAAGTTTGGATATCGTATTCCCAACTGATGTCTATTTTCATGAAACTATTCCTTTAGGCAAGGAAAAAAAAGCCTGAAAAAACTACAAAAGGCTTAAACCATTATTCATAGCCCCTAGAAAATCTCTTCATTACCAAAAAAACCTATTCATACTTGAAAACATTATTCACACCTAAAACGTTGTCCATGCCTAAGACATTAATCACAACATCAAATAATATTCATAGTGTAAATAAACACTATTCATGTTTAAACTATTGTTCATAGATTCATTTAACCTCAAAAATTACTCTAGAAGCTCTTGAGTCCAAATTTGTTGTTCTCTATATGAATTATGGGGTTTGAAATCTATTTAGTATGATTGTGTAATATCCCTTGTCCAATGATGACTGAAAAACAAGGAATATTCGCTGTCAAATCTGCAAGAGTCCTCAAAAAATGGGCGTATGATGATGCAACCTCAAATTCCTCTTATTTCATATCTAAATCAAACAAATACCTCATTGAGAGTCATAAATACATGTTATAGGCAACTAATGTAAAATTACATGGACTGTCACAATAATGTATCAAAATAAGACTTCACTAGATTATTGACATTTCGTCAAACATGTCATGCAACCTTTGAAAACATATTACAGCTACAAGCCCATTCAAATCTTATTATAAACTAGTTCTAATGCAATCATAGGATCTTTACATAGGCTGACTACCAAGAGATATGCTACTGATTTTCTGAAGACATTAGACAGTCACTAACTGAAGCATATATCTCAAAATTACAATGAAAGAAGAGGTCTGAAGAACCTGATTAAGCTATGCCCAAGTTTGGCGATGTAAACACCAACATTACTCATCCAAAATAAAGCCATGTTAGAGTTATGATCTTCAATACTTTCTCTTAGACAAGAGATAAAATTAAAAAACCACATGATTACTACAATAAATTTATTTCTTATTAAAAATATAAATAATTACATTAGATATATATTCCACATAAAGAAAATAAATGATGAAAATCATTTATGTATTAAATAACGAGATCAACAACTAAAAATGGGAAAATAATATCCTAATTACGACTCCCTAATTAGTATAAATACTATTTCCAATATTATACTAAGGATAAATATTCAAAAAGTATAATAATTACACTAATACATATATTACTCTCATGCCTTCCTTAATTTGATATAAGGTCCCTCTATCCAAATATGAAGTCTCAAGGGAGTTGTATGTGTCAATTATTCAAGCTTCTTCTAAATCTATTCCAACCTCTTCTTCCAACACATGTCTTGATGATGGTTGAGGATCTTTAAACTTTGAAAATATGAATGAACACACTCCTATAGACATGATTTAAATACCACATTTAATTATATACATGGATGCAAAGGACATGATTAAGGATGTGTGCAATGAAGTGTGGAGGTTAATGAGAAATATACATTACATTTTTCTGAAGAAGATTTAGGTTTCTATCCTCCTCCTTTGTTGACATCCCCTCTCCCATTGTCTAATATATCTATGACTTTTCCAACAACTTTTAATCACAACAAGAGATAATTTTGTATGAGTTTCTTAAAGCCAACTTTATTACTCTCCCCTTGAAAAATTGAAGAACCATAAACAAAATTAGGACAATCCTTTTTTCAAGCATCATCAACTATTCCACTAATGAATGTCATGATTTGGAGATTAAAATTCAACAACTTATTGTAGTTCTAGTAACATTTAAATAATAGGTGACAATGAGTTATACACTAATCATATCCCTTCTAAATGACATTTATAACCTATTATGTTTTTATCTTGCTATATGACATCAATAGCTTAATTACCTATTAGGGGCTCATTTTCATTCATGGTACTACGATTTCATGTGATGCAATCATACTTGGGAGGCAACATAATAGCCTATTTCTTCTTATCTCTACATTATGGAGCAAGAATAATAGTTGTCAATTGTTCCTCTTTTTTAAGGATCCACTTTACCTTTGTTGATTTTTATCTTTTATAACTTGATATCCTTTCTTGCATAGAATTATCCTCAATCCAAATTCTCTCTTTGCTTGGACGTGTGTGTTCCTTGATTAGGACCTCTTTCATTGTTTTGTAGGAAAATAAACAAAGACATCGACCTCTCCTCTCTACTTATACACAAAATGGCTAATTGAAACCACTTCATATACACAAAATGTCTCCTTGCACTGATCAAGCCTAAAAAATGTGAAACCCTTGTTCAACAAGGGTTGATACTCTACAACACGATGCCTATCATTCATGAGCTCAAGGTGGTTGCTTTCATGCTCAATAAAAATATGATCAAAACTTTTTGTAGTTTTGCCACCATCATAATATCATTTTGCTATTGTTAACATCATACATCCTCATGCTACACTGGCAATTCATCGGGCTCTTCAATTTATTCACTCTTTATATGTTAGCGACTAGCTTTAACTTATGAACCTTCAAATAAATCATCATAATGACCCCTTCACTATCTTGTGTTGAATGAAAATCCTTCAACTGGACTGCATTGTATAAGAATTTGGTGTGGATCGTTCATTCTTTCCTTGATTTGCCATTTTTTATTATTCCACCCTACAATTTTGTATTTGAGGTATGTAAAATAGTTTCTCTATAGAGTTTTTTTTATCTCTCTGCATTCTTTTGGTTTCCTTCATTGAAATCATGTATGTTTCCATGATTTCAAAAAATAAAGATTTTAGGAACAAGGTTTGATATGCATATATTTCTTATATATGAGCACAACAATTGAATGTTGGGGGAGTTATGGATATTTTAATACAAACATTTAAAATATAGAAACCCTTGTTATAAAATCTTATACCTGATTCCAACACCAAGAAGTAGGGTTATTTTAGAGATTTTGGAAGTAAATACACATCAAATTTTGGGTGCCTTTGAAAAGAAAGTGGTATGATGAAATCTTTGGGCATAAAATAGATGAAATGCACTCCATACTACTGCTGCACAATATTTTGGTCGATGATATTGTAGACGTCTAAAAATGGTCAATGCTTGTGGAATCATACTTTAACATTTGCGCATTGCCTTATTTTAGGGTTTTTGCGTCACATTAACATTTCTCCTATGATTCACACTTGGTCTTTATCATTTGCGAGCATCGAGTCCTTCTTCTGCATTCTTCATTTATCTCGCTTTCGAATTTGGTCTTGTCAATAACAATATCAGTCATGATTTTGGTCAATCTTATCCTGTTGCATCTATGTGCGTATTCATTTGTCATCATTTTGGACATCGTCAATCCTAATTAGGGTTTTGTCCTCTAATCAATCTTGTCATCATGCGATCGATTTGTCATCGATTCTTGTCTTTTGATCAATTTGTCATCAATCTTGTCATCTTGTGATTTATTTTGTCATCGATCCTTGTCTTCTTGTCAATTTTGTCATTTTGCGATCGATTTGTCATCGATCGTCGTCTTTCTCAATTGTGTCAATTTGGATCAATTAGTCATTGTTCCTCATCAATTGGTGCATTTGTTAATCAAATTGTTTGTCAGCATTGGTCCTTTATCAGTCAGAATCATGATCAAATCGAATCGATATCAATTATCCTTTGTCAAGACTTAATTGTCATCCTTGCATTTTCTAATTCATCTTTTAGGGTTTCATGATTTATTCATTTAACCTTGTTAGTCATTTCTCCCTCTAGGTTAAATAATTTATTTATTTATCCTAGGTCTTCGTGTCACAATTAAATGTTTAATTTAATTGGCTAACTAATTATTCCTCTTTTTGTGAATTAATTAATAAATGACAAATTATTAATTGATTTGCCTAATTTCTCCTAATTCTTAATTTCCTACTCTTTCATCAATTTCTAAATTCCCTCTTTGTGAATTAATTAATAAATGAAAAATTATTAATTAATTCACTAAATTCCTAATTTCCAATTTCTAATTTTTCCTAATTTCTAATTCAATTTCCTCCTGTTTTCCTCCTAATTTCATGGGAATGACATTTCAATTTGTCATAATTGACAATCAATCAATTTTTGACATAGAAAGTTGTCATAATTTTTGTCATGAATTATCAATCAATCAATTTTGCATAGAAAGTGCAAATTTGTCATAATTGACATTTTTGATTTGCAATTTCCATTTGAATCTCTTCATGCTAATTTGATCTTTTCTCCAATTTATCTATAAATTGGATGAATTTCTTCAATCCCAACTAATCACATTATCTAATAATCACTTTGTTGAATCAATCACACTTCGAGTATTCTTGCGCTACAATCTTGTCTACTTGCTTTCATCTCATGTGTATGCACTTGTAGGTGAGATCCACAACAAAGCTATTTGAAGGAGAAAGAAGGACAATGGAGCCACATGAAGGAGACATTTAGATCTGCATTTGGTTTGCTTAGTTTTTAATCTTGAATGTTTTGCTTTCATGTTTCTATTGGATGTAATTAGGATTGATCATTGCATTTGAGTTTTCGTGATTGAGCTAGGCTAATGTTGATATTTGCTTTGATGATTTCCGATTTCCTAGCTACATTAATTGGTGAACCCGATGTGAACTAACCCCCTAATCATGCTTTTGAGTGCTTTTGAGATGATTTGCAGGTCAAAAACCCAAGAAACATGGTAGTGCAGGGTTTTCTGGGAACTTCTGTGCCTGTGTCAAGCATTTTGCGCCTGTGTCAAGCATTTTGCGCCTGTGTCAAGGAGATTCTGCTCCTGTGTCAAGCATTCTGTGCCTGTGTCAGACATTCTGCACCTGTGCAGGGCCAGAAACAGAGGTAAAAGACAGTGTTTTTCACTTGCAAATTGTTTTCTTTTGTATTCTGTTTCTGCTTTTTTGGTTTTGTTGGTACTGATTCTTTGTGCAGAACCTTGGCATATGCATGGCAAAGACAACGAATGAAACTACTAACACATTTTATGTAGGTTCGATAGTCAAAGACTAAGCATATCAAACTTCTGACTTAGTGATGTGGCAGGTTCCCTTGTACTCCAACTAAACTTTGTGTTTGTAATTCATAATTAGGCGCCTAGTATGATTGCTAAATAGGATGGAATGAATGTGTGTTTGCTTTGATTGTTGAGTTTGACATTGGAGTAGGAGAGTATGCTCTCATCCTTCTTAGGGTGATCAAAAATCCAGATCTTTGATACCATTCTCTTGTCTTGGATTGTTTGTTACCTTTAGAGGGCCTGCCTTCTCGACCATTTGCTTTTGCAAGCAAGTGATAATCATGAGAAGTGAACAACCCAAAGTGAGTACGGCTAGAATACCTTGGCATTCTAACTCACTATAAACAAATACCTGATGGGCGAAAGCTTTGAAGGAAGGGTTACGTGGGAATTGCAGTTACTTGGGAAGTGATGACCCTTGAACTCTTTCTCATATCAACATCTAAGTAAGACCTCATGGTCTAAATCATGCTTGCGCGACTACATTTATTTGGTATCTTGGTGGGCTTAATGTCTCAATCACGCTTGCGTGACACCAAGGAGTAACGCTTAACAGAAATCCTGACTAAACACCTTGTATTTAGAGGCAAAAAATCCTTCTAGTTGCTTGAGAAGGACAAGTTTGGATACTTGGAAGAGATACTAAGTTCGCCATGGGGAGATTTCCATGGGGACTGATGCTTGGCTGCCCTAAGAAGTGAGTGTCGTGGAGGGGAGCCTGTGGGGTCAAGCATCTATGTATTCTCCTTGAATCCCATAACAAGTCTACCTCTCAAGTACCTAATGTCCTTGCCTACCATAAGAAATGTGTGAATGAGCATGATTGTCTTGAGTCTAAGTTGAAATATCTTGTCTTCTTTGCTTGTCAAAAGTTGAATTGCATCTCATTCCAAAAACAAGGCAAATTGATTCAAAACAAGGTTAAACACAAGAACATTTCATCCAACAAAGTTCAAAACACCTTTAAACATGGTTGTCAAACATTTTTCAAAATCTTGTCTCAACATTCATGTCACTTAAGTTTAGGTTCATCTTAGGTTTGCATTTTGCAAAGTTCATTGTCAATTACCAAGGTTAAGTTTCACCTAGGTCATACTCCTTTGCATATCAATAAGGGTCATCCATTTGCATGTTTCCTCTTGCATTAGAGTAATACCATTTCATAATTCAACCTAGGCTTAGGTCATTATCATATCATATTAGGGTCACTTGCATAGTAATTGTCCCTTAGCATATAGTGTCAAAACTAGGTTTTGTCATACTTGAGTAATCCAAATCTTTGATAAACCCTAAGTCATTGTTAGGAGGTCTAGACCTTATCAAACCTTTTCTCTTTTTGTCATCAATGTCATTTGGTCAAACCTAGCTTATTATCCAAGCATATAGGGGAGACATTGTCATTTTGTCCTTTTGTCACTTGGTCCTTTTGTCTTTTGAGGTCTAGACATCATTTCAATTTCCTAAGGGTCTCATTTTTAGAATTGCATTCATAAGTTTGTCAAAATCTTGAAAAAAAGAACAAAAACATAGGTTGCATTCTTGCCATGGATTGCATTTCCGTCTGTTTAGTTTGCATTTAGTTGCATATCATACATCATCCTTGAAAAAAAAAAAAAATTCCAAAAATATTGCATTTGCATAGTGACATGTTTGTTGAAATGAGGTCTCAACCTTCTTACGAAGCCATGTCATCACAATTGAGAAATCAATCATGTCAATCCAATCTCTACATGTCTTAGAACTTGGATCAAACTTATCATGATGATGTAAATGTCCAAATACAAAAACTAGAGGAGAAACTAGCTCAAGAAAATGAGATTTTGGAACAAAGAGTGAAAAACATTCAGAAGAATAGATCACAAATGTCCAAAATGTTTCAAAAATTTCCAGGTCGAAATCCAAAGATTGAGCCAATTGATGTAAGATCTCTTCTTGAATGATCAGACATACCAGCTCTCCTCTCCCAAATAGAGATGATGAAACAATTTCAAGAAAAGAGACAACATCAATTTCAACATTATGTGCCTCCACAACAAGAACAAGAAGGTGTTTACTATCAATCAAATTTTCAACCAATACAACCAATGGTTCAACCAATTGTTCAACATATACAACCAATACAACCAATGGTCCAATTTCAACAATATGTCCCACCAACTATACAATGTCCACAAATAGTTCAACCAATGGTGGAATATCAACAAGTTCAATCAACATATCAATATCAACAACCACAATCACAAATTCAAAAACAAAACTTGCAACATGCACCAAGCCAAATTTTGAACATGTCAAACCAATTTGAGCAACATCTAGTTCAATATCAAAACATGACATCAAACAAAGACCAAATTCTTGCCAAACAAGTTCAAATTCCAGATACAACCATGTCAAAACCTCAAAAGAAAGGTGGCTTTATTGCAAGGCTCTTAAGGAACCTACCAAGTGAGTTCTTTGAAGAAGATCAAGATAATACACTTATGTCTAGCAATGCCTCATCTCCCCACAAACAAATTGACTCTCCAGTGGCATCTATCCCTACACCTCTAGAAGTTTCACAAGAACCTTCCATATTGTCCTCATCAAATAATACACCCAAGGATGAAATTATTCAAGGGCTATCCATAATTGATTGCCATGATAATCCAATTCATGATGCACATCCTTGTCATGTTTCAGAAATACAAGACCCAATGCCACCATGCACTTTATTGACATTACCTGTTTTAGAGGACCCCATTCAAAGTCCCTCTTCCTCATGTTCAAGCATTGATTCCTTGCCAACATCCATCACAAATGTTCAAAGTGCATTTCCTTCATGCCAAAACATTGATTCCTTGTCAGAATCCTCCATGCATATCCAAAGTCCAACCCCATGTCAAGAGGATAATTTAGAGCATGCAGAAACATGTCTTGAAACAGATCAAGATAAAGATCTTGAAACCTTATCATCCCATCCAATTGTTGACCAGGACCCCATGTTCCCAAACACTCATGATGATTTCCCTATTCTTGTCCATCCTATCCAAAGTCCTATTGACACTCCATTCCCTGAGCAAGATCAAGATATCCCAGTCCATCCAATCCCAAACGATCCCCTTCTATTTCATGAACACAATATCCTTTCAAATCCCATTGGCATTCCACTTCCTAAGAAAGATCAAGATATCCCTTCCATCCTTTCCGATGATCCCATTAAAAGTCAAGAGTAAAGCAACTTTAAAGAGAATTCCAATGATCTTCCTCCTTGTCAAGATCAAATTATTCCTTTAAATCCTCCACAAGATCCTTTTTTTCCTCCATCTCCTTGTCTTAATGCTCCATATCCACTCCAAGATATCATTTCTTTTGATGATCCCATTATTTCTCCCATTCCATCTCTTGAAGAGCCTGTCATTGAACCATGTCCACTACACAATCCTAGTTCCCCTCGTGATCCTAATACCCTTCATGATTCTAACGTGTCAGTGCAAGATTTTTATGAGCCCTCGACATGCATAATGGGTTCTTCCACTTTAGTGCAATCCGATCCACTTCAAGATCTCATTATTTCTCTCATATCATATCCACCTCATAATGGACTCGCATCTTCTTCCCAAAGAAAAGAGTATCCTACAAGTCAAGATATTCATAAAGGAAAAGGAGTAGACCTTCATGAGAAAGAACCCCTTCATATCAAAGAATATAGTAATGGTCATGGCTACATAGCTCACACTCAAGGTGTTGGTATCCCTTCAAAGTCAAAATCCAAATGTCCACCTTCCCCATCATCGCTTCCATCCATTCTAGGTCCCTATATCCCTCCATCTCCTATGCAACATCAGCAAAGGCACACATCTTGGAGAACCTTCCATCCATCCCACATGCCTCCATATCATTCCCATCCACACCGAAATTCATTCCCTCTTCCAAGCAATTTGGATGCCAAGTATAAGCATCATAAGTCTAGCAATCTACATGTATTCAAGGATCAACATGTCCAATATAATCGACATGTCAAAACAAAGAACAATATGATCTATAAAGAAAAAAATATATCCAAAAGGCCACAAAGGCCCACTGACAAAAATAAAGCAAAGTCAAAATATATATGGGTTCCTAAATCCCTTATGCAAGCAATGCACTCCAAGGAACCACAAAAGCATGAAAAATAAAAAACCATGTGGATCCCTAAGCGGCTCCTTGAAGTGCAAAATCCTAAAGAAACATCCAACTTGGCATCCAAAATTGCTATTCCTCCATCCAAACCTCTCAAATCTATTCCTGCATCACCTTCTTCATCCATTTTGGGCCCTTATGTCCCAAAATCCATAGCCTTTCCTTTGTCAAAATCTCAATATCCAAAATACGTCTTTCCTCCATTAGTCCATCACCCCTCAAGGTGTGTGCCAATGTCGATCTTGCCTTCATTTCCATCCATTGAAGCCCAATTCTTCCAACACCCTATCCATTATCCAATGCATATTTTTCATCCTTTGATCCCTTTGATCCCATCCTTTGCATAAATCCTTGCCTTAGTTTCATCTCATATTCCATATCCTTATCCTACCAACGTCTTTGAGCATACTTTTAAAGGTCATGGTCCATTTTTTTTTTTTTTTCAAGGCTACTACCTAAACAATAAGACGCTTGAGTCCTTCTTCCATCCCTTATCATGTGTCCATCTTCTATTGAAAAAGTCAAAAAAAAAAAAAAGTGAAAAAAAAAGAGACAAAAGAAAAAAAAGTAAAGCAAAAATAATTCGCCCTCTAGTGAAAACCTGGCAAACAGGCGCCTTGGGTAGGTACTGTGATGAAAACCTAGCAAACAGGCGTCATGCATAGTCTATGAACTTCTTGCACACCACACTTGGGGGTAGGTTTCCTCCTTCATATCCTATTGCCCTTCATTATCCTATCATACCATGTCATTACCCCTTCATATCCTATTGTCCCTCATGTCTAGTTTCCCTTTCCACCTTTTGATCTTGACAAGGCTGAGGATCGTCATGAGCATCATGCATCTTGTTTGCAGCTTTTAGTCCATCATAGCTTTTGGTCTTTATCCATTTTCTTATTATAACTTTTCATCCATATTCCCTAGCTTCTGCCACTATCCCTTAGCCTACCCCGACCTTCAGTCCATGTCCCTTATCCATTCTTGGTCTTGCTTATCCTATCCATATCTTATCACTATCCATACACTCTTTTTTTTGTTCCTTGATCTTGATCTGACATAAGGACACAAAATTTAAACATGGTTTCAAAAACATCTTGACATGTCCCTCATGCCATGTCACTGCTTTACATTGTCATATCTAGTCTGTTGTCCCATCACGCCATAGCCCTTGAAAATTGCATCTGTATTGTCTCCATAATAAAAGGCCTTTGTCTTCCCTCTATCCACCATCATTTTAGAAAGCCTATTTATTCACTTGTCATATTCCTTTCCTTGCTAGACACTGGGGGCAAAAATCATAAAAATCATAAAATGTCCTGAAATAATTCAAAAAAATTGAAAAATGTCCTGCAATAATTTACAAAAAAAAAAATTGAATAAAGTCCTGAAAAAAATCCCTAAACATCAAATAAAGTCCTGAAAAAAAAAATGAACACAAAAAAATTTCAAAACATTAAAATCCAAAAACAAGCATTTTGCAATAATTGATCCCTTTTGTGCATAAGACAGATCGCTGAGCATACCTCCAACGACACACAATCACACACTGCGCTTTACTGCAAATCACGCATTAACAGATGAACCTTTTCACTCAAACCAGACATTCAAATTGATCAAAATTGTCACTCACTCAACCTCAAAATCACTTGTCCTTGTCTCCACTATCATGGGTCTTATACAGGGTGTGGTATACTTGAAACCAGACTGTGTCCTGTCTTAGACGGGGTACCACATGTCCTGAAACCAGACAGTATGATCGTCCTATCAGCACTTTCAACTTTTGACAATGAAGATCAAGATGTTTGTTTGACTTGTTGGAATTAGCGAGTCTTATCATTTATTGATTTATCTTCGATCATGTTCCTATGTTGCTCGATGATGTCACTGACTGATTTAGAGTGACCGAGATGGTTCATGGTCCCTTTCTTTTTTGTTGTGATTGCTATTTGTCTGCAATGTGTTTGTCTTTTGCAAAAAGGGTTGCATTTCAGCTCTAGCCTTCAATGCCATGATGCTACGCATCCATTTTTGCTACATTAAAATAAAGGTTCTCACCTACAAAGTGCATTACTGAAAGCAAGTTTTTCTTCGTCTCTAACTGTCCTTTGTCTCATTTCTTCTTACTAACATTTCTTCTGTCAGTTTGGATAGTCAGTTCGGTCTAGTGCTCTGATTTCCCCACACACATATGCTACATCCTGCATTCATTGGTTAGTACATTTGCATTATATCAAGCATCATATCAAGCATTCTATCCATTTCATATTATAAATGTATCAAAAACATAAAAAAATACATCCATACATGGTACATAAACAGTGCATAAGTCATCCATACATGGAAAATAACTATAAGTCATAACGCATTGGATCCCATCATATCGATGCATATCATATCTGTAAAGTGGAAAAATTGAACCCTAGTTGCTCTCCCCTCTTCCAACTCCAAGGAGAGAGAAGGGAGGTCACTAGGGTTGACGGTTTTCACTTAGGGGAGACTTTACATTCAAAAGAGGGGTTGAAACCCACAAGATCCAATCCCACACAATGCAAGATTGGATCCTAAATGAGTTTCAAGGGTTAAGACAGCAAGGCTACCCTCTTTTGTAAAGATTGTAGATAGAATGATTAAGCTAGGAATGCATAGAAAAGTGAGAAAGATTCACTTATAAACTAAGATAGGGATATAGGATGAAGCTGTGGACCTGGAATTAGCAGTAAAATGTCGATACGGCGCTGTCCTGCAAATTTGAGCAAAAGTTGACGGGACGATGGCGCCTGGCGTGCACACGGTCCTCCGAAAAATCCGTGAAATGAAGGGGGATCTGTTCGTCTCTGCACAAGGATTCCAGATCTTCAATTTCAGCCGCGTACCTACAACCTACACACAGAAAAGCGAAGACGATTGGGGGGTTAGGGATTAGGGGTTTGCCCTTAGGTCAAACCCCGGTTTTGGAATTAACCAAGAAATGAGAAATGCTGTAAATGTAATGTAAAACAAGTACTGATACCTTGTTGTAAGGATGTTTGTATCCTTATATGTGAAGGTATAGATGTTGTTGTATGTTGTATGTTGTAGTATATGATCTCCTCTTCAATGGTTGAATCCTTGTCTTGAATGCAACACTTAGCCTTGAATGGAGACTTAGAATGATCAATTGCCTGAAGGAATGCTTGAATGCTTGGACATTTGAGTATCGTTTCCACCTTTTTCCATCTTTTTAAATGAGAGAGGAAAATGTAGTTTATATACTTGTCAATTAGGGTTGATAGACTGATTTTCCTGACCTTAGGCCAACCAGGAAATGTTATTTTCCAATTTGCAAACAAAACGACCCAAAGTCCCATAGGAGACCGGGCCCAAAATAGGGCCAGGGACTAGGGCGCCCTAGTCCTGAAGGACCAGGGCGCTGGGCGCTCTGGTCCCACCTCCCGAGACAGCAGGGTGCAAGGAGGATCAGGCCAGGGTGCTGGAAAAATGCAGTTTTTGATGTCATGGACAAGTTTCGGGGTCTCCATTCAGGTTTAGTGTTGCGTCACCATCGTGAAGACCCAAATGCGGTCGAAATTGCAAGTGTCGAAATTTTAGGACGCTACATTTAGCCCCCACTTTATTGGGAGTATAGGCATACGCTCATACTTCCGATAAAGTACAAGGAAACAACATTGAAAAACTTTCACCACGTCAAGGAGGCAAGGCACACCAAGCCCCCAGTGGACTAAGGATCTTACGACTTCGATTGGAAAAGTAAAAGGGAAGATCACGAGGGAGAACCATGACTGTCAGTAGTAAGGTTCCCTCACTATGAGTCATGCAAGAGAAATATCAAAAATTTTCAAGGCAAAGCTAAGTTCGCCAAGAAATTTTCAAGTATCCTGAAGGGATAGACGGGATGTATGCCCCCCTACGTTAAAGCAATCGCACACGCCTCAACGGGGGTGATTGTTTTAACGTAGTGATACATATAAGAAATGAGAAGGAAAGGAGCACGTTATCACAAAGATTTAGCCCCCAAGTGTGAGATAAACCCAAGGATAATAGACACAAAACACAAAGCACGAGGTGACTTCGCTTTCCTCGGGGTCAGTATGCTGTATGATAATTCATGTATATCATATGTATGTATGCATAATTGTTCTTCATTCCCCAATCAAGGAAGGTCACCTAGAAGAAGGGAACACATGTGTCTTTTGAGTCAACATGAGAGAGACCAAAAGAGATCTCAATGTTTTGCATCGTCCTCAAGTAAACAACACTAAGGACAACAAATAGAAGAATGAGAATAACACATAGAAGAAGTAACAAAAGAGGGGAGGAGAGAGTCTGCTATGCTAATGAAACTAGTCTAGCACGTCATCTACCCCCCGATCTTGCTGATCAATGTTTCAGGAAGGTTGGGAACACGCTAGAGGAGGAACATCCAACACAGCAGATGGAGCTATCACAAGATCCAAACAAGGGCTATGTTCATGTTCCAAGCCACGTTGTTCTTGTCTAGGAGCTAGGATAAGTGCTTTAGAAAATTCATTAGATAAATGGTTATCAACATCAACAAGTTCATATTCACTATCAGAAGCAAGAGAAGTAACATTTTCATCATGAATAACATTTTCATCTATATCATCATCAAGATTTATAAAAATAGGATCTTTAACTCGCACAGGATCAAGACCATCATGCATCTTATGTTTAGGAGATTTTGGAGAAAATGGAATAATGCTTGTTGAAGGTGTTTTTGGAGATTGTAAAGTTTGAGAAGCAGCTGCTTGAGCTCTAAGATGACGCTTTCGTCAGCGTTCACGTGCAGAACGATTTCGTCTAGTCTTAGTAGGAAGTGGAGAAGATTGAGGAGGAGGAATGTTCTCATCCTTATCACTTGGGTGTTTAGGTTGTGGTCTCTTAGGCTGGATAATAGGAGAAGAAGAAGGTCTCTTCTCTCTATAAAAGGAAGGAGGAGGAACTGCTCCATATAAAGGAGGAATATTTGGTTTAGGAAGAAGACCAAGTCCATCATGACGAGGAGGTATAGGTCTACTTTTAGGAAGTTTATTAGGCATAGACATAGTCACATCCATAGGGATGGGTTGGGAATCTTCTTGAGGAAAGACATTAGTTTTATCTTTGAAAGGAAGAACTTCCTTCTCAAGAACGATAGGAATATCAAGTTTGGGTGTTCTAGGTTCACTTAGAGATAGGATCATATCTGTTTTCCACTTTTGATAAGATTTGAAAAGATGATCACTTCACGAAGGAAGAGATTGGAATTGTTTAGGCCAAAAATAATCAATAGGAATGCTAGAAGTTCTTTCAGCTGGTTTAAAGAGACTATGATTGACAGTAACAACTTCACCATTATGGGGAAATTTCAAACATTTGTGAATAGGAGAAGCAATAGCTTTCATGGAAGATAGCCAAGGATAGCCTAGCTTCACACGAAATTGTTCGGACGATGGAATAATAGCAAAGTTCACACCAAGGGATTTGTTATGGACCTCAATAGGTAATGTAATAGAACCAATTGCAGGAGAAGAAAATGCATCAAATAATTTCACAACCACATTTGTTTCGTCATAGATCACTTGATTCAATTGCAAAGTAAAAAGAAATTCTTCAGTAATAACATTAACCATGCACGAAGGATCAATAAGCACTCCACGGCAAGGTGTATTCTTGACTTTTGCAACTATGTATAAAGGACCATCAGGTGCCCTGATAGTTTCACTAGAATCAAATGTGATGGAAGGTTCTTAGGGTTTTCTTGCTGCTCTACAAAGTTAATCACATTCGGAGTCATAGACACAAGACCATCAGATGAGAAAGAAGAATCATTAGCCTCAATCACATTAGAGGTATGAGAAGGTAATGGATCAGTAGAAATATGAAGATTTTGGTTAGGAGGAGCTATAGATGTGTTGCCTTTATCATTCACACCAGAAACAAAGATAGTATTATTATCGATCAAATCTTGAATTTTACCCTTTAAAGCAAAACATTTTTCAGTATCATTCCCAGGTTGACGATGAAATTGACAAAAAGATTTGTTATCAAAATAAGGTGAATTAATCTTTGCAGGATCAATTTGCCTTATAGGAGGAAGAGTAAGCACATTTTGTTCCAATAATTTATTCATAATACTATGCAATGATTCATTCAAAGGAGTATACTTTCTTTCTTTCTTGAAAAACTTAGAAATAGGAGGCACACCTGATGCTGCATTCACATTGTTGTTGATGATGTTTTCATTGAATTTAATGGAATCTCTGTTCAGTTTAAACTTCCCAAATGGTTGTTGACTGCTATCACCCTTATCACTCGGAGCCATAGGATGTGATTTTTCCATTTGACTCACAATCAGTTGATAATTGTGAAGAGTTGCACACAACTGTTGGAAAGAAGTAAACTCAGAAAATAGAAGTTTGTCTCAAATATCTTTTCGTAAATTAGAAATAAAGATTCTTTGAATATCATTGTCAGGCACTGGAAAAGAAATTTGAGCATACAAATGCTTATATCTACTAATGAAATCAGTCACTTTTTCTTTAACACCTTGTTTACAATGCATTAAATCAATCAAAGTAACTTTAGGACTTATATTGTTTTGAAATTGTTGAATGAAAACATTTGCCAGTTGTTCGAAAGAAGTAATAGAATAGGAAGGCAACGAGCAATACCATTGTAGGGCTTTGTCTCTTAATGTTCTAGTAAACAGTTTTGCAAGCAACCTTTGGTCATAAGCAAAATCAGTACATATTGTTTGAAAAGTCTTAACATGTGTTAGAGGATCTCCTTTACCATTATAAAGCTCCAAATGCGGGATTTCGACATGTTTAGGGGGGATAGCTCGAACAATGTCAAGAGAAAGTGGGCTCGCAACATCAAATGTGGGCACACTAAACTTAGATTGATTCATAGAGGCAATTTGTTGCTGTAAAGAAGAGACAGTTTGTGCAAGATTGTTAATGGTCGCTTCAGTCGAAGAATTCATATTAGATGTGTTAGATTGAGATGGAGGTGTTATGTTATTGAAAGAAGGTAAAGAGTAAGGTGGCGGGACACTATGATAGTTAGTCATAGGAGATGATTGGAAAGGAGGAACACTACAAGGAGGAATGGAATGGTTGAATGAATTGCCCCCTTGTACCAGGTTCATTTGTGGAGATGTAACAGGAACACTCATTGAAGGAATGAATGAAGAATTCGGATTGAATGAAGGAAGAGGGTTAATTGAAGAAGAAGGATTGCCCCCATGACTGATGATCATAGGAGAAGTAGTCATTATGTTTGATGTAAAGGTAGGTACGCTAGCAATAGGAGTTGTCAAAGGAAAAGAATGATTGACTTGAGTAGGAGGTTGTGTATAACCCAAAGTTTCAGCACAACTCTTCATAGGCATCACATTCGAATCCACAATGTGTGCAATACCACGCAAGATATCAATTCCATTCTTATCACTTTGAAGCATACGTTTTAGACCCTCAATTAAAGGAAGAGCTTGACTATCGGGGTATTCTTGAGACATCCATTGTCGAAAATCATCAAATTGGTTATCCAATTTCGAAAGTTGTTCTACAGAAACCTCATGGAGAGCTTCTTCATCATTAAGAGGATTAGAGGAATTACCCATGTCCTCGTTAAAAAGGCTATTCAAATTAGGTTCCATCTCCTCGGTAATTAAACCTCGGAAAGACTTAATTCTAAGGCTTCATCTAACGGGAATAGTGTAAGTAGGGCTTATTGTTGTAAAACTCATGCACTAGAGAGGGAGAGAAGATTTTGAATTTTAGAGGTAGCAAATTTCAGTAAAATCAGCCAATCTCCTAGATTTAAGCTTTTAAATACAATCAGGACAATCTCCCGAAATTTCAGAAAAAATGTCTGGGACCGTGGCGAACGGAGTGCACACGGTCCTCGCAACTTTTTTCGAAATTTGCAGGGATGATAGTTATGATGATTTTAAAGCTAACCTGAAAAAATTGAGTGATTTTACGATCTGTAGACAGGCCAAATTAAAGTTGCAATCTCAAAATTGAACCCTACCCAGATTGTTGAAAAATGCAAAATTTGAATTTTGAAAAAGAGAGGGAAACTGAAATTTTGAATTTTATGATTTTAGAGGGAATGCTAAGAGCAATGCAAGTTTTGAAATTTAAAAGTTGACTCAATTTCACGCAAAATTCAATTTTGAAAGAGGAAATCAAAATTGTTGTAATTAAGCACTTAATTTCAAAAGTCACAAATTGCAAGAATTTGAATAAAGCACTGAAATTTCGAATGAATGCCAACACACTTTTCAGATTTAGAATAGTAAGAAACACAATTTTGACATGAATTTCAATTTCGACAATTTTTGAATGTTTAGAAGCCTTAATCCAAGCAACCACAAGACCAACTTTGACTTTAATTTTGAAAGTGTTATAATTGATAAAATCAGCCAAAATTCTGGATTTTAGCAGAAAAATACAGTAAGATCTAGCTCCCGAAATTTCAAAAAAAATGTCGGGGACAATGGCGCTCGGAGTGCACACGGTCCTCGCAACTTTTTTTCAAATTTTCAGGGATGAAAGATATTATGATTTTATTGCGGAATCCAAAGTTACAGCTGATTTGGATATGTTTTGATCAGTGAAATTATCAGACAAAGGTTGAATCAAGAGGGTTTTAAAAATTAGGGTTTTGACACTTAACCACTTAATTTTCAAAATTAAAGCACAAATATGAATTGATAATTTGTAATAGAAGGGTAGATCTGAAACAAGCATTAATCAATTAAACATTTCACAAGTTCAATTACTAAAAAGAAAATTTAGGGTTTTTATGGAATTAACCTCTAAAATTTGCAAAAGATCAAACATGGAAATGTAATCAAGGAAGCCAATTTTCAGATCTAACCATAAATAATCAGAAAGGATGTTCACGTCGGGTTCACCAAAATGTAAAGCGGAAAAATTGAACCCTAGTTGCTCTCCCCTCTTCCAACTCCAAGGAGAGAGAAGGGAGGTCACTAGGGTTGACGGTTTTCACTTAGGGGAGACTTTACATTCAAAAGAGGGGTTGAAACCCACAAGATCCAATCCCACACAATGCAAGATTGGATCCTAAATGAGTTTCAAGGGTTAAGACAGCAATGCTACCCTCTTTTGTAAAGATTGTAGATAGAATGATTAAGCTAGGAATGCATAGAAAAGTGAGAAAGATTCACTTATAAACTGAGATAGGGATATAGGATGAAGCTGCGGACCTGGAATTAGCAGTAAAATGTTGATACGGCGCTGTCCTGCAAATTTGAGCAAAATTTGACGGGACGATGGCGCCCGGTGTGCACACGGTCCTCCGAAAAATCCGCGAAATGAAGGGGGATCTGTTCGTCTCTGCACAAGGATTCTAGATCTTCAATTTCAGCCGCGTACCTACAACCTACACATAGAAAAGCGAAGACCATTGGGGGGTTAGGGATTAGGGGTTTGCCCTTAGGTCAAACCCCGGTTTTGGAATTAACCAAGAAATGAGAAATGCTGTAAATGTAATGTAAAACAAGTACTGATACCTTGTTGTAAGGATGTTTGTATCCTTATATGCGAAGGTATAGATGTTGTTGTATGTTGTATGTTGTATGTTGTAGTATATGATCTCCTCTTCAATGGTTGAATCCTTGTCTTGAATGCAACACTTAGCCTTGAATGGAGACTTAGAATGATCAATTGCCTCAAGGAATGCTTGAATGCTTGAATGCTTGAACGTTTGAGTATCGTTTCCACCTTTTTCCATCTTTTTAAATGAGAGAGGAAAATGTAGTTTATATACTTGTCAATTAGGGTTGATAGACTGATTTTCCCGACCTTAGGCCGACCAGGAAATGTTATTTTCCAATTTGCAAACAAAAAGACCCGAAGTCCCATAGGAGACCGGGCCCAAAATAGGGCCAGGGACCAGGGCGCTGGGCGCTCTGGTCCCACCTCCCAAGACAGCAGGGTGCAAGGAGGATCAGGCCAGGGTGCTGGAAAAATGCAGTTTTTGATGTCATGGACAAGTTTCGGGGTCTCCATTCAGGTTTAGTGTTGCGTCGCCATCGTGAAGACCCAAATGCGATTGAAATTGCAAGTGTCACAATTTTAGGACGCTACAATATCATATGTCAAAATAATATCGGAGTACAAAATTGGACTGTTTGTCCTAAGTATGGCCCGCAGGCTAACTATATAATATCAAACTACATAATGTCCACTGTCTGTCATAAGGAGCATGTGCCTCTGTCACTGGGTGCTCCCTCTATCCTCCTCATCCCTACCATGTCTCAAAGATGATGTCCCTCCTGTCCAAGGTCCCGACTGTGGTGGTCTCCTAGGTCCACTCACCCCCATGCTGCTCACTGACCTCCGAGAGTGTGCCCTACTCTCTGTCCTCGATCATGCCCGATATGAAGCTACTCTCTGCTCTGGTGGAACTGCACTCTCATATAGTTTCCTCCAATGGCATATCTCCTCTTCGGTCTCTACCAACATCTGTGCCATCTCCCATGCACTAGCATCCCGAATCGACCCAATATACTCAGTGACTCTCTGTTCTTCTTGCTGTGCCTGAGCTATTGCTGTATCTCGAGCCACTGTAAGTCTGGCTATCTCTGCTCTAAACTGATCCTACTCTGTCCTCAAGATGGCATTCTGTCTCTCTTATGTCGCAATGTGATCATGCTGACTCGCTATGGTAGCCCTGCACATCTCCATCTCCTCTATCCTAGCTGTCTCCGGTTTTATGGGTATATCCTGCAATGCCTCGTGATCGGCTGAGCCTGGCCCATAATCATCATCCCCCTCATCATCTCCATCCTCATCATCCCCTTCATCCTCATCACCGCCCTCATCCTCCTCATCCTCATCATCTCCCTCCTCCTCTCCTGCGAGTGGGAAGTCCTCCTGTCTCCTCGGTACTGGAATGTCAGGATCGTCAATGGCACTAGTCGTCATTGTGCAAACCATCTCTCATACTCCTCTATCATCCCGACATCCTCCACATCTGATCTCCAATCCCACTATCTCTGTTGTAGCTGTGTGAAGTCAACATATGCTATGTGTGGCTGAATCATACTCCCCCACTGACTCGTCTCTCTGTGAGATCGAGCAAAGTGTGTAGTCTTCCTAGGTACATCTTGTCTCTCTCCAAACTGTCGTCTGACTCTCTCTAGCAAGTACAACTCAATCACTCTCTGGTGATTCACTGGTCACCTAATTAGGTACCTCTCTTGTCTACAATATGGTAGCTCCTCACTATCATCTGACCATCCAGGGCAATCACGATATGGCCTCCATGTGAACTCTCTTAGTCTATCTAGCTCCAGTGCTCCTCCATAGAAATACACATATGGTCAGTGTGGTAATACCTGTCTCTCTGCAATCGGTCGACATATGGCTATGTGCTCAAATGCCCATACCTATAGCAATGTGACTCCACAGCTCAAAGTTTGCACTCCCTGATATGCTATCTGATGCAGCTGAAAAATATAGCATAGCCAGTACACATGGTCCCCATGCATATACCGTCCCCTCTGTCGCCATCCGCTCTAGCACTCTTCCCCATCCAATAGGGAATCCATGTCCTTGTCTATCTCCTGCTAGGCGACATGCTATCACCACTGCTATCACCACATATCGTCGATCATATTCTGATGCCATGGTCTCCCAGCTGATCTCCCTCTCTACGATATCCAGATCATCTGTGTCACACTCAAATAATCTACACAACGCGTCTCTCCCTGTCACTGGGTCATACTCTACCATCTCTCCATGAATCAGAATGTGGAGGATACGCCATACATCCTCCAGTGTCACAGTCGCCTCTCCAGTCACCAGATGGAAGGAGGAAGTCTTTGAATGCCATCGCTCTGCCAATGCGGTCAGCAGTCCTGTATTTTCCCTAGTCTTGGGCATGAATGTAATATAGTATATCCCCAGTCCTACTAATGTATCTCTGTCCGTGCTCCTAAGTCTATGTCATAACATGAAGCAGTCAGGTCAGTTCTCCCGCGTGATCAATGGATACTGTCGACTCTGCATCACAATTGGGGCATATTTTGTTAGTTTTAGGGTTTGCTCCTATGGGTTTCATTTCCTTATTTCATGTCCACATCAGGGTGTTTTTCATCTATTTTGACCTATCCTCTTCTTATCACCCCTTTTCGGATCATTTGCATGCCAATTTTGACCAAATTAGGGTTGCTAATGCACAATTGCGCCTGTGTGACAAGTCCTGCACCTGTGTCATATAACCTATGCCTGTGTCCCCCTACACAAGTGTAGAAGACCCTACACAAGTGCAGGATTCGCCCTACACAAGCGTAGGAGTCCCTTTCTGCATTTTCCGTGGGCCCCGCAATGTCCCGCAAGCAAGTCAAATTCATAAAATTGAAAACATGGGTTTTTGAGATACATACCGCTGCTCCCGCATCGTCCAATTGTTTGAATGTGCATACATGTTCTTCGAGGTGATTTTCCATTGGAACGTTCACCATCTCTCTGCAAGTGTCCCTTTCTAGAGCAACCAATTCTCCTCTTTGGCTAGTGCAAATGAGCAAATTTCACTCTCTTTGCCTCATTTATAGATCTTTGTCAAGTGCATAGATGGACGTGCACTCTCTCCATCTCATATTGGTCACGGTCTTTTGCATCTTCAATTAATTGTCCTTCGTGCATCCGATCTCCGATTGTCAGTCCGTTCGATCCTATCATTTTTATCGATCAATTGGCCTCTTTTCTGGATGTTTCCGGCCAATTCCTCGAGGGGGCATGCATATGTCATTGTCAGTGTCTAGGGCATTTTCATTATTGTTCTTTGAAACAACACTTAAAATTGCGTTGTCTCAAAGAGGGGCAAAATGTAGACGTCTAAAAATGGTCAATGCTTGCAGAATCATACTTTAACATTTGTGCATTGCCTTATTTTAGGGTTTTTGCATCACATTAACATTTCTCCTATGATTCGCACTTGGTCTTTATCATTTGCGAGCATCGAGTCCTTCTTCTACATTCTTCATTTATCTCACTTTCGAATTTGGTCTTGTTGATAACAATATCAGTCATGATTTTGGTCAATCTTATCCTGTCGCATCTATGTGCGTATTCATTTGTCATCATTTTGGACATCGTCAATCCTAATTAGGGTTTTGTCCTCTTATCAATCTTGTCATCATGCGATCGATTTGTCATCGATTCTTGTCTTTTGATCAATTTGTCATCAATCTTGTCATCTTGTGATCTATTTTGTCATCGATCCTTGTCTTCTTGTCAATTTTGTCATTTTGCGATCGATTTGTCATCGATCGTCGTCTTTCTCAATTGTGTCAATTTGGATCAATTAGTCATTGTTCCTCGTCAATTGGCACATTTGTTAATCAAATCATTTGTTAGCATTGGTCCTTTATCAGTCAGAATCATGATCAAATCGAATTGATATCAATTATCCTTTGTCAAGACTTAATTGTCATCCTTGCATTTTCTAATTCATCTTTTAGGGTTTCATGATTTATTCATTTAACCTTGTTAGTCATTTCTCCCTCTAGGTTAAATATTTTATTTATTTATCCTAGGTCTTCGTGTCACAATTAAATGTTTAATTTAATTGGCTAACTAATTATTCCTCTTTTTGTGAATTAATTAATAAATGACAAATTATTAATTGATTTGCCTAATTTCTCCTAATTCTTAATTTCCTACTCTTTCATCAATTTCTAAATTCCCTCTTTGTGAATTAATTAATAAATGAAAAATTATTAATTAATTCACTAAATTCCTAATTTCCAATTTTTTAATTTTTCCTAATTTCTAATTCAATTTCCTCCTATTTTCCTCCTAATTTCATGGGAATGACATTTCAATTTGTCATAATTGACAATCAATCAATTTTTGACATAGAAAGTTGTCATAATTTTTGTCATGAATTATCAATCAATCAATTTTGCATAGAAAGTGCAAATTTGTCATAATTTGTCATAATTGACATTTTTGATTTGCAATTTCCATTGAATCTCTTCATGCTAATTTGATCTTTTCTCCAATTTATCTAAAAATTGGATGAATTTCTTCAATCCCAACTAATCACATTATCTAATAATCACTTTGTCGAATCAATCATGCTTCGAGTATTCTTGCACTACAATCTTGTCTACTTGCTTTCATCTCATGTGCATGCACTTGTAGGTGAGATCCACAAAAAAGCTATTTGAAGGAGAAAGAAGGACAATGGAGCCACATGAAGGAGACATTTAGATCTGCATTTGGTTTGCTTAGTTTTTAATCTTGAATGTTTTGCTTTCATGTTTCTATTGGATGTAATTAGGATTGATCATTGCATTTGAGCTTTCGTAATTGAGCTAGGCTAATGTTTATATTTGCTTTGATGATTTCCGATTTCCTAGCTACAAATATTTTTAAAATAGTAAAGGAAGGTGTATGGAACAACCAAATTCTTATCATTATAAACAATGAATATTTTAAGATCTTTTTATGATGTGTAAGTTGAGAATATTTTATGAAAGGTCCCTAAATGAATACAGTTTAAACTGATTTTAGCAATGACTAGCGGATGTAGACAAAATGAATTCTTTTTGGATTAGGATGGTACATAGAATCTACTATCAAAAGGTTGTCAAAAATTCTTGGGACTAGGAGGTGTGAATTGGCCTACTCTTCTGCTTTTCATGCCCTCAAACTTTGAGTTTGATTGTCATCATTTACTTTGCCAAATTCTTCACACGTAACTCCTAAATCAATTTCCCACACACAAAATAATGAAAATAGGTTTGTTGATGGGGGATTTACTAGGTCAAATAGGTTTGAATATACCTTGAACTGTGCAATATGGAAGGTTTGTATTCTTAATCTCCTACCCATTTCCTAATTTAAAAGATGATATCCTTATTAAATATCTCCTCTATTTTTGGAGGTAGACATCTTTAGGAAAATATCTCTTTTACAACTATCTCTTCCTTTCTTATAGCAATGAGGCATGTACAAGGATCTTTCTTCCTAGCTTGGAATGCATGAATGTTTATTAAGGGTATCTTGTTGGTGTTGAAGGTGCTTATCCTTGATCGCTATCTACCTTAAGATATCAACCTAGAGGTATGTTGACATGTTAAGGGGAGGCATATGAGCTGTCCTTTTTTCTCATGTTAATTCATTTATGTTATATCCTCAAACTAGAAGTGTTGTGTTACGCCCCCTAGGGCATGGTTATTATTTTTTTGAGATTTGTTACTTGGAATAGCATGGATTAATGCTAGTGTGATCATTGTTGTTGTTTACACATTAGCAAGTGTTGGTTATTATTTTTGTTTGTGTTTTGTGTCACTACAACAACCATTTTGTAGTAGAGTTTTTGGATTGCCTTGCGAACAAATAGTTTTGTTTGTTAATCTTCTCTATCATGGATCACCCAGCATAACACAACTTCCTAGCCAATGAAATACATGATGTAGCATGAATCACCCAACATTACACAACTTGTTAGCTAGTAGTATTCATGTTTCTTCTCTTTTCTCTTATCATATGACTAATAGTAAGCATCTCCTTAGTAGACCTAGAAGTCATATCTCCTCTCCTGTGATAGAGTGTTCAAGTAGAACTGTTGGGACTAGGAGGTGTGGGTCGACTAGATCCTCCACCTGTCAGATGTAGACAAAATGAATTCTTTTTGGATTAAGATGGTACACAAAATCTACTATCAAAAGGTTGTCAAAAATTCTTGGGACTAGGAGGTGTGAATTGGCCTACTCTTTTGCTTTTCATGCCATCAAAATTTGAGTTTGATTGTCATCATTTACTTTGCCAAATTCTTCACACGTAATTCCTGAATCAATTTCCTACACACAAAATGACGAAAATAGGTTTGTTGATGGGAGCTTTCCTAGGTCAAACCTTGGGTTGTGAATTAACCTTGAAGTATAATGTTTTCCTTTTGAGGGAAAGGATAGATCTAATCTAAAAATACTTAAAATTGAACATGATACCTTGATCAATCTTTCTTGAATCCTCACTCAAGGTTTTAGGATGCCATGCAGACTGTTGATCATGAATGTTGTTCTTTAACTTGAATTCTCCTTCAATGCTTGATGAATGCTTGATTGCTTGTTCACTTGGAATTGAATTGATTTTATAATTAAGAGATCACTTGAATTGTAGGTAGACCCCTTCAAATGATAAGGTAGGCTTCCTTTTATACCTAATCATACATAAAGTGTGAATTTTTTCTCACACATGAGGCAAGAAATGAGGGGTCATATTTTGGGTCCCAATCACGAGTACCAGGGCACTTAAGGCATCCTAGTCTTGTCAATGAGGACTTAAAATTGAATAGAGGTTGAGGAAGGAGTTGAAATTGTAGATTTCAAGATGATGTGAGTAGAATCAAAGTGGGCACGAAGCAAAACATGCCTAGGGGATATTTAGGATGGGACATGCTAAAGTGGGTATCAATATCAATAGATCAAATGGACCGTAAGTGATTGTCTCCCTTACATATGATTTCTTTGGGTGATAAACTTCACCATTATACTCATAAGAATTTTATTAATTCTCAAATATAGGGCTCATAACCTATAAATGATGCAGTGAAAGTCCTTCATGAAGGACTTCTAGAAGTATTTTTGGATGAGTCTTTGTCAAGTGCAGAGAAAATACAATTGATGCTTAACGGATTTAAGGAACATGCTTTCAAATTGGAAGCCAAAGTTTTGAAGGATGTAGAGAAGAAGGTGGAAGAGAAAAGACTAGAAGTTTTGGTGATTAGATGTGCAACAACACATATCCAACTACAAGAAAGAATAATTTAAAAAAAAAAAGTGTAAAGGATGTAGTGGTGGCATACATGTTTTAAAGGCAATGGCCTAAATATAATAAGGATATTAAGGGTCACATAGATATTATAGAATCACAAATTGTACAACTATCCAATACTATAGACATGAAGAATGATGCATAAGGAAACAAAAGGCTTCAGATAGAAAACTTGTACATGCAACTAAATCCATTGACTAATCAGAAGAACAAAATTAAGAAACGGTTCGATCATCCGAGAGATGTTGTAGACTAGCAACTCACCAGCATGGTGAGGCTGTTTGAAGACTCTTAGAAGCTTGATTTGGTGGTGAAGGTTTCAGATAAATGTAGGGAGGCAGAGGATATTGTTTTGAATATTTAAAGTCAATAAAATATTTTGGCCTCTATGTAAGAAGATTGGAAGACCTCTTGGTATCAACTCAAGTTCGTTCGCAAGGGCATCATGCACCCTGCCATGCAAGCTACTTAGTTTTTGTGGGTAAGAATTTTTTTGTTTTTGGTTATGGTTGTGGTGTTTGTAGGGAGACATTTACAAATTTATATCTATTTTCACTATTTAATGGTTTATGGGTTTGTAATGGTAATTTAATGTTCTTTCAAATTTTTGTATAGATACTTTATAATAGCCTATTATGGTGATTTTTTCTATTATGGATAATGCTGTGCGTCAGACGACTTTGTCGTCGGTGCATGAAAGAATTGCATGAGTTCTACTTTTAAAAATTACATGAAACATTTTTAATTTATTTGATTCAGTGTTATTTGAGAAAAAGAATATCAATGATGTTTCCTTTCTCCAAGAATTGGATCTAGGATCTTTCCATCAAATAATATGTAACATCCAATAACTAAATATTTTATTTACAAATGATTATTTTATTTAATTATCATCTAAGCATGAATTATAATTTATATCTATGCAGAAGTAGAAGATACAAGCTGAAGACTCATGTGCAAGTAAATTTCGTAAAAGAAAGCAAGCAGGCATTATCTTGAATGACATGGAAACAAGCTCATTACCTGCCTAGAACAGAGAAATTGGAGAAAAGAAGAGGAAAGTGTTAAAGGGTGATAAATACATAGAGAGTATGCAATACAAACAAACAATGTCTGGAGTGTGTGATGTGACGTCTCTAATTTATGTCTGGAGGGACTAACTGGTTTTGGAATTTCTGGGAAACCTATTGGGCCATGCTTGGAGGAAATCAATGTGTTCATGCAAGGGCCACCCTTTTTATATTATGAGAATGATTCTTTTGCACCGAAGGATATTTGGAAGACAATATCCAAAAATTTCTATAGTGTGGAACCAGAGTTGGTGGATTCGAAGTACTTTTCGGCTTCCAGAAGACCAAGGGGTTATGTATACAATCTCCCAATGGAAGGGCGATTTCAAGCATTACCTCTCCCCCCCATGACTATTGAGGAAGCACTTCCTTAGACAAAGGATGGCCTCCATGGGATCAAAGAAAAAAATTGAATTGCATAGACTCTAGATGATGTGGTGGTGTCCTTCGTGAAGAACTTTGCACTATAATTGAAAATTCATGAGGGAAACTGCAAGATAGTGAACATAAATAAATTCCTTAAAAGTGCGAAGAATGGAACTTAGTTTGGGTGGGGCCTGGTCAGGTGGCTCCTCTAGATGTTGACGAGATATAAATTATATTAGGATTTGAAAAAGATCACACTCGTGGAACTTCGTGTGCGACAGATCGATTGTGCTATTTGGGTAATGCATTCCAAATAGATACAGTTGCATACCATTTATATGTCTTGAAAGCATTTTATCCTAATGACATTGAATTAAAGTACTTTCTCTTCTATCTGGTATTGGTGGAGTAGAGGTTCCATTGCATTGACCTAGGATACATATTTCCGCAGATACAACACAAGTTAAATGTATCCTAGATCGATGCAAAGCAACCTCTGCTCCAGAGATCACCAGAAAATAGAGAAAGAACTTTAATTTAATGCCATCACGATAAAAGGCTTTCAAGATAGATAAATGGTATGCAACTGTATCTATTTGGAATGCATTACCCAAACAACGCAATCAATCAGACGCACACAAAGTTCCACGAGTGTGATCTTCTTCAAATCCTAATATGATTTCTATCTCATCAACCTCTAGAGGAGCCACCTGACCTGGCCCCACCCAAACCAAGTTCCATTCTTCACACTTTTCAAGAATGTATTTTTGTTCACTATCTTGCAGTTTCCCTCGTGAATTTTCAATTATAGTGCATAGTTCTTCACAAAGGACACCACCATATCATCTAGAGTCTATGCTTCAATTTTTTTCTTTGATCCCATGGAGGCCAATAGTCCTTTTTCTGAGGAAGTTCTTCCTGAATAGTCATGGGGGGGACAGGTAATGCTTGAAATCACCCTTCTATCGGGAGATTGTGTACATAACCTCTTGGTCTTCTGGAAGCTGAAAAGTACTTCGAGTCCACCAACTCTGGTTCCACACTATAGAAATTTTTGGATATTTCCTTCTGTAGTGTCCTAAAATTGCGACACTTGCAATTTCGACTGCATTTCGGTCTTCACGATGGTGATGCAACACGTAACCTGAATGGAGACCCCGAAACCTGATTATGACACCAAAAACTGCATTTTCTTGCACCCTGGCCTGAACCTCCTTTGCACCCTGCTGTCCCGGGAGGTGGGACCAGAGCGCCCAGCGCCCTGGTCCCCAGGACCATGGTGCCCAGCGCCCTGGTCCCTGGGTCCTATTTTGGGCCCGGTCTCTTTTGGACTTCGGGTCTTTATGTTTGCAAATTGGAAAATTAACTTTCCTGGTCGGCCTAAGGTTGGGAAAATCAGTCTATTAACCCAAATTGGCAAGTATATAAACTACATTTGCCTCTCCCATTGGGAGAAAAAGAAGGACATATGGTACAAGACGTGGAAACTCTATTCAAGCACTCAAGCATTCAAGCATTCAAGCATTCATTCCAAGTCTCCATTCAAGGCTAAGTGTTGCATTCAAGACAAGGATTCAACCATTGAAGAGGAGATCACTTACAACACATTACATGCTACAACATACAACATACAACAAACAACAACATCTATACCTTCGCACATAAGGATACAAACATCCTTACAACAAGGTATTAGTACTTGTTTTACATTACATACATTTACATTTACAGCATTTCTCATTTCTTGGTTAATTCCAAAACCGGGGTTTGACCTAAAGGCAAACCCCTAATCCCTAACCCCCCAATCGTCTTCGCTTTTCTGTGTGTAGGTTGTAGGTACACGGCTCAAATTGAAGATCTGGAATCCTTGTGCAGAGACGAACAGATCCCCCTTCGTTTCGCGGATTTTTCGGAGGACCGTGTGCACGCCGGGCGCCATCGTCCTGACAACTTTTGCTCAAATTTGTAGGACAGCGCTGTATTGACATTTTACTGCTAATTCCAGGTCCGCAGCTTCATCCTATATCCCTATCTCGGTTTATAAGCGAATCTTTGTCACTTTCTATGCATTCCTAGCTTAATTCTTCTATCAACATTCTTTACAAAAGAGGGTAGCCTTGCTTTCTTAACCCTTGAAACACATTTAGCATCCAATCTTGCATTGTGTGGGATTGGATCTTATGGGTTTCAACCCCTCTTTTGAATGTAAAGTCTCTCCCTTAAGTGAAAACCATCAACCCTAGTGAATCTCCCTTCTCTCTCCTTGGAGTTGGAAGAGGGGAGAGCAACTAGGGTTCGATCGCGATTTTCCGCATTACATTTTTGTGAACCCGACGTGAACATCCTTTCTGATTAGTCATAGTTAGATCTGAAAATTGGATTCCTTGGTTACATTTCCATGTTTGATCTTTTGCAAAATTTTAGAGGTTAATTGGATAAAAACCCTAAATTTTCTTTTTAAGTAATTAAACTTGTGAAATGTTTAATTGTTGATGCTTGTTTCAGATATGCCCTTCTATTACAAATTATCAATTCATATTTGTGCTTTAATTTTGAAAATTAAGTGGTTAAGTGTCAAAACCCTAATTTTTGAAACCCTCTTGATTCAACCTTTGTCCGACAATTTCACTAATCAAAACACTTCCAAATCGGCTGTAACTTTGGATTCTGCAATAAAATCACAATATCTTTCATCCCTGAAAATTTGGAAAAAAGTTGCGAGGACCGTGTGCACTCCGAGCACCATCGTCCCCGACATTGTTTCTGAAATTTCGGGAGCTAGATCTTACTGTATTTTCCTGCTAAAATCCAGAATTTTGACTGATTTTATCAATTTTAACACCTTCAAAATTACAGTCAAAGTTGGTCTAGTGATTGCTTGGATTGAGGCTTCTAATCATTCAAAAAATTGTTGAAACTGAAATTCATGTCAAAATTGTGTTTCTTACAGTCCTAAATCTGAAAAGTGTGTTATCATTCATTCGAAATTTCAGTAATTCATTCAAATTTTTGCAATTTGTGACTTTTGAAATTAAGTGCTTAATTACAACAACTTTGATTTCCGCTTTCAAAATTGAATTTTGCGTGAAATTGAGTCAACTTTTGAATTTCAAAACTTGCATTGCTTTTGACATTCCCTCTAAAATCATAAAATTCAAAATTTCAGTTTCCCTCTCTTTTTCAAAATTCAAATTTTGCATTTTTCGACAATCTTGGTAGGGTTCAATTTCGAGATTGCAACTTTAATTTGGCCTATCTACAGATCGTAAAATCACTCAATTTTTTCAGGTTAGCTGTAAAATCATCATAACTTTCATCCTTGCAAATTTCGAAAAAAGTTGCGAGGACCGTGTGCACTCCGAGCGCCACGGTCCCGTACATTTTTTCTGAAATTTCGGGAGATTGTCCTGATTGTATTTAACAGCTTAAATCTGGAAGATTGGCTGGTTTTACTGAAATTTGCTACCTCTAAAATTCAAAATCTTCTCTCTTTCTTTAGTGCATGAGTTTTACAACAATAAGCCCTACCTACACTATTCCCGTTAGACGAAGCCTTAGAATTAAGTCCTTCCAAGGTTTAATTACTGAGGAGATGGAACCTAATTTGAATGGTCTTTTTAATGAGGACATGGGTAATTCTTCTAATCCTCTTAATGATGAAGAAGCTCTCCATGAGGTTTCTGTAGAACAACTTTCAAAATTGGATAACCAATTTGACGATTTTCGACAATGGATGTCTCAAGAATAACCTGATAGTCAAGCTCTTCCTTTAATTGAGGGTCTAAAACGTATGCTTCAAAGTGATAAGAATGGAATTGATATTTTGCATGGTATTGCACACATTGTGGATTCAAATGTGATGCCTATGAAAAGTTGTGCCGAAACTTTAAGTTATACACAACCTCCTACTCAAGACAATCATTCTATTCCTTTGATGACTTCTATTGCTAGTATACCTACTTTTACATCAAACATAATGACTACTTCAACACAAGACATTCCTAACATTATCACCAGTCATGGGGGCAATCCCTCTTCTTCGATCAACCCTCTTCCTTCATTCAATCCAACTTCTTCATTCATTCCTTCAGTGAGTGTTCCTCTTATATCTCCACAAATGAACATGACGCAAGGGGGCAATTCATTTAACCATTCCATTCCTCCTTGTAGTGTTCCTCCTGTCCAATCATCTCCTATGACTAACTATCATAGTGTCCCACCACCTTACTCTCTACCTTCTTTCAATAACATAACACCTCCATCACAATCTAACATGTCTAATATGAACTCTTCGACTGAAGCGACCATTAACAATCTTGCACAAACTATCTCTTCTTTACAGCAACAAATTGCCTCTATGAATCAATCTAAGTTTAGTGTGCCCACATTTGATATTGCGAGCCCACTTTCTCTTGATATTGTTCGAGCTATTCCCCCTAAACATGTTGAAATTCCACATTTGGAACTTTATAATGGTAAAGGTGATCCTCTAACACATGTTAAGACCTTTCAAACAATATGTACTGATTTTGCTTATGACCAAAGGTTGCTTGCAAAACTGTTTACTAGAACATTAAGAGACAAAGCCCTACAATGGTATTGCTCGTTGCCTTCCTATTCTATTACTTCTTTCGAACAACTTGCAAATGCTTTCATTCAACAATTTCAAAACAATATAAGTCCTAAAGTTACTTTGATTGATTTAATGCATTGCAAACAAGGTGTTAAAGAAAAAGTGACTGATTTCATTGGTAGATATAAGCATTTGTATGCTCAAATTTATTTTCCAGTGCCTGACAATGATATTCAAAGAATCTTTATTTCTAATTTACAAAAAGACATTCGAGACAAACTTCTATTTTCTAAGTTTACTTCTTTCCAACAGTTGTGTGCAACTCTTCACAATTATCAACTGACTGTGAGTCAAATGGAACAATCACATCCTATGGCTCCGAGTGATAAGGGTGATAGTAGTCAACAACCATTTGGAAAGTTTAAACCAAACAGAGATTCCATCAAATTCAATGAAAACATCATCAACAACAATGTGAATGCAGCATCAGGCGTGTCTCCTATTTCTAAGTTTTTCAAGAGAGAAAGAAAGTATACTCCTTTGAATGAATCATTGCATAGTATTATGAATAAATTATTGGAACAAAATGTGCTTACTCTTCCTCCTATAAGGTAAATTGATCCTGCAAAGATTACTTCACCTTATTTTGATAACAAATCTTTTTGTCAATTTCATCGTCAACCTGGGCATGATACTGAAAAATGTTTTGCTTTAAAGGGGAAAATTCAAGATTTGATTGATAATAATACTATCTCTGTTTCTGGTGTGAATGATAAAGGCAACAAGTCTATAGCTCTTCCTAACCAAAATCTTCATATTTTTACTGATCCATTGCCTTCTCATACCTCTAATGCGATTGACACTACTGATTCCTCTGTCTCACCTGATGATCTCGTGTCTATGACTCCGAATGTGATTAACTTTGTTGAGCAGCAGAAAATCCCTAAAGAACCTTCCATCACATTTGATTCTAGTGAAACCATTAGGGCACCTGATGGTCCTTTATACATAGTTGCAAAAGTCAAGAATACACCTTGCCGTGGAGTGCTTATTGATCCTTCGTGCATGGTTAATGTTATTACTGAAGAATTCCTTTTTACTTTGCAATTGAATCAAGTGATCTATGACAAAACAGATGTGGTTGTGAAACTATTTGATGCATTTTCTTCTCCTGCAATTGGTTCTATTACATTACCTATAGAGGTCCATAACAAATCCCTTGATGTGAACTTTGCTATTATTCCATCTTCCGAACAATTTCGTGTGAAGCTTGGCTATCCTTGGCTATCTTCCATGAAAGCTATTGCTTCTCCTATTCACAAGTGTTTGAAATTTCCCCATAATGGTGAAGTTGTTACTGTCAATCATAGTCTCTTTAAACCAGCTGAAAGAACTTCTAGTGTTCCTATAGATTACTTTTGGCCTAAACAATTCCAATCTCTTCCTCCGCGAAGTGATCATCTTTTCAAATCTTATCAAAAGTGGAAAAAAGATATGATCCTATCTCTAAGTGAACCTAGAACACCCAAACTTGACATTCCTATCGTTCTTGAGAAGGAAGTTCTTCCTTTAAAAGATAAAACTAATATCTTTCCTCAAGATGATTCCCAACCCGTCCCCATGGATGTGACTATGCCTACATCTAATAAACTTCCTAAGAGTAGACCTATCCCTCCTCGTCATGATGGACTTGGTTTCCTTCCTAAACCAAATATTCCTCCCTTATATGGAGCAGTTCCTCCTCCTTCCTCTTATGGAGAGAAGAGACCTTCCTCTTCTCCTATTGTTCAACCTAAGAGACCACAACCTAAACACCCAAGTGCTAAGGATGAGAACATTCCTCCTTCTCAATCTTCGCAACTTCCTACTAAGACTAGACGAAATCGTTCTGCACGTGAACGCCGACGAAAGCGTCGTCTTAGGGCTCAAGCAGCTGCTTCTGAAACTTTGCAATCTCCAAAAACACCTTCAACAAGCATTATTCCATTTTCTCCTCAGCCGGAAATTGAGCCTAAATCTCCTAAACATAAGATGCATGATGGTCTTGATCCTGTGCGAGTTAAAGATCCTATTTTTATAAATCTTGATGATGATATAGATGAAAATGTTATTCATGATGCAAATGTTTCTCCTGTTCATTCTGATAGTGAATATGAACTTGTTGATATTGATAACCATTTATCTAATGAATTTTCTAAAGCACTTATCCTAGCTCCTAGACAAGAACACCGCGGCTTGGGATATGAACATAGCCCTTGTTTGGATCTTGTGATAGCTCCATCTGATGTGTTGGATGTTCCTCCTCTAGCGTGTTCCCTACCTTCCCGAAACATTGATCAGCAAGATCGGGGGGTAGATGACGTGCTAGACTAGTTACATTAGCATAGCAGATTCTCTCCTCCTCTCTTTTGTTACTTCTTCTATATGTTATTCTCATTCTTCTATTTGTTGTCCTTAGTGTTGTCTACTTGAGGACGATGCAAAGCATTGAGATCTCTCGATCTCTCTCATGTTGACTCAAAAGACACATGTGTTCCCTTCTTCTGGGTGACCTTCCTTGATTGGGGAATGAAGAATAATTATGCATACATACATATGATATACATGAATTATCATACAGCATACTGACCCCGAGGGAAGCAAAGTCACCTTGTGCTTTGTGTTTTGTGTCTATTATCCTTGGGCTTATCTCACACTTGGGGGCTAAATCTTTGCGATAACGTGCTTCTTTCTCATTTCTTATATGTATCACTACCTTAAAGCAATCACCCCTAGTGAGGCATGTGCGATCGCTTTAACGTAGGGGGGCATACATCCCGTTCATATCTTTTCAAGATACTTGAAAATTTCTTGACAAATTTAGCTTTGCCTTGAAAATTTTTGATATCTTTCTTGCATGACTCATAGTGAGGGAACCTTACTACTGATAGTCATGGTTCTCCCTCGTGATCTTCCCTTTTACTTTGTCAATCGAAGTCGTAAGATCCTTAGTCCATTGGGGGCTTGGTGTATCTTGCCTCCTTGACATGGTGAAAGTCTTTCAATGTTGTTTCCTTGTACTTTACTGGAAGTATGAGCGTACGCTTATACTCCCGCTAAAGTGGGGGCTAAATGTAGCGTCCTAAAATTGCGACACTTGCAATTTCGACTGCATTTCGGTCTTCACGATGGCGACGCAACACGCAACCTGAATGGAGACCCCGAAACCTGATTATGACACCAAAAATTGCATTTTCTTGCACCCTGGCCTGAACCTCCTTTGCACCCTGTTGTCCCGGGAGGTGGGACCAGAGCGCCCAGCGCCCTGGTCCCCAGGACCATAGCACCCAGCGCCCTGGTCCCTAGGTCCTATTTTGGGCCCGGTCTCTTTTGGACTTCGGGTCTTTATGTTTGCAAATTGGAAAATTAACTTTCCTGGTCGGCCTAAGGTCGGGAAAATCAGTCTATTAACCCTAATTGGCAAGTATATAAACTACATTTGCCTCTCCCATTGGGAGAAAAAGAAGGACATATGGTACAAGATGTGGAAACTCTATTCAAGCACTCAAGCAGTCAAGCATTCAAGCATTCATTCCAAGTCTCCATTCAAGGCTAAGTGTTGCATTCAAGACAAGGATTCAACCATTGAAGAGGAGATCACTTACAACACATTACATGCTACAACATACAACATACAACAAACAACAACATCTATACCTTCGCACATAAGGATACAAACATCCTTACAACAAGGTATTAGTACTTGTTTTACATTACATACATTTACATTTACAGCATTTCTCATTTCTTGGTTAATTCCAAAACCGGGGTTTGACCTAAAGGCAAACCCCTAATCCCTAACCCCCCAATCGTCTTCGCTTTTCTGTGTGTAGGTTGCAGGTACGCGACTGAAATTGAAGATCTGGAATCCTTGTGCAGAGACGAACAGATCCCCCTTCGTTTTGCGGATTTTTCGGAGGACCGTGTGCACGCCGGGCGCCATCGTCCTGACAACTTTTGCTCAAATTTGCAGGACAGTGCCGTATCGACATTTTATTGCTAATTCCAGGTCCGCAGCTTCATCCTATATCCCTATCTCGGTTTATAAGCGAATCTTTGTCACTTTCTATGCATTCCTAGCTTAATTCTTCTATCAACATTCTTTACAAAAGAGGGTAGCCTTGCTTTCTTAACCCTTGAAACACATTTAGCATCCAATCTTGCATTGTGTGGGATTGGATCTTGTGGGTTTCAACCCCTCTTTTGAATGTAAAGTCTCTCCCTTAAGTGAAAACCATCAACCCTAGTGAATCTCCCTTCTCTCTCCTTGGAGTTGGAAGAGGGGAGAGCAACTAGGGTTCGATCGCGATTTTCCGCTTTACACCTTCCAAATATCCTCCGGTGGAAAAGAATCATTCTCATAATAGAAAAAATGTGGTCCTTGCATGAACACATTGATTTCCTCCAAGCCTGACCCAATAGGTTTCCCAGGAACTCCAAAACTAGTTAATCCCTCTGGACATATATTAGAGACGTCACATCACACACTCCAGACATTGTTTGTTTGTATTGCATACTCTCTATGTATTTATCACCCTTTAACACTTTCCTATTCTTTTATCCAATTGCTCTCTTCTAGGTAGTCGATGAGCTTGTTTCCATGTCATTCAAGATAATGCCTGCTTGCTTTCTTTTACGAAATTTACTTGCATACGAGTCTTCAACTTGTATCTTCTTCTTTTGTACAGATATAAATTATAATTCACGCTAAGATGATAATTAAATAAAATAAGCATTTGTAAAGAAAAGATCTAGTCATTGGATGTTACATATTATTTGACAAAAAGATCCTAGATAATTCTTGGAGAAAGGAAACATCATTGATAACCTTTTTTTTGCAAATAACACTGAATCAAATAAATTAAAAAATTTTTATGCAATTTTTAAAAGTAGAACTCGTTCAATGCTTTCATGCACCGATGACAAAGCCATCTGACCCACAACATCTGATACCATTGGAATTTTGATGATGACTAAAGAAACATCTGACAAGGATGTTGTATATTCGACGTCACTTCCTTGTCAGACAGTCTGATGTAGAGCAAACATAGCAGCCATCGGAATTCCAACCGTAATCCATCAAAATTTTTGGCCGGGGGAGAGAATATAGCCACCGATGGAAGAGTTCATAATGTCATCGGACTGCCGATGCAAATGGCATCATCGGGAAGACCGATGATGAGTTTTCAATGGTTAAATTGGTCGGAAGTCTAATGTGGTGTCGTCATACTTTCGACAATTAGCCATCAGAAATTAGGCCCAAATGTACTAGTGTGAGCATCCCACAATAACATATGACAAGAGTGATGATGAAAATAAGTATGAGGTTGAGGCCACTCCAACAACTACTACAGTCCCTACAAAATTTGGTGGAGTTAGTGAGCCCACGAAAGAAAAATATAACAAAGGGGCAAACATTATGGAAAAAATGGGTTTTGAAGGTTGTGGTCTAGGTTCTAGAGGAGAAGGCATTTGGTTTCCACTTGAGGTACAACTTCCATCAGCTTCAAAATCAAAAGCTCTTGTTAAACCAGTCATTGGACTTGATTCATCAGATTCATCATAGAAAGGTACTACTCATTACCCTCCAGCTCCACCTGCATTTGTTAGAGGTTCAAACCTACAACCACCACCACATCATGGTATTCCTATTGGTGGTGAATCAAGTGCCACTTCCACTAGTGGGGAATCTGGGGATATTATTCCTATTAGTGTTCAGTCAAGTACCATTGTGATTGGTGGGGTTGGCATGGGCACTAGTGCTGATACTAGTTGTCTTGGTGTTGGACAAGTGCAACAACAAAATATCTCTCGCAAGAGGCCACTAGTGGTAGATATCATACTGTTTAGAATCCTATATCAAGTGCCACTGCCACTACAAAACTATCATTTGCAGCTTCGGAACAAACCCCTCAAAAGACTATAAAAACTACACATGCAAGTGAGAGTGGGATAGGATCAAGAATGGTTGTTGATACTCCTCATAATGCATCAGTTAAAACCAAAAGCATAGGTGGAACTGGAGCCTCTTCTATTTCACCTTTAAAATATTCAATTGCTTCAACAAGCCTAGATTTTCAATTTTGTGATTACTATGAAAAATTTGAACACACAACAAATGAAAAAAAAGGAAAAAAAAAAAGAAGAGCATTGCAGAGGGTTGCCTTGACTGAAGTTTTAGAGGAACAACCTACAAGGAATAGGGTATTTCCAATATATGACCCACACAAAGATATGATGGAGTTCAATGTTGTTATGCCTCCAAATAAAGATAAAAATCCACCACATAGTCAGATAGATCCATCTGAATTTCAAGTTAGCACCCTCCAAATGGATTTTTACAAAGTACAAAATGTGGACAAAATTAGTGTGTCAAAAAAGACTAACGATCTGGTCTACACGTCACTGCTAAAGGTGGAGAGAGAAAAAATTAAGCTAGAGAAACAAATAGAAAAGTTATAGGTAGACATGGCAAATGAAAAATCAAAGAGGAAAGCAAAAGATAACAAGTGCAATGATTTACAAAAAATGATTAAAAATTCGGGCTTTGCAGTAGAAATTACAGTGCAGGAAAAGATGGAGGCAAAATTGAATGAATTGAGGGAAAAACTGGCTAAAAGCAATAAAAAAATTGATGATGAAAAAGCCAGTTTATAAAAATTATACAAAAGTTATGAGTCTGCTGCTGCTGAAATAAAAAAATACAAGACCTATTGGATCATGAGAAGGAAAAAGCAAAAAACTTGGAAGAGGAAGTAGAGGAAGAAAAAAAAAAGTGTACAAATGAAAGAAGACCCGCACAATGCAAATGATAAAATTAAAACTTCAGAGGATAGATTGAAAGATAATATGAAAAATACAACGAAGTATATACAAGAAAAAATTTGGGGGCAAATAATGCAGAGGAGTGACAAGTTGTGTGAATGGTTTGAATTGAATGAAAGTTTGAGATTAATGTATTTCAAGATCAAAGGGCACATTGAGAAGAGAATACATGTTTATTCAAAAGAGGATATGGAAAAATAGATTTTGCAAGTAGTCTACAGTTCCAATGACAACTATTTGTCATCCAAGGGAATTAACAACCACATTGATGCCACACTTAAAACATCATCTATCCTTCAAAACTCCCAGAAACTAAGGGAAACATCAAAAATTGTGGATAAAGGTCACAAAATGATATTGAAGTTGCAAGAAAAGACAATCACTTTGATTAAACTTGGTTTACCGAAGTCCGTTGACCCATCAAATAAATTCATTGGAAAAGAAGATTACAAAAAAAACATGGAGGAAAAAATGAAGTTTGATTTAGACTTGCTTCCTAAGGACACAACTCCCCAAAGCTTTCTAGAATTCATCAAACCATTTACAACTTTGAATGCATTATTGGGTAAAATAGTGATGTCAAGTAACTCTTCTAAATATGAATTGTTGATGAAGTTGCAGTTGACTTTCCATAGTTTAAAGAATATTGACCTTCCATCAAAGGAAGAGTGGAGCACCCTACAAAAACTAGCACAAAAATCTCAAGAATCGTAGTATGTATTGCACAGTTTTTTGCTTTTACTCTTAATTCCAAGGTATTATGTTTTTTCTGTTTGGAATTTGGCATCTCTTGAAATAACTATTCTTTATGAACATGAAAAAACCACACTCGCTATTGCTAATCTAGCCTATGATGTAGTGCAAACCTTCAACCTTGTAAATTTGTATTCTCAAATTCTCCCAAGTTTTAACATTTTTGCATTTCTCTATGTCTGATTTCTAGGTTTTGCGCACTGCTATTATCTATATTTAATTTTTCATGGCTTGAATTAATATTTAATTTTGAACTCTGTTTTTTGAACAGGAGACATGTAGCAGTTGTTAAATTGCTAAATTGCTAATCCGGCCTATGATGGCCATGTAAATTTGTGCTGAGTTTGTGATACTGATGGTAGTCGGGATGATATATTCACCGTTCAGTGCCTTAGTAATTGATTTTGATGTTGATTCTTCACATGTTGCAAATCAACCTGAAGCTATTGTTGCTCCCTTGTTTCTATAAAAGGGAATTCAGGGTCATTTGTAAAGGGTTCTGAAACTTTGTATTGACTTTTGCATGGAGAATCACACAGAGTCGTGTATTGAATGAATTGTATCATATGGCTATATTTTGAAAGAATTAATGAAAATCTAAGTTCTCAACATGTTTAAAAAAAAATATCTGTATCAATAAACACATTATGGTATTTTATTATGCTATTTTAAATATGGAAATAGAAAGTTGAAAAATACAATTACAAATCAATATTAAATTCTAATTGCAAAAAGTTGATAGACTCATAAAATATCATCAAGTTATCAACCATAATAATATGATTTTGTAATATGAATGATGAGATATAGTAATAAGATTAATAAATACCAATCTCTTATAGTTGCCATTCCTCCTCAACAAATTCAGAGCTTTCTTAATTCTCGTCTATGTTTTCTTCACTCTGAGTCTGCATACCTTTGTCGAACTACATCTCAATGCTACCAGTAGGTCCAATAAATGAGTCAATAGTCCCACTGACACTTTGGTTTGAAGTGTTCCCCAAACCTCTTCTTTCACATTTGGACCTCCAGATTTTCAGTGCCTTATTGTAAGGAAAACTGTGGACATCATACCTAGATGTATAGAGCCTCGAGCAAGTTTCCAATTTTTTGTCTAGTTTGTTTCTTATCTTTGATTTTAGGAACCCCAAAGCACTGAAAAATCTCTCATCTTCCACCAAAACCAATATCATGGTAAGAAATAAATCAACAAGCTTGAAATATTCTGGTATTGAATCACACAACACCAAGTTCTCACCTAGATTTTTCCAAAGCCTTGTTACTGACCCCTCTTCATGGGGGTTCTCCATTCTGCCATATTGCTCCCTCATAGTGTATGAAAAATGAGATGATTTCTCTCTAAGATTAGTTTCATCTAATATTCCATTTATAGTTTCTCCATTCAATTCTCTAGATATGCAAAATTGTTTTATCAAAGTCAGTAGCTTACTTCGAAAATCAGCTACACTGTTGAGGCTCCCATATTGAGGAAACACAATAGACATGGCTTCCAGTAGGTTTTTAGGAGGGAATTTTCTTCTAATCTGTGAGGAAAGATCATAGGCAATTTTCTTCATAGAAGTAGTTACAGACTCAAATATCTTGTCAAAATCTTCCCTTGTAACTCTTGCTAGTTGCTTCCTGGGACGCTTTCCTGGTTCCTCAGGGTCGACTGTGGCATATAAGTGCATTGGTATCTAAACTCCCCATACACTGGCACATACCTCCCCATTTGCACCAATTTGTAAAAAGTTATCAGGATTGTTCAAATCTTTGAGTGTCCACCACTTAACAAATTTTTCATCAGATAGTGTTGGTTGATTTTGATAGAGATTATCGAGGGCCATGCATGTCAACTTACACAACGTAGCATATTATGCACTATACATAGCTCTTTTTTGGATAGCCTTCATAATATTCCTCATTTCCTCTAGCATGGGTAGAAGAGCTACTAAAGTTAACAGTGTCTCTAGATTACTTAACCTTCGAAGAAGGTCATGAAATTTCGGTTGCTCTGATTCATCGCGAGTTGTGTGAAATAGTTCAATCAAGGATGGATATTCTGAAAAAAATTTGATGCACTGGACCATCCAAAGAGATCCATCTAGTATTATTATCCTTGAGAAGCTTGTTCCCATCAGTTATTTCATCAGCAAAGTGTTGAAATTCCATAAATCGCTTGGGACTTCAACATAAGTGTGAGTAGATCTCTCTGATTAAATTTTCAATTTTTTTTACTAGAGCATACTTGCTCACAATTCCAAAAGCTAGATTCATTCTATGAGCCATGCAGTGAATGGAAATAATGTAGGGTGCAAAATAAGTTTCCATCTTTGTACAAAGACTATTCCCATGACCTTGCATTACTAAAGTAGCAGATAATACTTCGTGGGTATGCATGCATATTTATACTATATAGAATCATGCCCGCCAACCTAATCTACTATCTGTTGCTAAAATGAAGGATAGTGCAACAGTGGATAATTTATTTCAACTAGTAAAGAGATGTTTAATTGATAATGTTGTGGTGACATGGCCACCCCTAGTTGGTACAATATATTCACCATTTCCTAGGTTGCCGACGTGAAAATTTTTTGATTGGCAAATATTCGCCACTAAAGTAATCTCTACCCTTAACGACACCATAAGATCCCTTAGTACACCATACGACCCCAAGTAGGACCATATGATATCCTAAGGTGTTGTATGGTGTTCTAAGGGATCATATGGTGTCCTAAGGGGTCATATAGTAACCTAAGGGGTCGTATGGTGACCTAAGGGGTCATATGGTGTCCTAAGGAGAAAGTTGAACTGTTATTACAATATAAAAAGTAGTGCCAATACTACTTACCCAAATAAGTTTAGATCATCCCCCAAGAGAAAGCATCAAGTTCAAGGATAAAAATAATAAACCAGTATGCTCCCCCTCTCTCCATTCCTCCATATCCCATCTCTCTCTCTCTCTCTCTCTCTCTCTCTCTCTCTCTCTCTCTCTCTCTCTCTCTCTCTCTCTCTCTCTCTCTCCCCACTCTCCCTCCCTCCCCCCTCTATCTCCCTTCCTTTCCCATCCTCTCTCTCTCTCCATTTTATATTATTTTATTTTATATTTTAATTATTTTATATTATTTTAATTTTATGTTATTTATTTCATATTGTTTTTATTTTATATTTTAATTATTTTATTTTATTTAAAAAAAGGGGGGCATGGACCCTGTAGCCCTGCAAGGCTAAGGGCCCCCCTCCCCAAATCCCTTGTGGGAGTGTTATAACCACCACACTCCCTCAAGGGATTTGGGGAGGATGGCCCACAGCCCTACGGGACTAGGGGGTGCCTGTCGTAGCCCTGCAAGGTTGAGGGCCACCCTGCAACTCCACAAGGCTGAGGGCCACCTCGTAGGGTTGTGGTCTCCCCTCCCCAAATCCCTTGCGGGACTTACTGCACTCCCATAAGGGATTTGGGGAGGGGGGCCCACAGCCCTATGGGGCTGCGAATTTTAACATAAAAAATGTGTACGGGTTTTTCAACATAAAAAGCGCATACAGGTTATGGGAATTATGAACATTGCCCTGTTGGGGTATTTTTAGGGACTAATTACATGCATGAGTTAAGTAAACATAACTCGTACACATTTGTTGCACATATTTTTATTTGGTCAACGACTACAAAAGGAGTTTTTGAAGTTGTTGAAAGCCGCACTACGATTCTGTGATAGTTTTATATGTCAAAGTAAGGAAAATTTTGTTTTGCATGAATTAAAATGATTGAATTGTTGTTATAATTAGTGAAAAATGATTCTATTTAGGAAAATTGTTATTAATGATGGGAAAGAACAAGTGAGGAATAATTGAAGAACGAGAGGCTAAAAAGGAAAGACAAAGGCAGGGTATGAAGAAATTACGTGAACTAACAACAATGGGACAAGAAGGTATGTATCCAAACCATCTCAATTAGATGTACCAAATGAACCTAATGCAATTGAAGAAGAAATCATAATCAATAATCAAACAAATGATAAAGATGCACCAACAACATTTGATTTACCGAATGAACCTAATGAAATTGAAGAAGAGACCACAATGAATAATCATTCAAATGATGAACATACACCAACTCAATTTGATGCAATGAATGTACCTAATGCATGCAATGCACCAATGTTAACACCTCCTAGAATTATTCGTAGGAAACCTAAGTATCTAATTGACATTGATAATAATATTTTGAAGCTGATGTATGATAAAATAAATGAATGAACTTGTAGAAGAATGGTTAAAACAATATGGAAACACTATTTTAAAAACTTAAATCAAACTAGAAGATGCTAATTAATTATTCAAATTATTAATTGTTTCACTCTAACTATGTTTTGTAGGAATGCAATACAAGAACCTCCTAAGTCACCAAGAGAATTTATTTCAAGTGTGCTATGTAAAAGACATGATGGTTGCATTTATTATAAGATGATGTATCTGAAAGGTTCTTGTGCTACATGTGGTGGTTTGCAACATTTACCAAGATGTGTACATTTGGAGAGCACACATGAAATTGGTAAGAAACTAGTTTCTTTTGGAAAATACAAGACATTCACATATGGGGTTAAAAATGGAAAATAATTGAATTAGTTAAAAATGATATATGTATGTGTAGCTGAATTTATGAAAATGTTTCAAGAGAAACTAGTTTATGAGTACATAATGTATACACATAGAGCTCGGTGGATAGATGAGAAATTCAAGTAATTTAAGGACACATTTCCTCTTGGTACCATTGTCACTATCATTGATTTTGCTGAAAATTATATGCTACAACCTCAAAATGAAGTGAAATCTATGTATTACCATTATACACAAGTTTCTATTTTTATACACATAGAATTCATGCATCCAGATGATAGCATAGAGGAGGATAGAAAGGTTGTAAGAGAGTATCACTTGCACATAAGTGATGATTGTACGAATTCGTTAGAGTTTGTGCAAGGATGTTGTAGCGTCATAAAATTGTGAGTTGCGACCCTTGCAATTTTGACCACATTTTAGGTCCTCACCCTAGCGACTACATCTCCCTACTCAATTGGGACCCCTCTCTACATTATTCATCCAAATCCCCTCCTGTTTCAGCCCTTGTGTCACCTCATGACCCTATCCAAGCCCCAAAATAGGGTAGGATAGGGGCATGGTGCCTTTGTCCATCTTGGATAGGGGTGTGGCGCCCCTGTCCTCCCTCTTTGATTGGCCCCAAAATGGGTCCATCCGACCCTTGGACGTAATTTTATTTTTAGGATTTAATTTCTCCTATGTTGGACTTTGGTGAGATGAAAATTAACCCTCCTAGAAAAGTATAAAAGGAGACTTAATTCCCTCATTTTGTGGGAAAAAAGGGAAGGAAGCAAGAATAAGAGAAATTCATGAGGAGGCCTTCATTATTGTCATCAAGCGTTCAAGCCTTCAAGCATTCATCAAGTCCTCTTCTTCTTCTTCATGTGTCTTCTTCACTCATCCATTGGAGCAACATTACAACATTCATTTATGTGTTAGGGTTTTGCCATGTTACATACAATTTCATACAACACTTGTGATTACATTCAAGAAGAAAAGCAACCATCATCAACAAATTGCAGATCTACAAGGTATACATTTCCATTATTCACATTTAAGTATTTACAATTACTTTCTTTCAAGGTTGATTCCTCAACCGAGGTTTGACTAAGGAAAACCCCTATCCACAATCCTTCTTCCCTTCTTTTCTGTGTGCAGGTTGCAGGTGCGGGGATATAATTGTAGATTTAGGCTTCATTTGAAGAGACGGAAAAACCCTTTTCAGCTCGTGGATTTTTCGGAGGATCGTGCATAACTTACGCATAGTCCCGATGAATTTTCTCCAAATTTGAAGGGCAGATCTATATTAGTCTAAATATCAGATCTGAAGTTACAACGCGATTCCGAATCGGTAGCTCCTTATTTCATCCATTTTGTCTTCCTTTTCTACATAGTCAACAAGTCAACATATCTATTTACAAAAGAGGGCAAATTACATTCTAGCACTTGCAATCCACATTGAATTCACATCCTTATTTCCCTTGAAATTAGATCTAGCAGATTCAACCCCTCTTTTGAATGTAAAGTGCATTTTTGCATCAAGTGAAAATTACCCTAGTGGTTTCCTTTCTCTCCCCTAGGTGGGGAGCTACTAGGGTCCAATTTTCCAGTTTATAGATGCTTTAAATTTTTCTATAATAATTTAAGGGAAAGAAACATACGATGCAACCAACACATAATATGGTCAGATAATTGTACCTCACAATTCAAGAATGCAAGGATGTTCTATTGGTTGACTAGGATGCATGTGACAAGGAGTGTACAATATTTTTGGAATTTCATTGAGGTTGGACATGGAAAGGGGGAGCATGATGGTGTAGGAGCATACATAAAAAGAGCCCTAACTAGAGAAAAATTGAAGTACATTTAGGTATTACTGAGTTGATAGATGCAACAACAATTGTGCGATGGTGTAACTCTACAATGAGACCAGGTAATGCAGGTACGTAAATGGATCATAGATATTTTTGGTTGATCAGTGAATCTAATATTGAAAACTATCAATATTGTTGTACAGTTGCAGGATTGAGTGAAATGCACTCATTTAGAATTTCAAACGCAAGCTCACTACTAATTTGTACTAGACAAATTGTATGTGTTTGCTCTTCATGTATGTATTTTTTATGGGAAGATTGTGAATCACAAGAGTGGGTTGAAAAATGGTCTTGTAGACCATTGGTTCCAATTGATACATATCAAGTTCCCAAAGCACTACAAATGAACTAGATGGAAGCATCAGTGGATTTCAACCATGTATCCGACCTAGTGGAACCAGGTGATTGTTTTGGTTAATTTTTTTGCATGAAATTTTTTGGCTCATTTTGCTAATTACTTTTTGTGTCATTGTATTGAGCCTGAAAGAAAACTGACAACCACAATCATTGACATAGAGGGTATTGAGTACCCAATAGGGTCTGTTGTCGTGACATGAACATGGCTTAGGAGATACCCTATCAAGAATTTGGATGTTTGGTTGTTCGAGGACTTTGAAACACATAGACATATTCTTCATTTCTTCAACCTTGTTGTTGCAACAAATATTCAATTGATTAAGTGTCATGGTAGACCTCATAACAAGAATCTAAGGAAAGTTCATGAATCCGATGATGAGGCAATACTTGACACAATACAGGTTAGAGCTGATCCAGAAGGCTCACTTGATTGATTTTGGGTCATCTACAAGTGTTCAATTGTTGGAGCATTAGAATGATTCTACGGTTCAGGGTAGAATGATTTTGAGAATTTTGTATATATCATCGACGGATTGTTCTATATTCATTTTTTGTATATATAAATACCATGAGCTAATTTGTTCATATTTAGAGGCAAAATTTTGTATATTTAAATGGCCATGAGCTGATTTGTACATATTTAAATGCCAAATTTTGTATATTTAGACAACCATAAGTTGGATTTTGCATATTTAAATGCCAAATTATATATAAATGCCCATGAGCTGAATTGTAAATAATTTTTTTTGTATATTTAAATAGCCAAGAGATGATTTGTCCATTTTTAGAGGCAATTTTTTGAATATATGTCAATTTTTGTATATGTAAATTTTTGTAAATGCAAATTTTTGTATATGTATGTGCATAAATGGAATTTTGTGATGCATTTTGTATTTTTGATTATACTTGAAAATTTGTATGACTATTTATGAGTACATGACCTAATTTATGACTATTTATGAGTACATGCGTATGCCTACCGAATGGCTCTGGATGTTCCAACGAGTTGGGAGGCACAACAGGAGCATGCCTATCATAAACCTACCCACTTGGACGTGCTAGTGTTGTTGGTTCATGCCCATGATGAATGGAATCAAATTTATCCTATCTTGCAACCTTGCATTGCATGCATCTAACGAGTTTCACACCAACTAAAAAATGCTACCTTGTGAAAATGGCTCTAAGTATTCAAAAAATGAGATAGGTCATTGTAGATGAGCCTCACATGACTCTATAGGTTCAAAAAGAGCAGTAGTATGCATCTTCGATTGCGAGAAATAGTCCGTCAAAGTTTGACAATTTTTTAGACTTAGGGCACTTGAGAGATCATGCCACTGGGGTATGGCTCTGGATGTTCCAACGAGTTGGGAGATACAACAAGAGCATGACTATCATAAAACTGCTCACTCAAACATGTTTGTGCTATTGGTTCATTCCCATGATGAATGAAATCAAATTTATCCTATCTTGCAACCTTGCACTGCATGTATCTGACGATTTTCACACCAACTAAAAAATGCTACCATGTGAAAAGGGCTCTGAGTCTTCAAAAACCAAGTTAGGTCATTGTATATGGGCCTCACATGACCCTATAGGTTCAAACAAAGCAATCATATGCATCCTAGATTATGAGAAATAATCCATCAAAGTTTGAAAATTTTTTGGACTTAGGGCACTTGAGAGATCGTGCCGGTGGGGTATGGCTCTGGATGTTCCAATGAGTTGGGAGGAACAACAAGAGCATGCTTACTGTAAAACTACCCACCTAGACATGCTTTTTCTATTGGTTCATGCCCACGACGAACAAAATCAAATTTAGCCTATCTTGCAACCTTGCATTGCATGCATTTGATGATTTTCACACCAACTGAAAAATGCTACCATGTGAAAATGGCTCCAAGTCTTCAAAAACCAAGATAGGTCATTGTAGATGGGCCTCACATGACCCTATAGGTTCAAACAAATCAATTTTATGCATCCTAGATTGTGAGAAATAGTTTGTCAAAGTTTGACAATTTTTTGGACTTAGGACACTTGAGAGATTGCATTGGTAGGGTATGGCTCTGGATGTTCCAGGAAGATGGGAGGTACAACATGAGCATGCCTATTATAAAGTTGACCACTCGGATGCACTCATACTGCTAGTTTGTGCCCACTATGAATGAGATCAAATTTAGCCTATCTTGCAACCTTGACAACAACTAAGCAACTTTCACAAATAAGCAACTTTTACATCTTTTATCCAAATAACTCCAAACTTTAACAAATGACTCCAAATGATCATTAATGGTCCCAAATGAACTTATTTAGATGAAACAACACAAAACAAGACAAAAACCCAAATTTGACCATTGCGAGCATCAAAAAGCTTATCAAATCACCTTATTTCATTGTAACCCATGATTGTAGAAAATAGATTTTTGTTGTTTACATTCATATTTCTAATTATATAGGCAAATAGTCATTTAAATTTATAAAAGAGCAATCACCAAATACACCGAATAGTTGGCTAAGTCTGATGTCAAATATTAGCCAAGTCTATGGAGTAGCTGAGATCAAAATTTATTAGACAAGGATCCAACTATTGTTAGGAGTTTAGTAAAAGTGGAAGCTATTTTGAAGTGATCAAAGACTTTCATTGTGATTGAGACATGTAGTTTTCTAGGGGTAGTTCAATATCTTAAAAAGCTTATCAAATTATAGTCCACAACTGCAATGCTTCATATTCCGTGATGGCAATTGTTAAGTCTTTTATATAGGGTAGAATTCAACAAAAAACATTTGTTTACCTGAAGTAAAGGATTAGCAAGCCACTGGTTTTGGCAATACCTAGCTTGCAACTACTATTTTAGGTAGAGACAAATTTTAATGATTGTGTGTTGGAGACTCTTTAATTACAATTTTGTAAGCTTGTTTGTTGTCATTCAGACTTATTTCGTTGAGTGCTTTGGATATATTGCTCACACAATGAACTGTATGTCTTTGTTTGAGCAAAAATTAAGTATATTAATTATAAAAAAAACATTTATATATATCAAAATGCATAATAATGGACACAATGAACAAATTGTGTATGTACCGAATATCAAATCAATATCAATAAAATGCACAATAATGAACATAATGCACATTTATTGGATTGAATATCAACGTTTATATATATCAAAATACACAATAATTGTGTATGTATACAAAAAATGGCATATATGCCAAGTCAATAAAAGTTTTACAAAAATATTGCATATGCCATGTCTAGATAGATATACAAGAAAAATGTAGACTATATCTAGATGTATTAGTCCTTCGATGACCACAACTAACACTATACGATCCTATAGTTGTGGTGGATCATCAAAATGGAGCCTCTTTGATGCAGTATGCAGCTCTGTAGATGGTTGCACAACCACAATTCAAAACCAAGTTAGAATCCTTTTGTATGAAATAGTTCACAATTATCAACATAACTATATATTCAATTATGCTTTCTTTACAATTGAATTGTAGATTACCTCATGTGCTGATCTGGGATCTACCATCTTTTCTTTCCTTGCCTTGTCAGACTTAGGAGTCTTCTTAAAATGGAACTTGAGGGGATCCACGTTATGCCCAAACCGAGAAGGGGCCCATTGTAGGTTAAATACAATTAATACAAGGTAAAAAATATATAGATCAAAAACACTAAAAATATACAATATATAGAACAAAAGTATACTAGAACCTAAGATGCTTCTCCAATAGACTTAGGAGGGCTCACCATTAATGAAGAAACTATGGTTATTTCTTGTATGAAAAATGATAAGATTAAATACAATTAATACAATGATAAGTATTGTAGGTTGAATACAATTAATACAAGGTAATAACATATATAGATCAAAAACACTAAAAATCTACAATATATAGAACAAAAGTGTACTGGAGCCTCAGATGCTTCTCCAGTAGACTTAGGAGGGCTCGCCATTGATGAAGAAGCTATGGCTATTTCCTTTATGAAAAATGACAAGATTATAATTTATCTAAAGTTCACATGTACATGTGCATATAATCATCAAATCAACAAAATAAAGTAGAGATACATATCTCTTCCCTCTCTTGATCCTCTGATGTATTAGGTGCATTCATTAGTTCTACAAATCCCAATTGCTGATGTATGTAAAAGAGACAAAAAAGACTAATCAATCTACAAGTTCCAATTAAGACAATTTCAACCTTTTCAAACAACTGTGTCAATTAAAAATGTGTTCAATTACCTTTTGATATTTAGGCATCCTTGAAGATTTCTTTCATTGAGGAGGTGTCCTAGACACGTGTGGGCTACCCTAAAAGAAACAAAATTAACACAAGAGATATTAGTAGATAATATTAAATACAATTTAAAAAATCTAAATTTAAATGACTTGCATATTCAATCAAAAGAATACATAAAAAGAGGTGTGGAAAATATGATACCGCATAGCTTTCTAGGCTAAAATTGATGACCGAGAGTGTAACATTATCAATCCGGGACATTTGATCCCCTGAAAACACCTATAAACACAAAATAAATATACATTAAAGAGAGTTAGTATATCTTATATATATATTTTTTGAATTCAAGGTACTATTCTATTTTAACATGTTACAAAATTTATACCTCAGGCGTCAAAGCTGTAGCTACAACAAGTGTGGGAAGAATATCGGATCGTGTATTAATAGTTGCTGTTACATCCTGAAATGTATATTATTTGTATCAATTTAAATTGATCTATAAATAAAAATTCATTTACATCTACAAGTTTTAAGAGATTGATAAATAAAATGTTATCAATTTAAATCAACACACTTGTGTCTACATGTGACCACCATACACCATATCTCTCAAATCATCAGCTAGTGCCACATCCTTTGCAGTGGTAGTTTGACATCTACTCCCATAAATTGTACATAGATGGGACATGGAACCATCTTCATTGGCCTCGACATCCATCCTAGAGCATATACCTGAACAACTAGGACACACATGCTAAATGGGCTCACCAAGGCTAGATGGCTCAACTACTGGATCATCCTTTAGGCCAAGAGGGTTTGATAACTATGTGCGATTCCAAATTATGACATCGGTCAATGCAGTGGCTGACTAAAGAGTTTGTAGCTCCATCGACTCTTTTAGGGCTACCGGGATCGTGACATGGACCATAGGTTTTGGTGCTAGGGGGATGCGACTTTGGGGGTTTAGTACCCTCTGAGATCTAGGTCTATCTTGGATAGAGCCTCCAACTCTACCCTAGAACTCTCTCATATCAAAATAGTTTAGTCGCTCAGTGAGGATAAACTCACAATATAGTTTCCTCAAAAAGTATAATGGAACCTCAAAATTATTACAAGGTGGTTGGTCAAAGACCATCCACCACCTATCCCAAAAAGCATTTTTCATCTGTAAATGGCTACACCAATGTATAGAAAACCTCTTTGAATTAAGAGGTAAGGTCTCACCCTTTTTTGGATCAATAAAAAGAGCACATATTTGTGCTTATGTTTTTTTCACTTCATTATAGGACAACCCACTAGGATAAAAAGTATGACATCAATCCCTATAGCTTCCCCATTTTTCAATTTGATTGGAAACTTGATTGGTACTACTAGCCAATGATTCTAGGGCTGTGGCAAGGGATACATGATGATCATTCTTAGATGCCTTCAATCTATTCACCAGTCTAGTTATTTTGGCAGTGTTTTGTGTTAACTAGTTTATTAAATCCTCCTGTGTAGCTTATGAATGGTCTACTAGAGGAGATGGAGGGTTTGTATCTTCAGGGTTTGGTTGTGGGTTCTCCAGTTGGTTATCTTGTGGGTTTTTCCCTAAGTTTTCAAGAGGCATGTCTTGTTGGGGGGCATTATTTTCTGAATCTGATATGCATTCATAACAAAAAATAAAATAAATAATAAAAAATGATGAATTTACATTCTAATTGTGAATATAATTTATCAAATACATAGAATAGATGAAAAATTCAATTTCATACCTCTTTCCATTATGCGTGTGTTTGATTTTTAAAAACCCCGTTTGCGTATTGTTTAGCTTGAAACCCTTAAAGTGTTTTTTCTTGCGGCTGCAGGTGAAAATGACCCAACGACCGTAGTAGAAACAAATTTATTGACAAAAAAAAATGTACGGGGTTTTGAAAACTAAACTGCATACACGTTTAGTATAAGAAAAACCCCGTACGTGGTTTTGCTTCGGTTAGGATAAAAAAAATGAGCCAAAACACATATGGGGTTTTTTAAATTTCAAATAACCCCTGCACGTTTTGTGTTTTTCCAAGTGTTTTTGGGGGTGTGTCCACTTTTTTGCACACCATCTTGGTGCACACACCCAAAACTATGGCATATATGTGATCTCAAGATCAATATACAATGGCCACAACTAAAAATATATAACTCTAAAAATTCCTATAGCTGTGATGGATCATAAAAATCGAGCCTCTTTGAAGCAATGCATGGCTTTGTAGATGCCCGCAAAACAAAAATTCAAATAACAAGTTAGATTACTTATCTCAATAATAATTTACAGTTCTCATATTAACATCAAAATAACTATAGTGTACTATTATTTCTCTACAATTGAATTGTTGATTACCTCATGTTGTGTTTTTTGTTGAAATTCATTCTGCAAATGATGGTACCCTTTGACCCCTTTGACAAACAAGAGTCCTACCAAATTGATGAGGTAGAGGACCCATGTTATGTTCATATCGCGAAGGGGGATACACTAGTTAAAATACAATTGATACAAGTCAATATAAACTATAAATATATCTACTTCCATTTAAACTAATATTTATAATATAGAATAAATGTGTACCAGAAGCTCTGATGGTTCTCCCGTTGTCCTAGGAGGGGTCATCACTGATGAAATAGACATCGATGTTCCCTATATGTAAAATGTTAATCATGTGAATAAAATCATGAAATAAATTTTAAAAAAATATACCTCTTGCATCTCTTCTTCTAATTCATCATTAGGTGCATTCATCATTTCTCTAAACGATCCTAGTCATCGCTATACATGTACAAGACAAAAGATGTTAGACTCGATCAATCTAGATGAACACACGTATAATCATAATAATTTAAAAAAACAAAATATAAATCATGCTACAATAACTTGTGTAAGAAATTAAACTATTGTATCTTGATTAAAGTTGTGCTCAAATACCTTTTTTTGATTAGGCATCCTCACGAATGATCTTTGCAAAGGAGAAATCTCAGCCACATGTGACATACCCTAAAAGAGTAACATAATTAATATACACAATCATATAATGCTAACATAAAGTTAACTAATTAAAATTCAAATGAGATTCATATTCAACACAAACTATAAACAACATGTGTACAAAGAAGAATATCGTATAGCTCTCCAGACCAAATGAAATGGCCATAGTAGTGGCATCATGCACTTGTGAAAGCTCGTCCACAATAAACACATGTCAAACCCGACATAAAGGTACATTAGAAAGTTAATATACATTATTAAATATTAATTTGAGTTTGAGGTATCATTCTATTTTGACATGAATTGTAAACCTTTTACCTTTGATGAAAATACATGTGCAACAGTTGTGGTAGGTGTGGTAGATGGCATACCCAAATTTGCTACATCCTGAAATGCATAATGTTTGCATTATTTTAATTTGAACTATAATTAAAAATATATTTACAATTCAAAATTTAAATTATTTAATAAATAAAATATTATAAATTCAAATCAACATACCTGACTAGCAAAGATATGTTGCACCAAGTCATTTGTGAGGGCCATGCCATCTGGTCCACCAACCTCACAGCTAGCCCCACAACATGTGCACTCATGGTAGCTTGAACCATTTGCACGTGCAATGCCATCTACCTCACAGAATACCTCATAGAAGGTGATGCATTGGTGACTGTTGGGCATGCTACTAGTAGGTGGTATAGCTATAGCACCATCGTCTACTGTTTCACCATCATCTATTGCTACACCATCATGGGCTCCTGCACCATCATCTGGTAAAAGAGGATGTGCTAATTGTGTCCCATGATGGATGATGGTGTCGGTCAGTGAGACAATTGCTTGAAGAGTCTCCATCTCCATAGACTCCTTCAAGGCTATAGGGACCATCAAGTACACAAAGGGTTTTAGAGCACGTGGAACCCGATTCTTTACATTTTGTACCCATTAAGCCCCTAGTGTATCTTAGGAAGAGCCTCCACCTCTTCCCTAAAACTCCCTCATATGAAAATAATTAGGGGTCTGATTCAGGGTGAAATCACAGTATAGTTTCCTCAAAAAATATAAAGGCACCTCAAAGTCAGTGCAAGGAGGTTGGTCAAAGACCATCCACCACCTATCCCGAAATTGTCTTTTCATGGCATTATGATTGCACCAATGTATATGGAACCTCTTTTAATTAAGAGATAGGGTCTCTTGGGTTCGGGGATCTGTGAAAAAAACACATATTTGTGCTTTGCTTATTTCTTTATTCTTTACAACATCATGTGAGAGACCTTGTGCATAAAAGTTGTGACATGAGTTTCTATATGCATCCCATTTAGTGACTTATTTTGAAACTTTTTCGCCACTATCCACCATTGTTTCTAGGGCTTGGGAAAGGTCTCCATGGTGTTGGTGTTATTATGCTTTCAATCTAGCCACTAGGTTGGAAATGATTACTCTATTTTGTGCTAGTCGGCCTAGTAAATCCTCGTGTGTGGTTTGGGAAGGGGTTATCAGAGGATTAGGAGGATTACAAGGCATATTTTGGTGATTAGGAATGTTTCCTTGAGGTAGGTCATTTCCTTGAGCATTTGATATCAAATTTACAAAATAAAATAAAACTAATCAAAAACTAAAAAACTATATAACAAAATTTGAGATAGAGAACAATAAAAATGCTTAAATATATTGTAAACTAACCTCTTTGATGGCGTGACATTTTTTTTTGGCTTATAAGGCTAAAATCGCAATCATTTTCTTTGCACTATATTTGGTCATCATCCATTTTTGGTGTAGGTCGTGGGTAAAATGGACCCGATTGGGTCTTTAAAAAAAAATTATAATCATAAAAATGCGTATGGGTTTTTATTACTAAAAACATCGCATACACATTACTAATTTTATTAGTAACGTATATGGGTTACCAATAAGATTAGTAATGTGTACACAATGTTTTTAGCAATAAAAAATTGTATGTATTATGTTTCAGATTTTCCTAACTGTAACCCTACGTGTTATTTTTTTTCAAATAACCCATATGCGCTACGTTCATTTTTGAGTTTTTTAAATGATGTCTAATTTTTTGTTCACCATCTTGGTGCACTTACCCGCTAATTAACCTACACTACCATTTTCCCTATTATTTAATTCCACATCACCCTCAATCCTTGCCCACTCAATCCTAGCCCTTGAATATATTTACATGGATCAAGATCTAAACTTGTTAGCATATGATAAGTGTTCCAACCCTCCTCTTGATCACACATGTGTGAGAATAAAAAATCACATCATAGCCACCCTATCTCTTACACGTTTCATAGACATATCACTTTCACTAACCCTCTACCTTTTACACTTCACTTTCACAAGTCAACCTATCTCCTACACATGTCATAGAGATGTCTTTTTTATTATCTTCAAAATGCATGCTCACAGGTGTGAGAACACTTAGCCCTCTCACCCCACTTCTCCTTGTAGCACTTGTCACAAGGCTAAGCCTCAAAATCTAGGACTCCACTCCCATTCAGTCTTGGCCATCCATTTATATTTTAATCTTGGCCATTGATTTTCCTCATGAAAAATCTATAAATTAAGGCCTCTTATCTCATTTTAATCATATTTTCATATGCTATCATTATGCTAGCCATTTTATCACTCAATCACCCTTATCATACCATCATGCTACTGGATCAATGAGCAACCATATACAACTAATCAACATATCAATATACTTATCATTTTGAGGTTTATATTGTTTTGTTTGAATAAGCTTAGTTTATATGCATATTCCACTTATTACATTTCCATGCATTAAACTATTTACACAAAATATCTTGTCCTTGGACGATTTTAATTAACCACTATACACATGACATAAAGTTAACTATTTTGACCACTTAAAATTGCAACATGCGGATAGGAGAAGAAATACTACAAGGGAAACATATAATTAGGATCAATTGAAATTGCCTTAGATCAAACCTATTTCAATCAAACCCCTAGTGTAATTATTTAAGAGCATAATTGGTACCTTATTTGCACTTCCACCAAAAATTAAAATTGAATTATAGACCAATGTAGTGTGAAAAATAAAACCCACTAATTATATCCCATACAAAAATAAACTAAATTAAATGCAAAAGGAAGTATGAAATATTAGAGTGCAAAAGGTGTGTCTCTACATCATGTACTCAATAATTTAACTATAATTTATGTAATTTCATTACTATGCTAGTGTAGTTTCATAAATTGTGTCCCCTTATAATTTCACACTCCTTTTTGGGCTCTTAATTTATTGTACTCTCTCATAGCTCATTTGAAGCCTTTTTTTGGCCTTGTTGCTACCAATTTTGTCATCATATGCTCATTTAATGATCATACCCTATGTCATTGGGACCTCCTACATTGCAACCATCCTTCTATGCATTTTTTCTAGGTGGACTAGGGTTCCTAGTGCCATAGTCCCTCCAAAAGGGCACAAAATAAAATGTGTGTTGGTTTCGGTTCACATCATTTTTTATCTAATCTTGATATTTTGATATGACCATTGGAAGTTGACCAAAATTAAGAAATATCTTGAGAATCGGGACTATATAAAGGAATAATTTCTAATTCATTTTCAATATGTGTGAATAGGTTTCCACGATCCATGTAACTATCTATTCAGCGCTACTAGATTTGATTGTGTAAGATTTTCAGCATCAATATTTCAGGTCGCACTACATGAACCATCATCCAGATGAGAGAGAGCTCAAGGAGTTGATTTTTTTAAATCCTTGAGCTTTCTCTAATCTTGATAATAGTTCACGTAGTGTGACAAACGTTGATGCTAAAAATATTACACATAATCAAATTCAGAAGCACCAAATAAACATTTTCAATCTACCCAATCCTAGCACTATCAAGATCATTTTTATTGAGCAAGCATTATTGAGAAAATGTCTTCAAAATTTGAGCATTAAGAAGAAGAAAGATGCAATAATCTATGTTCAAGTATTCTTTTGTGATTGATCTTGTTATGTCATGTTATTTCATCAACACTTGAAGGACTTATCTAAAGAGCATTGCATCACCACCAGTATCAAACCTAAGGTAATATCATTTCAATTCAAGCATTTCATTTTAGATTAACCCTCTACCCTGCAAGGGGTAATCTCTCTTTTTCTTCATCATAGTTGCAGTGGAGGCCATGGGAACACCAACACAGGTTTGACTTATGCAAGCCCTTATACACCACAACATTTTCCCTCTGTGTGTGCAAGTTATATATCCAACTGCTAAAAGTGACATAATTGTGTAGAACATATTGAGACACATAGTTCCAAATTTGAATGGGTTAAAATCTTGGGCTAATCTAATTGGCTTCATAGTTTGATGATTTTGGGTAAATTTTGGAGGGATTGATCTACAACATCTTGATCTAAAATTTGGAACCTCAGTTAATTAAGACATCTGTAGGACTAAGGAACCTATCTTCATATTCTGACATTTTCATGCTTAGATTTTAGTGATAGGTTCCTCTCTGCATCTCATATCTAGATCTGATCTTACATTTTTATTTACTATTCTATATCTATCTATTTATGTTGATTATTGTTAATTTTGTATCATTTCTCATCATAATGATATTCAATCAAAATGGAAAACAAAAAATATTAACCACTTCACATATCTCCTAGAGGACTAAAGTTGAGCCTAATTGATTGTTCCTTAATGAAAAGCGAAATTATTGATTAATTAAGTTTTTAGTTTACATTCTTAAGCTAAGACTCCTATTTTTGCCATTTTGGCTAGAAATTATTTATTATTATATATAGATTTAATCAAAATTTTAGTTAATTTTTCATATTAAATTACATTAATTGTTGTCATATCAACAATTTATTGTACGGTACACAACACAAAAAAGTGGTATAGTAAAGAGAAAGAACAAGACAATGATAGAGATGGGCATAATTATGTTGAAAGATAAACATTTGTCAAATAAATAATTGGTGGAAGTAGTAGCATGTGTATTATATATTCTCAATAGAAGCCCAACAAAGAGTGTCAAAGATCAAATTGAACAAAAATCTTGTAGTTGTAAGAAACATAGTTTATTACATTTTAGAATTTTCGGTTGTGTTGCATATTCTTTTGTATCATAAAAAGTGAGAAGAAAAATTGATGATATAAATAAAAATGGCACTTTTATAGAATATAGAGAATAATCAAAATCTTATAAGTTATATAATATCATTAATTTTTTAAACCACCTTGATATGGGTTGTTTGGTTGTTTGTAGTTTTTAGTCTCATTGTTTTAGCTGTGTTTGGTTGTAGTTTTTCTTGTATCTTTTCTAGTTCTTCATTGTTGTCCTACTATGCTTAATGCTCTATCTTTTTTAATACATAGAAATTTTTGGGTCCTTTCAAAACCCTGCTTACCTTAATAAAAAATATTATTACAAATAAGTAGTTATTAGTAGAGATATATAATTGAAGGAAAAAAAACATGGGATGGAAGCATCAATAGATTAATTACAAATTAAGAACCATTACCTCAAAATGATGAAGAATTTGAAGACTAAAATATGCACTAATACCTCAAAATGATGAAGAGCTTGAAGACTAAAATATGCAAGGTGATCAACCAAATTCACAAGTAGAAACAAGTACTCCAACAACAACTCCAATGAATGTTATACAAGGCAAATCATTAGGTCATTCATGTCATCCTACTCCAAATTCACAAGTGATGAATTAAATCCTACTTTTTCCTCATTAAAATCAAACTATAAAGTTAAGAAAATGAGAAGTTTGAAGGAGATATATGATCAAGGAGAAGAAAATTTAGATTTGTGCTCAATTTTTTTTCTATTCTCTTATGATCTTATGTATCTCGAAGTTGTTAAGGAGGAACACTAGATCAATGCTATGGATATAGAGATGGATTCTATTGAGAGAAATCAAATATGGGAGCTAGTTGACCTACCTAAAGATAATGATTGCATAAGAATCAAATGGGTTTATAAAACCAAATTTAAAGCAGAAGGTAAAATTGACAAGCATAAGGCTTTGCACAACAACATTGAATTTATTATAATAAAATTGTGCAAGAAAGGTTTTCCACAACAAAATTGAATTTATTATAATAAAATATTTGCTTTAGCTACTAGACTTGATAATACTAGAATGATTTTAGCAATAATTGCCTAAAATAAAAAGTTTATTTTTATTTTTTTAAATTATTGTCAAATCAACTTTCTTGAATCGTTTTCTAGATGGAGAAGTATATGTGAAATAGCCACCAAGCTATGTCTTAAAGCTTGTTTGAAGTATTTGCTTAATATCTCCGCGAAGGGTCTTACTAACTTTATCCAATGTTAACTCCGAGTACTTCTTATCATTCCTACCAAAAACAAGCCGACCGATCACTTGGAGGGACAAAGGTAAACCAACACACCTTTTAACGAGACGGTCTATGAGATCCTCATATCCTGGGGTAGGATCTGGGCGGCTGAATGCATGGCAACAAAAGAGCTATCTGCTATGCATTGGATTCATTTCTTTCACCTTATAACGAGCTGTAATTCCATCCTGCACTAGGACACTCTCATCAAGGGTTGTCACAATTGACAAACTATCTGTAATCAACATATCTACCATTGATAGAGCACCTAATTGGTCCGCATGATCAATATCATCCACAACAACTAAAAAGCCTAGGAAGGCCCTCCCTTTCCCTAAACGATTCTTGAGATAATTTTTTCCTTCCTCTTGACTACTAAATTTAGGATGATTCTCCTGAACAAGATGTTTCGGAAGCTTAGTTTGAAGGGAGGGCATTTCACTTCTGGCAGAAGCTTCTCTCACGTCAAACGAAAAACGAGATGCTTTATATTCTGAACGCTTGTGGTTGTACAGTTCTTTGGCAAGAGTTGTTTTTTTGACTCCACCCATTCTGTAGATTCCAAGTATGTTGGCATTCTCCTTGGCATTGAGACAAAGCGGCCTTTCAAAATCTTAAACTAGTTCATTCAGATCTACTGGACTTTTTGCAACTTCTAGAAGGTTTGTCTTCTCTAACCTCTTTTCGGACAATTGACACTACCATTTTACACAGCTTCTTCAAATCACTGAAAGTTTCCAAGGCAAAACCATACTATGATTAAAAAGATGCTTTATCAGGGAAAACGTATCAGCTTTGAAAAAATAGTCAATCAGATCATAACAATTAACTATCATGATTACAAAAGATAAGTTCAAATCGGTATAATACTCGGGCTTCACTGTTGGAGCATTTTTTAATTTCTTCCACATGACATGGAAGACCTGCAGTCTTGTAGAGTTAAAAGATATGTTTTTTAAAATATTTGTATGAAGAAGAGAATTAGAGTGGTATATAAATTTTTCTTTTTTTTTTTAATAGTAATTTTCAATTTTTAAAAGACTTCCATCAGTTATTTTGATCATGTAATCAAAAAAACGTTTTGTAATCTCATTGTGATTTCTAACAATTTTTGTGTATGTTTAAATTCTTGATTCACTTCACGTTCTTACGCCAATCCAAGAACTGGCATCTAAGGGTTATCACTCCTAAGTTTCTAATTTTTAAAAATGAAAATTATAAGGGCTGCCATGTCAAAAAGCACCATTTCTATGTTGTCTGTTAGTCTTTCAACTTTAAAAAAACTTAATTCTATATAATTGTAATACATTTGAGGAGTAACCACAACTCACTGGTAATTATAGATAGCTTTTAAAATTATCGCCCATAAAAATATTTATGAATAGTTAAAATCAAAATTAGATTACAAACGCAAATATACAGAAACTTACAGATTATCCTCATTCAGTTCGTAGCCCGAGGTAAAAGAAACAGTATGAAGGGATTCTTTCCATTGCTCAAGTTTGCTCAAGTACCTGCCCTTTTCCTTATGTTTGGTAAATGAATCTGTATACACCCCTGTTTCAATGTAGTGGGGATTGCAGAGGGGCCACATCATAAAATACAAGAATGATCTTACATCTGGTTTGTAACATGAGATCAAGCTCCGCTAAACACCAGGCAGATTCGACATATCTTTTAGAGAATATGGCAATATGAACTGAAGAAGAGAAGATGGCTTCATGAATGGTACAAGGAAAAGCTTCACCCAATTCCATCTCTTCATAATCAAGAAATGTCTTCAACCCCAAATCTGTAAGAGATTTGTGAAGTTGAAGAGCCAGTGTCTCCACATCTGGGCCTCGATGGTTGATGAACATGTACGTAGGAAATCATGAATGAGACTCATAACACATAAAAGCCAACCACAAAGTTAAAATATTATGAAATATAATCTTAATATTCAATGAAGGAATGAAAGAAAAGATTTCAAAACAAAAGCGCAAACCACAAGCAAAAACCTCTCTCATTGACCTCCATTGTTCTTCTTTCTCCTTCAAATTTGATGTGGATGTCACCTACAAATGCAAGTGCACACTGAAAACAAGTTGATGACAAAATGATAGCAAATTGGACAACATAAGGATACTCGAAACCTGGTTGTTGAAAATGAGTAATGAGAGCTCAATTTATAGAAAACATTCACGAAGGATGAAGATAGAAGAAAGCAAATGGAAAGATTTTATGAGAATAAATAATAAAATCTTTAATTATCTTCTCATAAATACCAAATTAGTGGGTTGAAGAGATAAGGGAGATAAAAATTAGAAAGCGGAAGAGATAATTGGAACTAAAAATTAGAAAGTGGAAGAGCTAAGTGGGGTCATAAATAAATAAAAAAAATTTATTTATTTCACCCACACATTATAATTAAATAAATTATAATAAATTTATTTAATTAGAATGAATGGAGAAAGAGGATTGAATAATTAAAAATAATTATTTAACCATAGAAGAATAATTAGCTTAGAATAAAGAGACTTAATAATTAGAGAATTATTTAATCAAAGAGGAATAGTTAAGATTAGTTGATTAAGATCAAGATTAATTGATTAGAAAGAGATAATGATGAATATTAATTAAATAATAAAGATTATTTAATTAATGGTTTGGAAGAACAATAATTAAATAATTAAGAATTATTTAATTATAAAAAATTAGCAGAAGAATATTAGTACTAATTAAATAATTAAAATTATTTAATCAGTTTAGACGAAAAAGGTTAGTGAAAAGTGTCGTCGAAGACTTAGGACAATTTTCAGTGTCTACATTTTGCCCCTCTTTGAAAAATGTGATTTTGAGCATTGTTTCAAAAAAAAGAATTTGAGAAATCATGCCCTAGTAGACTGTAGGATGGAGGTAAGATGCGTTGTTTATGTATGAAAAAAATGAATGATCTCTCGAAAGAAGAGAAGAATGTTAGATGAAAGAGAAAATATGATGAAAGAGAAAAATGTTAGTAAGAAGGGAAGAATGTTAATTGATTGTAGAAGAAGGGTGATTGATATCAAATGAAGAAATTCTCAATTGATCAGATAGAATAGATAGCAAGGATAATAATTGATTTGATGAATAGATAAAAGGATTGATGGGATAGAAGAAATGTTATCCAAAAGAAATGCAAATGAGAAGTGAAGAATGATTAGTGTGATGAAATCTTGCTTTCACAAATGCAAATAGTAGGTGAGAACCTTTATTTGATATGGCAAAATGGATGCGATGCACCATGGTAATGAAGGCCGGGGTAATAATGCAATCCCTTTTGCATAAAATAGACATATTGCAGACAAGGAATGGTTCAACCATCCTAAGACATTATGTGTGTCAAAGGTCGAGGTATGTACGACAGTCATAATGTGAACATGCCAACACAGACAGCCAAGACATACTTGCTCCAAAATTTTATGAAACACTCCACGAATAAAAAAAGAAAAACAAGAAAGACCATGAGTCATCCTGGCCTCTCAAAATCACTCAGTGACATCATTGAGTAGCATAAGAAAATGATCAAAGATAAATCAATCAACAATAAGATTCACAAATCAAAACAATTCAAACAACCATTCCGATCTTGTTGTCAAAGTTGATAATGTTTGTTTGATGATAGGACGATCATGCTTCCTGGTTTTAGGAATTGCAGTACCCCATCTAAGACAGGACTCAGTCTGGTTTCCAGTATATCATACCCTGTATAAGACCCATGATAATGTTGATAAAGGACCGATGATATTGATGTTGATTGATTGACAAGACAAGTTGACCAATTTGAATGATTGGTTGATTGAAAAGTTCATCTGTTACTACATGATTTGTTAAGTGTAATGTTTTTATGCATTTTTTGTCCGATGCTTGCTCAAATGTCTGTCTGTATACAAAAGAGCCAATTTATTGACGTAATGAAAATGATTGTTTTTGGATTTAGATGTTTTGAAATTTTTAGGGTTTTTAAACTCTTTAATTTTTTTTAGTGCATTATCTAGGAGATTTTAGAAAGTTTTTGTGTTATTTCGGGACTTTTTTTTGATGTTTTTGGATTATTTCAAGTGGTTTTTCATTTTTTTTGTGATTATTTCAGGGCATTTTGCAATTTTTATTTATTTTTTAAGGACATTTTCATTTTTTTTTTTGTGATTATTTCAGGTTTTTATTTGATTTTTATGGATTTTTTTCAGAACTTTATTTGATTTTTATGAATTTTTTTTAGGACATTATTTCATAATAAGTGTTTTTTTAAATTTTTTTTGCCCCTAGTGTCTAGCAAGGAAAGGAATATGAGAAATGGATAAATAAGCTTGCTGAAATGATGGTGGATAGAGGGGAGACATAGGCCATTTATTATGGAGACAAAGCGAATGAAATTTCCAAGGGCTATCATGCAATGAGATAAAGGATGAGATATGAAAATGTAAATCAATGGCATGGCATGAGGGACATGTGAAGAGGTTTTTTAAACCATGTTTTTCATTTTATCTCCTTATGTTGAATCAAGATCAATGGACAAAAAAGAGTGTATGGACGATGATAGGATATGGATAGGACAAGCAAGAGCAAAAATGGATAGGGAATATGGATTGAAGGTTGTGATCAGCTAAGGGATAGTGACAGAAGGTTGCAATAAGCCAAGGAATATGGATGAAAGGTTGTAATAAGCTAATGGATAAAAATAAAAAGCTATGATAGAATGAAAGTTGTGGATAGGATGCACAATATTCATAAAGATACTCAACCTTGTCAAGATCAAAGGTGGAAAAGGGACGATAGGTTAATGGAGGGTATTACAGGGTTGTGATAGGATAGGATGGACTAGGATGGTGGGATATAATAGGATAATGAAGGGTAATAGGATGCGATAGGATAATGAAGTGTAATAGGATGTGATAGGATAAGATTGATGATAGGAAAATGGAGGGTAATAGGATATGATAGGATATTGAAGGGTAATAGGATGTGATAGGATAATGAAGGGTAATAGGATGTAATGGGATAGAATAAATGAAAACTTCCCCCAAGTGTGCTATGCAAGAAGTCCATAGATTATGCATGACGTATGTTTGCCAGGTTTTCATCATGGTACTTGCCTAAGGCACCTATTTTCCAGGTTCTCACCAGAGGATGAATTATTTTTCTTTTCTCTTTTCTCTTTTTTTTTTTTTTTTTTTTTTTTTTTTTTGTATTTTGACTTTTAGCAGAAAATGGATGCATGATAGGATATGAACGAAGGACTCAAGCATCTTGTTGTTCAGAGAGTAGCCTTGAAAATAGACCATGACTATTAAAAGTATGCTCAAATACATTGGTAGGATAATGACATGGAAATGAAATGGGACTAAGCTAAGGCTTTATGCAAAGGATTGGATAGGATTGATGACGAGATGGAAAAGAGATGCTGGATAATGGATAGGATGTTGGAAGAATTGTGCATGGGAAGATGGAAATGCTGGCAAGGTCAACATTGGCACACACCTTGAGGGGTGGTGGACTGATGGAGGAAAAGTGGATTTTGGATTTTGAGATTTGGATGGAGGAAAGGATAGGGATTTTGGGACATAAGGACTCAAAATGGATGAAGGAGGTGATGAAGGAATATATTTCAAATATTTGGATGGAGGAATATCAATTTTGGATGCCAATTTGGATTTTTCTTTAGATTGTTGTGCTTCAAGGAGCCATTTAGGAATCCACATTGTTTTTTATTTTTCATGCTTTTGCAGTTCCTTGGAACACATTGCTTGCACAAGGGATTTAGGAACCCATATAGATTTTGATTTTTTTGTATGAGGAATTTTCCTTTGTGGCCTTTTGGATTTTATTTTTCTTTTTGGATCATATTTTTCTTTGTTTTGACATGTCGATTAGATTGTGCATGTTGATCTCTAACTGTATGTGGATTTTCGGACCTATGACTCATATGCTTGGCATCTAAATTTCTTGGAGGAGGAAACGAATATATGGATGGATAGGAATGATATGGAGGTCTTTTAGATGGATGGAAGGTTCTCGAGGATGTGCTCCTTTGCTGATCTTGCATAGGGGACGAAGGGATATAAGGACCTAAAATGGATGGAAGGGATGAAGGGGAAGACGCATGTTTGGATTTGGGTTTGGTAGGGATACCAACATCTTGAGTAATGTTAATGCGGCAATGACCATTAATATTTTCTTTGATATGGAGGGGTTCTCTCTCATGAACATCTACCCCTTTACCTTTATAAATATTTTGATGTGTAGGATACTCTTTTCTTTGGGAGGAAGACATGAGTGTTGGAATCAATGAACATTGAAAGGGGGAGGGGTGAATCCATTTTTTATAATTTGAAAACTTATTAATTTGATTCTTAAACCACCGGATGTAAGAGAAAGTAATCAAAGTGCAAAAACATAAAGTAAACAAACACACAACTATAACACCAAGATTTTTATGTGGAAACCCGAAAAGGGAAAAACCATGATGGGATTGTGTAAACATAATATTATCATACTATGGCTAGTAGTACAATAATATTAGAAAAGGGGAATGCACTTGCATTCAGGCACACTGCCTAGAGCTTACTGCTCATTTACAAAAGGGCTACAACCTGGAGGAAGGCTCACTGCCTTACAAGCTATTATGAAATTATTACAAAAATAAATAAACTAAAGTGTAGCATCTAACTATGCCAAAATATAGTTCCAATTAGGTTTTGATTGTCTCCTGCAACTGATCTGTCATTCTATTTTGTAATACTGCTCTGTCACACACGGGAGCACCAAAATCTTCACCAAACTTACAAATTCGCTCACACAGACTTCCTTCGCTCATCACACATGAAAAAATGATTAACAAAAACAATATTATATATCTATACCATAAAAAAAAATCATTTACTAAGTCGGCTTCCAAAAATAGCAAAACACACAATATGAAATGTGTAACACCAAGTCGGCTCAAACCGGTCATAAATCCAAATACGGACCAAAAAAGATGATAAAATGCTTCCCATAAGTCGGCCCAATCACTCAAACACAAAACTAATCATTGAAGTCATCTCAATAAATTTGCAACACATGTTACTCCAAAATAGCTCTGCCCTAACTGAATTGCTAGATAACAGAGCTCTAAACTTGCACACAATTCAACACCAAATATCAAGATCACAAGATAATCTATCTTGAACCTTAAATCAACTACCTTGATCACCGCAACCCAAAATGAATCATCAAAATCAAGATGTGCACCATGGTCTCATGTTCTACTGATTATTGTGTTCCACCTTCCAGACTTATGCCTATGAATAATATGACTTCCAATAACCAAATATATGTACACCAGATGTGATTTACAAACTAAGTTTCCATCAATGACAACCCCTAAACATCTATCATGCACAAATATTCACCCAAACAATGTCTCTTGTCAACATCGAGTCCATTATGAAGTGGATACAATATGGAAGAAATGACAGGATCGTGAAGTGAATCAGATTGGACCAAATTCGAGGAACCCATTATGCATGTAGGGGGTTCATGAATATCTTGCACCAACATGGTAGAATCATGAGGGGGATCAGGATCACTAGGGGGATCAAAATCATGAGGGGGATTAGGATTAAAGACAAGCTCTTCATGAGATGTAATGGAAGGAGTAATGGGATCATCAAAAGAAATGAGATCTTGGAGTGCATATGGAGGATTAAGACATGGAGATGGAAGAACAAAGGGATCTTCTAGAGGATCTATAGGGATGATATGGTCTTGTGGTGGGCATGAATCTAAAATGATACTTTGATCTTGACAAGGAGGAAGATCCTTAGATTGTTCTTTAAAGGTGCCTTGCTCTTGAATTTCAACGGGATCATTAGGAAGAATGGAAGGGATATCTTGATCTTTCTTAAGGAGTAGAATGTCAACCAGATCTGAAAAAGGTGTCATGTTATTAGATAGGGACATGGGGATCATCAAAGGAAATGAGATCTTGGTCAAATGTAGTATGCAATGGAAAAGTTTTAGGGTCTTGACCTTGATCCTTTTCAAGACTTATTTCTTCATGCTATAAATTAAATCCTCTTGACATGGGGTTGGACTTTGGATATGCATGGGGTGTTTTGGCAAGGGATCAATGCTTTGACATGAGGGAGATAGACTTTGAATGGGACTCTCTAAAAAAGAAGCATCCAGTGGCATTAAATCTTGCATTTAAAAATAGTACAAGGGATTTGTACAAAGACACATATTAGCATGTATTTTTGTTGCAGACAGCCCCTGGGAGGATGCATTATTTAACGTATCATTTGGAGGCAATGGTGGAAATTGCTCTTGTAAATCTTTAGGAGATGATATGGGAGGTTCTTGCGAAGCTTCAAAAGGTGTACGAATAGAGGCCACTGGAAATTCAATTTGTTTATGCAGGAGTGAGCCATTGCTAGACATAGGTGCATGATTTTGATCTTTCTTAGAAAAATCACTTAGGACTCTCTTTAAGAGCTTTGTAATAAAGCTAACTTTCTTTGGAGAATTATTTGAATCCTTGTGAGGTTTTGACATCTGGGTTTGGATTTTGAACTTGTTTGAAGGTGATTTGGTTTTGGGTTGGTGTTACATTTTGATTTTGAATTGGGTTTTGGTTGAATTGATTTGACATGTTTGAAATTTGGTTTGGTGTGAGTTGCAACTTTTGATTTAGAATTTTTGGTTCTATTTATTGATACTAATTTTTTGGTTGAACCAATTGTTGACATTGTATGGTTGGTTGAGCATATTGTTGACATTGTATGGTTGGTTGAGCTTATTGTTGAAATTACACCATTGGTTGTGCTAGTTGGATATGTTGGACCATTGGTTGTTGTTGGATGAAAATGTTAGATATGTTGAACCATTGGCTGGGCTGGTTTGAATTGCTGGATGTGTTGAACCATTGGCTATGTTAGGTTGACTTATGACTAATAATAAGCACTCTCTTGTTGTTGTTGTTGAGAAAAATAACGTTGTTGGCTTGTTGCTTGAAATTGTTTCATCATCTCTGTTTGAAAGATGAGAGTTGGTATGTATGATCATTCAATTTTTTTTTTACATCAATTGGCTCAAATTTCGGGTTTGGACCTAGAAATTATTGAAGCATTTTCATCATTTGGGATCTATACTTCACACTATTTTTCACTCTTTGTTCAAAGATCTCCATATCTCGAGCTAGTTTCTCCTCTAGTTTTTGTATTTGGATACTTGTTTCATCATAAAAAGTTTGACCAATATTTCCTTGTTCGTGAATTGGATAAAATTGTGATTGCCTTGGATTAAAACTTGATTGCATTGTGTTATTCATTTCCCATTGGACCAATCATCGGTTGGTATGTCAAACTTTGTTGCATCATAGGATCTTGGAACCTAATTTCAATAGACATGTCACTATGCAATGTTTTTGGAATTTTTGGGATTTTTATTTCTTAAGGATGATGTACATGCAACTAAGTGCAATGATAATGCACCTTATGTTTTTGGATTTTTTTTGAATTTTGAAATGATAATGATATGTGACTTAAATGCAATCCTAGGGAATGCAAATGCAACCCGTGTTTCTGTTGTTTTTGAGGTTTGGACAAACCTTTGAAAAGCAACCCTAAAGACATGACCCTTGGGAAATTGAAATGAAGTCTACACCTTAGAAGGACAAAGGACCAAATGATGATAGGACAAATTTACAATGTCTCACCTATATGCTTGGATATCTAAGATAGGTTTGATAAAATGATATTGATGAGAGGACAAATGTTGGACAAGGTTAAGACTCCCTAAAAATGACTTAGGGTTTAATCTAAAGTTTTGATTTTTGAAGTTTGGCAAACCTAATTTTGAGGACTAAATGTAGATGGACAATGATAATGACAAGGACCTAGGGTATGATATGAATATGATATGCTCTCAAGATATGATATGATCTAAGGATATGATATAATATGACAAAATCAAGCTAAGACAAGACTAGGGTTTATGACAATGCAATGATTAGAATATGTGAGGACAAATGACTTGAAATATGCAAAATGTAACATAAGCCAAGACCTAATTTTGGTATGATAATGATAATTCAATGGAAATGAAGGACCAAGAACTAAGAAAATGATTTTGAAACCTATATGCAAATGGAATTATGATAATGAAAAAGGACTATTATGACTTCGCAATTTGAATGTCCTAAAACCTAAGTTTGGACTATGCAAAACCTAATCGTAAGTGACATGAATTTTAAAATAAGGATTTCCAATGTTTTGACAAGCCATACTTATGATTTTTTTTTTGTTGGATGGATAATTTGAAAATATTTTGGACCCAGTTTGACTTTGTTTGAGGTTGTATGGACTACTTTTGGAAAATTGTTTTTTTGTTTGCCAATGTTTGGTATCTTGATTATGTCCTTTGTTTGGAATTCACCTTTAACAAGAACAAAAGACAAAATATTTGTTTGACTTTGAAAGAAGACACTCATGTGCATTCAAAAAAAATCCTAAGGCTAGCAAGGACAATACTTTTTGAATCCCCTTACCCAGAATATTTCATTCAACCCGATAGTTAGAAACTTGGTAGCACTGAATCCAGTCCATGACACTCACTTCTATGTGTATAACAAGCTTCAAATTTTTGGGTCATCACTTCCCTAAAAAAATACTATCTCGAATTGAGGGGCACATGAGGGGTATCTTCGGCATACACATATCACAATGCCTGAGTCAACACATAGAAGGTTTTTGGCCAATCTAAACACAAAGAGTTGTAGTCAAGGAATCCTCTTGAGTGGTCATAATCAGTGGCATTTTCCACTCTGTTAAAGGAGGCCTCCCAGCCTGTAGAGGTTATACTCTACAGGTTTTTGCGTGCCACATGGGCACTAAGGAAGACATAACGTAGTTATGGCAGCATGTAACACTCTTCGCTTGCAACTTTCATCATAGACACATTTGTTTCTAGTGGCTCAGAAGAGCTTGGCTTTATCCCATTGCCACTTGGGTCGTTCCCTCTCACTTGGCCTTAAGGGCTTCTTAGGAGGTAGGCCCTCTAAAGGTGAAAACATGCATAACATCTAAAAGAAAACATAGAAAACACTGATTCTTTAACCTTTAGAAATTGAAATGTTCTCTAGGCTACAAAATGCAAACAAGTGTTGAAATGTAATCCTTTGACCGCATCCTGTACCAAATAAATTAGTAGTTTAAATGAAATCTTTTGCCCACGAATTCGAATATGCTGCACAAATCATCAATAAACTGTCTAATTTATACCCCTACTTAAAAAGAAAGATGAAGATTGTGGGGTTCATTTTAACACCTTATGAAATGAAATGAGAATTTATTGTTCATTCAATCCCCTAATTAGACTACAAGATGATTCATTTTGAAACCCTAAGTAAATTGTAATGAGAGATTGTTGTTCATTCAAACCTCTTAATTAGGCTAGACGTGAAGAATTAATGTTCATTAAAACATCCTAATTAGGATATGCAAAGAATTGTTGTTAATTAAAACCTCCCAATCAAACTATGTGAAAAATTATTGTTCATTCAAACCCTCTAATTAAACTATGTGAAGAATTGTTGTTCATTTGCATGTTAAGAAATCCTACATAAATCATTGTTTAGACTCCATAAAACCCACATGCAATAATAGATCCTCACGTAAAACCTACATACAACAATAAATTAGTACCTAAAACCTGCATGCAACAACATGTTAGCACCAAAAGCCTGCATGCAAGAACAAATCAACACATAAAATCTGCATGCAAATATTAGACTCACAAAATTATCATATTTAACGTGTTCATGTTGGGTTCACCAACAAATGTACATAGGAAATCATGAATGGGATTCATAACACATAAAAGCCAACCACAAAGCTAAAGTGTTATGAAATATAATCCTAATACATTCAATGAAGGAATGACATACAAGATTTCAAAACAAAAGCGCAAACCACATGCATAAATCTCCCTCATTGACTTCCATTGTCCTTCTTTCTCATTCAAATTTGATGTGGATGTCACCTACAAATGCAAGTGCACAATGAAAGCAAGTTGATGACAAAATGATAGCAAATTGGACAACAGAAGGACACTCGAAGCATGGTTGTTGAAAATGAGCAATGAGAGCTAAATTTATAGAAAAAATAAGATTTGATTGGATGACTAAGATTGAAAATATTTTTTATTAGATGGATGGACCTGATTGAGTGCACAACAAAGCTGCCATTCAGGAAGGATGAAGATAGAAGAAAGCAAATGGGAAGACATTATGAGATAAATAATAAAATATTTAATTATCTTCCCATAAATACCAAATTAGAAGGTTAAAGAGATAAGGGAGATAAAAATTAGAAAGTGGAAGAGATAATTGGAAATAAAAATTAGAAAGTGGACGAGCTAAGTGGGGTCGCATTTATTTATTTCACCCACACATGATAAGTAAATAAATTATAAATTTATTTAATTAGAATGGATGGAGAAAGGGGATTGAATAATTAAAATAATTATTTAATCATAGAAGAATAAATGCCTTAAAATAAAGAGACTAAATAATTAGAGAATTATTTAATCAAAGAGGAATGGTTAGGATTAGTCGATTAAGATCAAGATTAATTGATTAGAAAGAGATAATGATGAATATTAATTAAATAATAAAGATTTTTTAATTAATGGTTTGGAAGAACAATAGTTTATTAATTCAGAATTATTTAATTATAGAAAATTAGTAGAAGAATATTAGTACTAATTAAATATTTAAATTTTTTTAATCAATTTAGACAAAAAAGGTAGTGAAAAGTGTCGTTGAAGACTTAGGACAATTTTCAGTGTCTACAAAACACATCAAACAATCTTGGAGACATGGTTGTTCTAATTCTTGGGTGTGAGGTGCAATTCCATCGAAAGCATCACATTCTACAATTTCTCAAAGTGATAAAGAACCAACCATTAAAGGAATGACTGAAACAATAAATGTCATAGAAGATGAATCAAAACTACTAGCGTGAGTGATTTGTAATGGATTTAGGGAAAGACACATTGTCATGTATTTCAAGACTGGACAAAAAGATCTCAAAAATCAATTAAATAAAATTTGAGGGTTAAAAAATAAATAAAATAAAAAAACAAGTCACTTTGTAGCTTTGTTGTAAATTTAATGTTCACTAGTGCAAGTGAATTTTAAAGTGAATTATGTAGTTTCAAATTAATTTTCATTCATTCATATTTAAATTTTCATATTTTAAAATCACTTTGTTTACAAAAATAATTATCACTAATAATCATAATTTTACATTATCTAATTTTGAACCTTCTAATTTATTATTTAAAATACATTTCTTGCTTTCAAATTTACTATTCAAAATATTACTATTGCACCTCCTTTTAATACAAGTGGTAGTATATTTCTCTTAATGAAAAAGTAATTATAAAATCATTATTGACTGTTTGATCACTGAAGGATGTAATATCTTAATGAAAAAGTAATTATAAAATCATTATTGACTGTTTGATCACTGAAGGATGTAATATCTCAATAAAATACTAATTTTTGGTGCAATCTTTCTCTATGGACGGAGATAGGTATAGAGAAGCCAGAATCGAGATCTGGGGGTTGAGGTCGAACTGGTTTTTTCTTGTACAAAGAGAGAGTTGGTTGCGTAGGCTGGATTACAAATATATAGAAAGGGCTTGCTTGCTCCAAGGCAGATCTCTCATACATGATGCTATTTCAAAACGGGAGATCTGTGGTCTACACTTCACAGGCACAAGTTTTCTAAGTTCTATAGATTATTCCTAGTAGTAATGTGTATGTCACCAAAATTGGATTATTGATGCTTTAATTCACTACAATTCACTCACACTGCTAGATTCGATTCATTTTCTGTCGCATTTGAGTGTTTCTGTCCATGGCGTCTTCTTCATCCCAACAAGAAATTGTAGAATACGATTCTTTTGAGGGAATTGCACCTGCACACCAAATAAGTAGAACGCCCACATCTGCAAGATTGTTTGATGTGTTCATCAACCATCGAGGCCTAGATGTGAAGGATACTCTGGCTCTTCAACTTCACAAATCGCTTACAGATTTGGGGCTGAAGACATTTCTTGATTCCGAAGAGATGGAATTGGGTGAAGCATTTCCTTCTACCATTCATGACGCCATCTGCTCTTCTTTAGTTCATATTGCCATATTCTCTAAAAGATATGCCGAGTCTGCCTGGTGTTTAGCTGAGCTTGATCTCATGGTACACACTAAATGTAAGATCATTCCTATATTTTATGATGTGTCCCCTTTACACTTGCGCTATATTGAAACAGGAGGGTATGCAGATTCGTTTGCCAAACATAAAAACAAGGGTAGGTACCTCAACAAGCTTGAGCAGTGGAAAAAATCCCTTCACACTGTTTCTTTTATCTTTGGCTACGAAATAAACAAGGATAATCAGTAAGTCTCTTTATATTTGCGTTTGTAATCTGATTGTCTTGCAATATTTTGATTTTTTAATTATTGATAAATCTTTTACAAGTGATTTTTGAAAAAACTGTCCATATGTGTTGTGTTCACTCTCTTTAGATTCCTTAGAATCATATAGAATTAAGTTTTTTAAAATTGAAGAAGACTGGTAGACAACATAAAAATGTCCTGTTGATTGATATGACATACCAATTTAAACTCATTAAATTCATAGTTGTCATCATTACTAATTCTAATCTGGTCAACTATTTTTTCGAATCTGATTGGTTTCCCCTTATAAAATATATCGGTGGTAATACTATTGGTTTGCCTTAGAAATTGTCACGGCTCGATCTAGACCCTAGTTAGATTTACCTGTTATAACAGATACTGTTACTATTGGTATTTTGCATATGATCCTTTGATAAGTTTTAATAATGATAGATGTTATTGTGTGGTTAATAACATTGATGATGATTAGCAATTTCATAATAATGATGATGTTTATGATGTTTTAATTATATAATGTCGATGGATAATATGTTATTGAATGATGTTAATGTTTCAATTAGATTTCTATGTAAATGCAATTTATTATCTTTGATTTGACAACTGTTTGTTGAGATGGAATAAGTTGCAGGGTAACCGTCGAAGATGAACATATGATCGAGGAGGGGTGTTTCTAGCTTGCCAGTAGCAACTTAAGTATTGGAACTCTGTACAAATACCCAATTAGATAACGATTAGTAAATTAATGAGTAATAATAAGGATAAAAATTAATTAAATAAATAAAAAAATTAATTAAAAGCAAGTAAATAAATTAATAGGACTAATTAGAAGGCTTAATTAAAGAAAATAATATTTGACATGCATTTAGAAGAAATTAATGAATAATGGAAATCTCCATTATCTCTTATTAAATTACCCATTATCTATTACTTAAATTTACCCCTTTTATCTAGTATTAAATTTATCCATTATTAAAACTTCCCACTATCCTTTATCTATTATTTCAATTATCCCTTATTTTGATATTCTCCATTAGCTATTATTTAATTTTACACTATCTATTATTCTCGACTACCTATTATTCAAATTTAAACACCCTCTATTATTCTCCACATTCTATTATTTAAAATTTTCTATTATTTTAAAACTCCATTATTTTAAATCTCCATCTAATATTTTAACTACCTCCAGTTTTATAAATAAGGGGGTTTGTCAAACCTATGGGAGGGCATTGAAGCTTGTTGGAAATTGGAGGACATTCAAGCTTGCTGGAAATTGGGAAAATCTCCTCTCTGGAAGCCATTAGGGTCAAGCTCCAATTCAATACTCTCCTCTCATCTATTTCCTCACATTCAGGTCTCTTTTTATTTGCTTGAATGCAATTAGGGTACTTCTTATTGTTAAATTTCAAATCCTTTTCTTGTTGTAGAATTCATTGAAGCATTTCTACTTAAAATTAGAATATGGATATGGGTTTTTAATCATATATTAGTGTTCATCTCTCTCTCTCTCTCACACACACACACACACACACACACATATTATATTATATAAAAAAAATCATTGGCACGAAGCTCGAGGATGGGAGAGCTGAGAGCTCCACCCCACCCCCGGTCGCCACTATGGGTTAACCACAGTGGGCAGCGGTGGCTCGACCGCCATGGCCACTATGGGTAACCACAGTGGACGGTAGTGGTTCAGCCGCCACGACCATTGTGGTTAACCACAGTGGAAGCCGCGGGGCTCGGCCGCCATCGCCATGGCGCTCAATCCCCCACCTCCCCTCTCCACTTCTCTTTGTCAATGACGATGTCTTTTTGCCACCTGTGTGGAATCTCCGGCACTCGGGGGTTTGCCCTTCACCATGCGGGTTTCGGCCTACAAAAACACAAAAATGGCATTCCAAAATGAATGCCCTAACCCGAATTAGGGTTACGGCTAGTATAAAAAGGAAATAAAATAAAAAGAAAGGGGAAACCCTAAGTAGGGTAAACTCCCATGGTTTCAAAAAAATAGAATATTAAAGAGGGGAAACTAAAAATAAACACACACATACATACATATACATATATAAATGTATATAAATGTATATATGTACACATATATGATGTAAAGAAAAAAAGGGATTATTTGAAAAAATTCATTTAAAGTTAATGAGGAAATATTAAGGGGATTATAATATTAAAAGAGGGGTTCATATTAAAGTCCAAGTAAAGTTAATAGGGAGAACATTCTAATTAAATTAAGGTAATGTTTTAAATTTGGAAAAGAGGATATATATATATATATATATATATATAGTAATTGTTAAATTATACTAACAAAATAAGATAGGAAATTGAATTAAGGGATCTAATGAACTTAAAGTAAAGATTATTATTTGGAATTTGTGATGATATTAAATTTTGACAATTAAATTAACTTTAAATAGAGAATTACTATTTAGTTTGATTGATATCATCAGAATTCTAAATAAACTTTGATTTAAGAAATTATTTTATTTAATTTGTTAAAAGGGGATTAAAGGAAAATTTGAATTAAATAATATTTCTGACATTTAATCCATGAAGGGTTAATTGTTTCTCCTATCTATGAGGGATAATTATGGAACAAGAGTGCTTGTTATGGGCTAACCAGGGAAGGGTGATTTTCTTCACCTCCCGAATAGGGTATTAATGGCCATCAATTATTTAATTATTTATATTTCTCCTTGTCATAACATATTTAGTTAGTTCAACCAGGATGGGTTGTTAGTTCTACATGATTGCACAGGATTCCTTTACTACCAGTTGGTACTGACTTACTAGGATACTCCGTTGTAGGGACGAGAGCTTATCAGGAGCACCAGGAAGCTTATGCTTCATTTGTTTGGGCGGATAAAACTTTTGGGCCATATGTCTGGATCATCCAGTTTGTGAGAGGAGCTTATCCAAGTCAAATGGAGGCGACACATCTAGAGATAGAAATTTAGAGATTCCAGATAAATTTTTTATGTAATAATTAATGTTGGTGTAAATAATTATTCATCATGGATATTTTTACACTTTACTTAAGTTTACTTAGGAAAAGCATTTAATAGTAGTTTGGGTATGAGACACTTGGGTGTTTGTGCCACATTTGGATAGTGTGTAGGAGAATTTCCACCTTTTATGGTGTTGATCTTGTTGTTACACTCCACATTCAGTGGGTGATCCACCTCATGTGGACTATTATATTGTTTCTCCTACCTATCCACACCTATTTCCTATCTACCCTTGTTTCTTATTGAGCCACATGTCATGTTTGTGTGCTCACATATCCATATAGCCTTGCCTATATAAGCAGGCTCATATTCATTGTATTAAACAACAATGCTTAATGATCCAGTTGATCATATTTTTCATCTTGATAGAATACAATTTATTTATATCGTCTATTTTGTTCTCTCTTATTTGTGCTTTCCATTGCCTCTTGATCTCGGCAAAATCTCACATGGTATCAGAGCTGGTCCATGTCTCACATGGTATCAGAGCCATTAGAGTGTCATTGGTTTGCTAATTAAGAGATATTTGATGCTATTTGGGGTTGTGTATTTTGGAGTTTTTTATTGCAGGTTTTTATTGAAGCTTGATGGGTCAAATATGAGGTTATCATTGGATTGAGGAGGTCCACGAAAGTCATTTTTGCCTTTTGTTTCATGCAAATCGGACTTCAGAGGCCAAATCTAGAGGCATTTGAAGTTTGACGTTGCGATGGAAATTTTCCAGAAATTATAATTTTGCAGGCATTTTTCAAATAGCGATATCTCACTCATCTGGACTCGTTTTTTCGAGCATTTTTTTTTGTTTTGGGGTAGAATTTCATGATCTATATAGTGGTGCAGAATGTTTTTGATTTTCGGATACAAGTTTTTTAGAAATTGCGAAATCCCAATTTTTACAACTTTGGAGGCTTCGTTTGGGCTCATATGGACTCCTTTTTAGGTGCCATTTTTTTTGAAAGTGCACATTTTTTCATCTACTTTCATAATCTGCTATCTGTTTGTAGTGATTTTAAGTAGAAATTGTACTTTCTGTATTTGGCCATTTTTGGCATATTTGGTACTTGCATTTTGCTTAGATCTCAGTTTAGATCACTAGCAGTATTTGTTGAAGTCTCTTAGATCTCATTTTGAGAAGTTGTAAATTGAAATCAGAAGTCCACTTTGCCTTGTTTTACAAGTGGCCCATTGTATACGCCCTAAGTATAAAGTGCCAAAATCACCATTTTGGGGGGGTGTCTTGTGTGATTGTGCCTCTCTCTATCTTGTGTTTTTTTATTTTGGTGCTATGGGTTATCCTAAATTTTCACTTTTAACTCCTCATAATTACGCATCATGGAAAATTAAGGCATGGAGTAAACTAATGGAAAAAGGACTCATTCATGATCTAAATGAAACTATTACAACACCACTTGATCCTAAGGCTAATCCTAATGCTCAAATTGAATGGATTACTAAGAATGCTATGGCACTTGGAACACTTAGAAAGTATGTATCAGATGACCTCATTTTTCACATTGTTAAGTGTACAACAATTAAAGAGGCTTGGGATATTTTAAAGAAATTGTATGGTCAAGTTGATGAGATTAAGGGCTACAAGCTTGATAGTGAATTCACAACTTTGGATCCCAAGGATTTTGATACAATCCAAGATTATGTTACAAAAGCAACTGAGCTAAGAGCAAAGCTAAAGGATTGTGGAATTGACAAAAATGATGCTTAATTGGTTGATAACTTGTTGGACAAGCTTCCTTCAGAGTATGCAGCCTTTGTATCTAGCTTTCACACCCATAGGTTAGCTCAAGGTTCCTCATACACTTCTCCCTCATGGGTGAACTCACAAAGCTGGTTCCCACTTTTTGGTACGTCCTGATTTTTGCTGAAATCATACATTTTTAAAAAAATATAATGATTTAAGCTTTAATAGGTCCCATTTGAAGTAATTAATTGAAGAGAGTTAAATCAAAGGCTCTTAGATCAAAATTTATTGGATAGAACCTCTCTACTTTTAAATTGTACTTGCAATTGAGTCTCCTTTGCATCTATCAAATGCTGATAAAAAACCAATTTTACATTAGCTTTTGGGGGGTCAAATTAATTCATTTAAATTTTTTTTTTTTAAAAGTATTTAGTCCTTATTATAAGCTTTCCAAATAGTATAAATTTTAATATATTTAATTTCATTAATATATTTTTATTTTATTTCTTATGAATGTAGGTTTTTCACCGAACATGAACTTCTTTGTTCAATGCATTGGGAAAAATAGTAAACTAGTTCAAAAAAATTCTGAAAAATATCTATGCACTAGGTATTGGTGTTTTCTTTCTAACAAAAAAAATAAAATTGAATTTTGATATATATAGAACAAGTTATGTGTTCAAACGTACACCTATATCCAAATTATAATTAGTCAAACTTCAAAACTTAATAAAATAAAAAATATTCAACATATCACTATCAAACCAAGTGCATGCCCTGGGTATTGATGTTACAAACCAAAATTCAAAAGAATTAAGTTTTTATCATTTATAGAAAAAAAGTTATACATTTTGGGATACACATCACTCCTAAAAAATGTTGTTTGCTGTAAACAACTACTTTTTGAGGGAGATGGAAAAATAATTAAAATTTTATTCAAACAAATTTGCAAAAAATCTATTTAGAATTTACAAACAAGATGTTAAAAATCACTAGTTTATATCATCTTCAAATTATTAATGGTTTAAAAGTTATAGGTGTCAGAAAGTGAAGGTTTTTTTCAAAATATTCATCTAAGTATCAAAGTTGGTCAAAAAGTGGGAACCAGTATTGTGAGTTCACCCTCATTTGATTCATTCACAGAGATGTTGATACTTGAGCAATCTAAGTTGACCACGATGGGGATTCTCAAATATTTAAAGTCACAAGCTTTGGTGGCTAACAAAGGGAATCTGAGTAATCAAGGAAAAGGCAAGAATCAAAAGCAACCTAAGTCTAAACCACAACAAGATGGAGCACAATCTTCCTCTCCACAACAAGGTGATTCATCATTCTCACCTAAGAGGAAATCATATAAAGATAATCTTTTTTGTGGATATTGCAAGAAGTCAGGACATGATGAACATCATTGTTATGAGAAGGATATTGATGAGTTGAAGAATCTTCTTGAGAAGAATAGAATCAACCTACCTTCTAGAATGTCTACATCAGCTTCTTCTTCCAAGGATAAAGGAAAGGATCACTCTTTTGGGATAGATAAATTAAAGGGACAAGCTCTTCGTGCTACTACAAGTCATGATTTAGGGAGATGGCTTCTAGATTCAGGGGCTTCTCATCATATGGCATCTTCGCAGTCTATGTTTTCTACATTTGAGCCTTGCCACATGCCGCAGATTTTGATGGGCAATCATACATACATGGATGTGATTGGGAAAGGATCTATTGCCATTGGGGATAACTCCTGTAATGATGTGTTGTGTGTACCCCACTTGACAAACAATCTTCTTTCCATCTATCAAATCACACATGGGGCAACTAGGAAAACTATGGAGTTCACACCTGATTCAGTTATCATTAGAGACTTGGAGAGTGGAGCTATCATTGCAACTGGGGTGGTTGATCATGCATCTCGGTTGTACTCTTTTTTAGATTTTGGTCCTATTGATGAGGTTGATTCTTCCTATATTGATGATTCAGATTTTGAGGAGAACTTTGGGCATTTGAACTTGGGGATTCTCACATGTGACCCCATTCTTGAGCCTTGCATTTCATCTCCTTTTATTGATATCACACCACCTATTGCACCTGATGATGCAGCTAGTGCGATAGTTTTGCCTTCTTATGATTCAGTGCAGCAGGATATTTCATATCTTCCAGCTTCAGTTGATTGGGATGCCTACTTGACAGATATTGCAGGTTTGTTTGTGGACTCCTACATTGTAGATTTGGGAGACACCATTGATGACATTCATCTTCTCTTTGATGAAGATGATCCTTCTTTGATTGTTGTGAGGGATCACTCTGACCCTCTTGTGCATTCTCTACATGATCAATCTTTAAAGGTTGACATGATTGTGGATACTTTTGTACAACACTTGGAGGAGGTCTCTTTATATTTTGAGGAGACATATGAGTCTTTGGATGTTGTTCTACATTCACCTCCACTAGATCTTGGAGTTCCTTTTTCAGTAGTGTGGCACAATTTACCACCTTTGGAGGGGGTACCTTTTAGAATCGACATGGGGACACTTGAGCAGTTTTCAGAGATTCCTTTCATCATGAGTATTTTTGCTTCATCTTCCCTTCATGGTTGGGGAGACTTCATGGATACAGCTTTGGTTTTGTTTCTTCCTAAGGGGAGGAATGTTGTTTGACATTCATGGAGCAGTTTCTTCATTCATCTTTGAGCTTCTATCATTGGTGTAGATTCCAGATTGAGGGGGGGCTTCCTAGTCTCTCTTCTTCTTCTCTCATATGGGGGGGACTTTTTCCTCACATGGGTTTTTGTCCTTCACATACTTCTATGAGAGTTCTTTGTATCTAGTTTTCATCTCTTTTTTGGGGGAGGGTTTTTTCCCATTGGGTTTTTCTCTCTTTCCCCACTTTGTGAGAGATTTCATTGCATTGGTTTGCATGCATTTGCATTTGTACATGGGTACCTAACATGGCCTATTAGCCGGGACCCATCTTGCATTGCTTAGTTGCATTGTAGACTTTAGTGCATTCCCCTAAGTTGCACTTAAGGGGGGGTGTTGGTGTAAATAATTATTCATCATGGATATTATTACACTTTACTTAAGTTTACTTAGGAAATGCATTTCATAGTAGTTTGGGTATGAGACACTTGGGTGTTTGTGCCACATTGGGATAGTGTGTGTAGGAGAATTTCCACCTTTTATGGTGTTGATCTTGTTGTTACACTCCACATTCAGTGGGTGATCCACCTCATGTGGACTATTATATTGTTTCTCCTACCTACCCACACCTATTTCCTACCTACCCTTGTTTCTTATTGAGCCACATGTCATGTTTGTGTGTTCACATATCCATATAGCCTTGCCTATATAAGCAGGCTCATATTCATTGTATTAAACAACAATGCTTAATGATCCAGTTGATCATATTTTTCATCTTGATAGAATACAGTTTATTTTTATCATCTATTTTGTTCTGTCTTATTTGTGCTTTCCATTGCCTCTTGATCTCGGCAAAATCTCACATGGTATCAGAGCTGGTCCATGTCTCACAATTAAAGATGTATATTTTACCTCATTGTAAAGACCAGTGTGGTCACATGTAAAAGATATGAAAAGGGAACTATAAGGTCACATGATGTAGTGTGACAGGATGTCGCCATGTAATGTATCTAACAAAAGAAGATAAAAAGCTACTAGCATATGAACCCAAAAACACTTTTGGTTTGCTTTTCTTGGATTAGTAGTTTTACCTTTCTACATGCATGCATTGTTATATTTCAGTTATTTGATTGGATTATGTGGTTTGCACGTTAATTAAACTTAATAATTTCATACGATTAACCTTTACACATGCGCACACGTAACTTGACATCGGATTTGCATGTCAATTAAACTTCATGTGTACTTTACTTTTCTGCATGCACATTTAAGTTTCACATGTTAAATATGGGATGCGTGATTGTTCAGTTATTTATCTTGCATATCGACTGCTTGTGCATGTGCAATAATGGTACATTTAATTTTTAATTGTAACTATGAGTTTAAGTATGGTTTAAACTAAGGTTAGGACATGTGGGTCCTTATTTTTTGGTATCAGAGCCTAGGGTTTAAAAACTAGGACCTTGAGCCTTCTATGCTAAGACTTAGTTTGTTGACTTTCATGATATCATATAGGCCAATATGGTGCAAACAAGGAACAAAGCTGCACTGAACAATAGTGGACCTAGCAATAACCCTAGTGAGAGATTGGAGAAATATTTGAACTCCTCAACCATCAGGAAGCTCAGATGAATAGTATGGAACAAGATATACAAAGGGTTCTTAATGGGAATTCTGGGAGTGAGCAAGATGGGATACCCAAAGTAGAGGAAGTGAGACTACCCAAGGTGGAAGTGGAACCTCTTGGAGGCAAGATATTAGAAGAACTAGGTAGAGACCATAAGAAAGTGACCCCACTGAAGTTTGATGAAAAAACCATAGGTGACGGTGCAGAGGCATGGATCATAGAGATGGAGAAGTACTTTCAGCTTAGAAACTTATTAGATGAGACTAAAGCTATATGGGTTGCCTACCAACTATCAGGAGAAGCCGCGACTTGGTGGGACAATGAGAGAGTCCAACACAACTTTCAACCTAAAGAACTTACTTGGAGCCTTTTTCTTCAACTTTTTCGAAGTAGGTGGCTCCCACAACACTTCTTCAATAGTAAGATAAAGGAGTTTCAGAAATTAACTCAAGGAAACATGACAGTGACTCAATACTAGGAGAAGTTCTCACACTTACTGAAGTATGTGCCACAATACCAGACAAATGAGAAATTTAGAATCTGCAAGTTCATCTTAGGACTAAGACCCCTGATAGGAGCAAAAGTGGAAATGCATAGCCCTGAAACTATGGCAGTCGCATTTGAGAAGGCAACTATGCAAGAACATAAGTTACTACAGATATATGAAGCACGAAACAACAAAAGCTTAAAATTCAAGAAGAGGAAGTTTCAAAACAACAATCAAAGGAGTGGAACTCAACATATTAGGAACCTGAAGAGGAACAATATTGGGGACAATAAGGATCAAAACTTCAATAAGAATTTCAACAACAGAGGAAACAATAATTATGGCAATAACAGGTACAATAACAGAAATAACAATGGGGAGGATAAGCTAGAATATAAGATAGGACCTAAAGGTGGATGTTTCATCTGACAAGGAAAACATTATGCTAATCAGTGTGATCAATGCACAACGGAGAAAGAAAGGGAAAGACAACCACAACATCAGATTCATACCGCAGTTGACAACCGTCAGGCAAAGTTCCAAGCCTCACCTATCCATCTCGATGGTAAACTTTTTGGTCATGTACTTTCCATTCTTATAGATACAGGTGCTACTGAATGTTTTATGGATCCTAGAGTTGTATCTAAGATTAATGTTAAGCCTAGTTATATGTCTAAACCTCTGAATGTTCAATATGGGAACAAGGCAGAGTGAAGGGTAGATAGATGTTTGGCATGTAGTGAATTACAACTTCCTAACTTCCTAACCAAAGTAAATCTTTATGTAGCTCCATTAGTAAGTTATGATGTCGTCCTAGGAGTCAATTGGTTGATCAAGCATAAGGCTATAGTAAACTATGAGGATAAATAGGCGAAGTGTCTTGATGACTTAGGCAATCAAGTGGAGATACAAGGGGATAAAAAGCCTTTGCAACTTAGACAAATTTCTGCAATGCAACTTAAGAGGGTCCAAAGGAAGGGTTGTGAAATTTATTCCATGCACATCAAGGATCTAAGGGAGGATAACACTGGACTTGATACACACCATATCCTCCAAGAGTTCCAAGATGTCTTCCCTGAGGAATTGCCATGATTGCCACATAAAAGGGAATTTGATTTTACTATCGACCTACACCCAAGGACTGAACCACAATCTAAGGCACCTTATAGAATGACAACCACAGAGTTATATGAGCTGAAGGTGCAGTTGCAGGAGTTAATGGACAAGGATCCAATTAGACCAAGTGTATCACCATGGGGAGCACCAGTGATCTTCGTTAAGAAGGATGGCACACTTCGATTATGCATAGATTATAGAATGTTGAATAAGGTCACTATCAAGAATAGGTACCCACTCCCTAGAATTGATGTGTTGTTTGATCAAATGAAAGGTGCAAAGGTATTCTCCAAAATTGATCTCAGGTTTGGGTACCATCAACTTAGAATAAAGGATGCATATATACATAAGACAACTTTTCGAACTCGCTATGGACATTATGAGTTCGTGGTGTTACCCTTTGGACTAACAAATGCTCCTGCAGCCTTTATGAATCTTATGAACCGTGTTTTCAGGCATTATCTAAATGACTTTGTCTTCTAAATAGAGGCTAATTTATAATGAGAAGCAATCTACCTTTGTGATTAGTTTGTTCTTTTGATCACTCATAAATAAATAGAGAACTTGCTGTAGAGTTTCAAATAAGAGAAATTGCATTTGATTATACCATTTAGCTTTCTACAGTACAAAACTAATAATATGTTGGGCGTTAAGTTTCAGAGAACAGGGGCTTTTTTAGTTTAGTTTGCAGGTTGTAGAGAAACAGATCGGCATCATCAACTAGAGTAGCTCCATATTAAGATGAACCTTTAATACACAGAGAGATTTGAAACATAAGCGGTGCCAATACTCATGGTCTTTTGAAAACGTCTTCGATCCATGTTATAGATAAATTTGTACTAATGATGGATTTTTCTTAGCTCCTTTGTGCTCACAATGTGTAGAGTCAACAGACTAATAATGGGACAATTTTCTGAGACTTGAATGTACCTACCACCTTCTTGGAAAAGATCTGATTGAAATATTTCTTTGAACTGCAGGCTATTTTTGAAAATCATGAAACTCTGAAAGCAGAAAAATATGACTTAAAAGAATTATTCCTGTATGAAACAGCTTCATTAGGAGAGTTTCCAAAATCTTTACAAATGTTACGCAACCTGGAACACCTAGTCTTGAAAGGAAGTTCGGCGTACTGGATCGAAGAATCAGAAAGTGAATGGAGAATGTTAAATAGCTTGAAACATCTAGTCTTAAGAGGAAGAAATCCAGAATGGAGGGAACTGGTAATTCAAGGGGCGAACTTATCAATATCCCTCAGAAAACTTACCAATCTTAGAGTTTTAGTTTTGAGGGATTGCACATTAAGTGGAGAATTGGCTTTGAACGGTATTGGATCAGTGTCAACTAATTTTGAGTCTTCTATAAACAGCTGCATGGGTAGTAGCCTTGTAATCATGCAGATGTCTAATGTAAAGCAGACTTCCAAGGTTTCAATTAGTGGAAAACATTGTCCCAGACTTGGATCTTTACAGCTTGTATCCATGGAATCTCTGGTTGAACTAAACATAACAGGGGTAACAACACCGTTTTTTCTTGAATTGGAAAATTGTAAGAGATTGAAAAGAGTATCAGGAGAACTTGATCTGGCAGAGCTTGTAATATTTGATTGTCCGAAGTTTGAAGCGCTCCCCAGCCTAGCAAATTCAAACTTCCTAGAAAAGATTTCCGTGGATAAATGTTGGAGCCTTAACGAAGAGGTTAATGCGCCCGCAACATTAAAATACCTCCATTGTTATTCTGGCCCTGAACTCATAAATAGTTTCTTTTCTAACCGGAAGGTACACATTCTTATCTCAATTTATAATTTTCGTCTATAATTATTGATTGTCGACTTGCAGATTAGCTTCGTTCAGAGATTTGCTTAAGAAAAATAGGCTGCTTTTTTATTCCTGAGGATTTATCTTAGACTGAGCTTTGTTTTTTGTTTTCCAGGCTCTTTTGTCTTGGACTATGCCGTCAAAACTAACCAGTATAATTGGAAAAGCAGTTCATGGAGCTGAGGCGACCTTAAATGCAGCTTTCTTTTCTGGTCTTTTAAACCCAGATGAAATCAATGAAATCAGAATGAAAAGAGGGAGGCCCGAAGCATCATTGAAAGTGAGAGATTCATTGGGGGCAATCATTGTATGCGCTGTGATTCGAAGCACTGTTGACGGACAGGTTGTGCGGATCAGACTGCAAGACGGCAAATCCATATGTTGTTCTGTTGAAAAAGGAGAGTGGGTGTGGTCAATTGCCATTAGCCATCCTGAACATATGTATTTTGCGGACAGTCGTATTGCGGAATCCTGTTGGATTCCGACAATGGATTATCCTCTTCTCGACAGTGTAATAAAGGGGTATGTCTGCACCATCGACAAGGGAAGGGAACCCTTCCAATTGTTCTCTAAAATTATCAGTCAACTATACAGACTAAACAAGCTGGACGAAATGACTGCGGCTCCCGTAAACAGCAAGCACGCCGCTCAAAAGCCTTCTGTATCTGGGTCCCGTGGTTTCAGGAATAAAATATTGAAGTCAGCAATCTTTGGGTTTCAACACAAAACGCACAAAAGGAACATTCATTGATTCAATAATAATATGCTTGTGGAAACATTGAGATCTAAAAGAATTAGATATCCATTCTTATATAAAACACTTTTGAATCCTCATATTTTTAGTTCCTGCCAAGGCATATACTATAGTATCCATAGGATTCAATTTTTCAATTACTCTAATCAATCACAACAAAGAATTAATTTTTTTTCATAAAGTTTCTATAGTTATATTTAATTTTTAATTTTTAATGATTATAAAAATGTCATTTATTTGTCTCTCTATTAGCTAATATTGCAAACAGTAAGAGAAATAATCAATTTTCTTTTTCAAAAAATAATGTCATAAAACATTTAATTTTGGACTCACATGCCTATCTGCCATTTTGTACAATACAATTAATGACTGACTATTGAAATGAAATTTTATAACCAGTCTCAAATGATGAGACCGTTTTTTCATTTTTGAATCGTATTTGACAACTTAAAAAATTAGTAGAATGTATGCATTGACATGCTATTTTTTTCTAAAACCATATAGATGACACTTCAAATTATAAATAAACTTTATTTAGAATATTTTGAAATGGAAGGATGAAGTTGTTTCTAATTTTATAATATTTTAATATGATTTTTTAGAATAGTTCTATTTTTTCATATGAATTTAGAAACTTGTCATAATTGAAATGATAGAATATAATTGATAAAATATTTTAATATGAATTTTTACAATATATTCTATTTTTTTATATATGCATTTAGAAACTTAGTCAATTTGGTTAGGAAAAATAGAGAGAATAAAAAAATGGTTGTGGGCTCGCTCTGCAACTCGGCCTAGACCCAGGGTTTGGACCTCGGATGCAGTGCCACAGGCGTTGACGTAGGGGGGTATGCGAACCTCCCACGTAGGTAAGTTCATTTATTGTGTTGTCTGCAGGGCCTCCTCCTCACCGTCGGCTTTCTCTGCCCTCCCGTGTGTGGGCATTTAATGCAATTTAATGGAGAGTTCCTTCGGAGGCGCTGCAAAACCTAGCAATAATGCCACACTTAAACCGAAATCTTTCAAAGAGGCGGTCACTTCATCTTCTCCCTCTGTTAGAGAAGGCACAAGGTTTGTCTCGAACCCTAATGGCAGCCCTGTGGAGAAGGTAAGGACCTTCACTCGGCTCGGGATTCTATCTCCATCTTTCCTAATGAATTAATGTGCAATGAAATCAATTTGGAAAAGAATAGACTTAGGGATACTGCTATTTTCTTTGCTACTATGGATGTGGATAAATGCCCTGCTCGTAAATTCATTGATGATTGGATTAGGAATGTTTGGAATACTAAATTAGGTTATTTGGTATCGTTTTGTAGACTCATTCAAAAAGGATTGTTTATTATTTTTTTAAAGATCATAAAATGTAGGAAGAAGTTCTCAATAAACAATACTGGTCTGTTGGAAAATGCACATTTCGTGCCCTAGAATGGTCGCCTGAAGCGGTTAATGAAGAAATTCTTGCACTCTCGTGCCCTAGATGGGCTCTAATCCAAGATGTGCCTCCGCTCTTGTGGAAATTCATACCCCAAATTCTGGAACCGATAGGCAAAACTATTCGGGTTGATAACTCATCCTCGCTCATCCCTCATTTAGATGCTAGGGTTTTGATATCTCTTAATCCTCGGTGTGATTTCCCCAAATCAGTTAATATTAATCTTGAAAAAGAAGTTGTGGTTTTCCCCATTGAAATCCTTGGTGGGGTGAATGCATGTTTTTTATGCAGGAAAGAAGGGCATATTCGCAGGAATTGCTCGATTATTAATAAAATGAAGGGCTCGGATAGACCTCGCAGTCAATTCGACATCCCGCTACCTATTAATGAAATGATCCCGAATAGGGATAAGTTCAAAGATATTAGTAAAAAAATTAATAACTTGTTAAAAGGGGAAAACTCTAAACCCCTGGAAGATGGAAAAGTGTTCAACTCTGGTAGTTTTGGTGCTCCCCTCACCCCCCATTCTGCAATATCAAATGCTTTAAAGAAGATAAATGAGAATCCACAGGAGGAATTTCAAATTGTAGGGAAAAAACCTACGAAAAGAAGGAGGAAAAATGCATAGCAATTAGCATTGGAAAAAATTAGGGCAAATGGTCCTAGTGAGTTAACTAATAAGACTAATCTAAACAACAACTTAACATCTCCCATGGAAGATGATGGTCTTGAGGTCACCCCTAAAATAAAATTTTCTAGCCTAACCTCTAGTGGTGATTTCCCTAGTGTTCATAACCCCAAGGATAGAGATGGTGTGAGTAGTGAGCTGAGTCTGGGAGGGGATCAAGTCAGGTCAATGAATTTAACTTCTCATAGAAGTTCAGCAGACATGGATGTCTCCTTCGAGGAGATTCCAGCAAAGGATTCTCCATTCACCACCGAGGTTGAGCCCCCCTCTGAATCTGAGCCCACTCCTGATGTGATCTCTGTCATTCCCCCCAAGAAGTTTGTTGAGCTTGAAGAGTCCTGTGTGATCGAGGTCATTGTTGCTGACCCTAAGGCTGATGGTACTTATCCAACCTCTAGTGATTCCACTATTCTAGACCTCCCAAATAGTTTGAAGGCTTTGGAGTCTTGTGCTGAGAACCTGTAGACCCCCAATCAGGGGATCATTAGGAAGGGATTTGAAGTTGTTGAGGTAGTCCAAGGAGAAGAGTGCCTAGGAGATGAAGGAGAGTGGACTACTAATAATGAAAATCCTAAGGAATTCCCTAGGAGAAGAAGGGGTAGGCCTCTGGGATCCAAAAATAAGGGCTACATAAACAAAAAGGTTATTGAGGAGAAGAAAGACCTCCTGATGTGCTTTAATAAGTTTAAAGCATCCAAAGACTAAGCCAATACCCTGACCCTAGATGAAGTGCATCTCTTGGAACATTAGGGGTTTGGAATCCCCAGATAGAAAACAACTGGTCAGAAGGTTTATCAATCAACATAAGAATGTAGACTTCATTATGCTACAAGAACTCAAGGCTATCAAATTTACCCTGGATGTCAACCTAGCCTTCATCTAGAAAGACTCTATCAAAATCTCCTCAAATCATGACATAGGTAGAGGTGGTGTTGGCATTCTTGTCAACCCTAGATGGAAGGAGAGCATAGTTAGCCAAGGATGCTCACCATGTAATAGAGCGGTTTGGGTGTCCCTAGACTATAACGGATTCAGGTTTGGAATTTGTTCCATTTATGCCCCCAATGATTATAGGGATAGAACTGCATTATGGGATTGGATAGCCACATTGCCAGACATTCCCTGGTTGGTAGGAGGTGATTTTAATATGGTTGAAACTCAGGAAGACAAGAGTGGAGGTAAGCCTTTGGAATGGAAAGGGATGGAGAAAATTCACAGGGAGAGAATGAAAAACCGGAAAAAACTGTTTGACCCTCTGTTCTGCAAAAAGAAAGATAACTCTGAAATTTGGTATACATGGTGCAACTTCGAGAGTGGGAAACACAGGATCTTTTATAGGCTTGATAGGTTCTATGCCAATAAAGATCATTTCTCCTTTGACCTAGGTAATAATGGCAGTCCTGTATCAGTCCACCCCACTACTCTGTTAGATCATCATCCTATCATCTGCCAGGTTAGACTCAGGGACTACCCTGAGAGCCAGAAAACTCCAAAGGATAAATTCTTTTTGAACTCCAGCCTTCTCTTAGATGCAAATGTGTTGAGTGCGGTTAAGATTGTCAGGATGTTTAACATAAGTAATAGGTTGCTAAAATCTTTTGTGGAAAGATGGAACCAAAATGTGGATAGTTGGCAAGTGCTGTTTCAAACCATAGGGCAAAAGAAAGCAAGGGATTTTAGATGGAAAGAGAAAAATTTAACTGATAACTTCCACCCATGTGAAGTTAAGATTCAAGACAACCCAAGCAGTGTTGAGCTTACCCATGAGGTAGCCCTGGCCAGAGATAAACTCAGAAAACATTAGCAAACTAAGACTGGAGGGGCAATAATCAGGGCCCGGGCACACTGGATGCAATTTGGGGACAAAGGATCCAAATTTTTCTTTAACATGCTAAAACAAAAGCAGTCTAGAGAACAAATTGGAAGGATTTGGGTGGAAAACAGAGAAGTTAAGGATTTGGAAGATATCAAGGAGGCTTTTTTTCAATTCTATAAAGGTCTGTTCTCATCTGAAGAGACTGCTAATTCCTGGGAAGCAAGAGCAAAGTGCAGAAGGATTATTCCTCCCAAAATCTCAGAAGCAGATGCCCAGGTACTAAAAGGACCTATCTCTCTACAAGAAGTTAAAAATGCTACTAAGAACCTAAATAATGACAAATCTCCAGGCTCGGATGGGCTGACTATAGAATTCTATAAAGCTAATGAGGATTGGGTGAGTCATGACCTACATGAGCTTTACACTGAGGCCTTTAACACTGGTTCTCTGGGGGTTCGAATTAATAGTGGGATTATCAAACTACTTCCTAAAGATGGGGACAAATCCCTTATCAAAAACTGGAGGCTGATAACACTCCTTAACATTTCTTACAAAATCTTGGCTAAAATTCTAGCGATTAGATTAGAGAACATTCTCCCTAAGTTTATTTGCTCCACTCAAATAGGTTTCATCAAAGGAAGATATATTCTGGAAAATTTAATTACTAGTTGGGAGGCCATGGAATGGGTGAGGAGTTCAGGACAAAACGCAACCATGTTTCTTCTTAACTTCGAAAAAGCTTATGACAGGGTAGAATGGGGCTTTATTTTGACTATGCTAGAAGTTTTTGGTTTTCCAGCAGAATTCTATAAGTGGATTATGGTTTTTCTCAAAGATGCTTCAGCCCAGGTTGAAATTAATGGTTCCCTGACTCAAAATATCTCCCTAGGCAGATCCATTAGACAAGGGTGCCCCTTAGCCCCTGCTCTTTTCGTTATTGAGGCCGATGCTCTGTTCTACATTCTTAGAGACTCTTCTATCTCTCCTAAAGTCCAGGGAATCCTACTTCCAAATGGGGAAGAATTGATCAATGCATAGTTTGCTAATGATACAACACTATTTTTAGATATCAGCAAACATAACTTGGAAGCACTGGAAGGTAAAATCAAATTTCTAGGGGAAATTTCAGGAGCCAAAGTTTCACAAAGAAAATCTACCATGCTTGGCTGGGAGGAGTAGCCTCCGGATTGGTTACAACAGTTTGGGATTCAATGGGGAGGTCTTGAAAAGATAGTTAGGTACCTAGGAATTCCATTTGCAATATCCCCATCCCTCAAAGAAATGTGGCTATGGATTAAAACCAAAATAGATAAAAAGCTTAATAGATGAGAAAATAGATATCTTTCGCTTGCTAGGAGAATGCAGGTGTGCCAAAAAATTCTATCTTCCTACAACATTTATTATTCCTCAGTATGGATGTTTTCTAATTACCAGATTCTAGAAATACAGAAAACCATCAGGAACTTCTTGTGGTCTGATGGAAAAGGTAAAAAGAAGATCCACTCTATTAAGTGGGAATGGTGCCATAAGGACAAGAGCCTGGGAGGGCTAGGAGTTAAGGATTTGAGAATCCAAGGGATTGCTCTTGCAGCAAAGTGGATCTTTCAGGCTCTTGATGGGAATGAACTGTGGAAAGTGCTGGTTAGGAATAATATATTGAAGGCCATACCAAAGAAGGCCAAAACGTGGAAATCCCTCCCTTTCTGTGACCTTGTGGTTGGGGACTTCGAGGTTTCAGTTCAAGGGTCCAATGTCTTCAAATCTATCTGGAAGGCCTGGAATAGTGTTAAGCCATTCATCAGCAACTTTAGAGTCAGCAACAATGAGTTTATCCATGGGACTAGATCCATTTGGTGGAACCTTTTGCACTCAAACAAACCCTTGGCCCTTACTCAGGGGTGTTCTACTAAAGCATGAGCGACAAAAGGCGTCTGCTGTTTTAAAGATATTATTAAGGATGATAGGCTACTAGACTGGGATACCCTTAAAGCTAAGTTTAATCTCCCGAGTTCACAAAAACGCACTTATAGTATGTTACAGAAAACCTATGAAAATCTCCTACCCAAGAAATGCAATAATAATATAGAATTTTATAAGGACCTCCTGTGGAATAATTCCATCTCAGTTCTTAATGTTAAAGCTAGTGTTATTTATAAGACCTTAACTTATGATGAAGCAATAATTTCTTATGCTAACAAGATGTGGTCTACAGAGTTCTCAGTTGAACAATGGCAGAAAGTGTTCATTAGGCTTTGGAGTAGCCCTGTTGCTCCTAAAGAGAAGTGTTTCAAATGGTTGTTGATTTTAAACAGGTTACCAATCAGAAAAGAGCATAACAACAATGATACTTGTAATATTTGCAGGGTCTCTGATTCAGTTAAACATATTTTTTTTGATTGTAGCATAGCTAAAGAAATCTGGTTATTATTTGGTATTCAATTTCCTGGTCAATTTACTGTTCTTCATGTTATAGTTGGATATATTAAAGATCTAAAAAAGGATACTAACCTTTTCTGGTATGTTCTTAACTCTGAGATTTTATGGCACATTTGGAAATTAAGAAATGAGGATAAATTTTAGGAGTCAAGTAGGGTCCTTACTGAGTCTTTTCGTGGACTCACCCTTCATCGTATTTTCTTGCAGGTATCAATAATGGTGAATATAGAAAAGAACAAGTTCTTCAGATTCATAAAGGATGGAAATGCAAAGATGTTCCTTCATGAGTTGGAGAACGGTTATAAATGGAAGAGGACACTCAAAGGGAAGAAAGAGGTGGACCTAGCTCTGCAGACCCTGCGAGCAGAGGTGAATAGAGCGAGAGATCCTATCCAAGACCAGATTTAGATGCTCACAGAACTCCTTGACAGAAAACAAGCCGTGTGGATGGAGGGCCTCAGGGGTTGGACCACATGGATGGATGCTCCACAAGAACAAATACTGCAAAGATAACTAATCTACTACATGGACGGATAATGGCTTTTTTGTTCTCAATCAGGAACTAGCGTATTATATGTATAAAGTTTTTCATCTCTGTCTATACTTTTTGATTAAACTATTAAACATGTAAAGGTGGGACCTACTGTCCAGGTTGAAACTCCGTAAATGGTTTTTGTAATAGTCTTTCTTCCCTTATATGCAATATAAAAAAAAAAACTTAGTCAATTTAATTTTTTAAATATTTTTAATAAGATTGTTATAGAAACTTGTCATAATATATATAATTTTAAAATTTTAATGTTTATTATTACTAAATTAGTAATTATTAATTGATTATCATTTAATGTTAATATATAATATATATTAGTGTATTAATTTAGAAACTTATTTTAAATTTAAGATTTACTAATTTATCATTATTTTCTCAATCTTCTACTTTTATATTTTTTGACAATTAATATTTTTCTTAAAACGTCAAATGAAAGGCATTGAAATGACTAAACTGTCATAAAAAAATACTAAAAAACACAAAGTCTACCTGAACCCTTGAGTTGTTATTACTTGCAAATTACTTTTAGTGTTCGTCATTTATCAAAGTTAATAAACTGTCAATATTATTTTACAACTTAAATTAATAAAAATACAAGCAAGTTCCATATCAAATATATTTTCTTAATATATTTCATTTTTAAATTTAATTTAATTTTATTCTTTCTATATATGTGTTGTATACTTATTTTTAAGGACCATGAGGAGGGAACATTAACAACCAAATAAGTTCTTATGATTATTTATTTAATATTGTATTTTAAATATAAAAATGTACTTTATTTTAAAATATTGATAGTATAGATTATATATTTATAATTATTATTTTGTATTTCAGATTTAAAAAATAATAATTATATAGTCATTAAATTTAAATTTTGATATTTTTATATCTATTTTTTCTAGAGTAATAGTTGAATTATAATTGTAATATTCTTTGATTATCAAGAAAATCAAGCCTTTATGGTAATTCTTTCAAGTAATGTAAATTTTTCACCTATTTTCCAAGTTTTATGACGAAGCGTTAGATTATGATCCAGTAGTTACTCCTTGATTTGAGAAAAGTGGGTATGAAAGTTAAAACAATAATATAGAATACTCAAACATAATAAACAATATTATTTTCATACTCTTTTGTTATTTGCAAATTTATTTATTATTTTATTTAACTTTTAATATAGTTTATTTTATTTTTAACCAACAATTTTATGATTTTACTTCTAAAAAATTAAATTTATTTTTTATTTTTAATATTGATTTTATCTTTCTTAATATTGTTTGTAAAATATTAATTATATTTTTTAAGTATATATCTTCTTAATATTTTAATTTTAATTAATTTAAAAATCACTTTTACCTTTTTATTTAATTATAAATTAATTTAATAGTTTTAATATGTGTTATTAATTTTTTAAAATTATTATTTAGATTATGATATATTCTAACTTTACATTTAATTAATTTTATTTTAACTTTTAATATATATTTAATTTAAAAATTTATTTTAATTATCTTACATTATATCCCTATAAAATTAATATGTTTGATTACATCTAAATCTGAGTAAAATATAAAATTCACATTAATTTTTTTATCATTAGACAATTTAATATTTAAATTGAGCATTATGCTTGCTTAAATGATTACATTTTTTTTTATAAATAATTATAGTTTGAATATGTTATATTTAAATATTTGTTAGTATGATATCACCTCCTTTATCTCTCAGTCTTGCCCCTTCTCTCTCTATTCTCCAATCTTTCATGAACTCTCCCTATTTTATCATTTATATCCATCTCTATCTCTCCTTCTCCCTCCTCCTCTATTATATCTCTCCGTCTTTATCTTTATTAATCTCTTTGACTCTATCTCTCTATCTATTTTTCTTCCTCTTTATCTCTATCTCCATTTTTGTCTATCTATCTCCATATACCGATTGTCATCTCTATATTTATCTTTCTATCTACTCTTAAAACTAACAACACTATTGGCAGGAACTTGACGCATTGTGTCTTTTCTTAAGACATGGGTTTATACTTTTTTGTGCAAACAGTTTCACAACGCAAATTGATTCTATTAACAAATAGAATGTTAAAATCTTTTGGTTAAGGCAAATATTTATATTTTGCAAAATTTATATATAATGCTTTTTGTAGACACCTAAAATTGTCCTGTCTAATTAAATAAATATTTTTATTTATTTAATTATTTTAGCCTAATTCTTCTATTAATTAAATGAATCTTTATTTATTTAATTAATTCATTTACCCTCTTCTAGCCTTATTTCTCATTTAAATAAATATATTTATTTATTTAAATTATCCTTTCCTACTAAATTAAATTGAAATTGTTGAAATTGTTACTGGTTATATTAAAGGTCTCAAAGCTGATTCTAATATTTTTTGGAATATTTTATCTTCTAACATATTATGGCAGATCTGGAAATGCAGAAATGAAGAGAAATTCCAGGACACTCCCCGGGTTCTTACTGAGTTTTTTCTTAAACTCACATCTTAAAAAATTTCCTTGCAGGTGCACACCACTATGATGATGGATCATAAGAAACTTCATAGATTTCTTCAGGACGGACATGCCACCTTTTTTGCTTTCGAACTCAAGAATGGACATGAATGGAGGAGAAACCTGGATAACCTTCAAGTGTTTGAGAAGACTTTGGATAAAGTGAGCAAAGAAATCAAGAGAAACAGAAACTCCAAGAAAGACATCTTAGCCATGCTTCCGCAAATTCCAAATAAGAAAAAAGTTGCATGGATGGAAGGAGAACAGGGCTGGACCACCTGGGTCGATATCACTGATGGACACCTCCATTAGTGGCTTATTGGGCACCTTTTTTTGCTTACTGTTATTAACTCTAGATACTCCTTTCGTTTTGCTCTTATGAGCTGTATTTCCGTTGGGGCCTTGTCCCCTTTTTGATACTATGGATTTCTTCATTGTAATCTTTTTTTGATCACTTTATAATCAATACAAAAATTAAATAAATATCTTATTTATTTAATTGATCCCACTTCTTCTATTAATTAAATAAATCTTTATTTATTTAATTAATTCATTAGCCTTTTCTACCCATGACACATGTCATTCATCTCTTAATTCCTACACTACCTACCCTATTATTGTTTTCTTATTTTCTCTACCTACCCTCTAATCTTAGTTGACCATTTATCTTTTACAGCTCTTAATCTTATCCCTCCATTTCTTATAGTGTCTTCTATATAAGAGGATGCTTCCTGTAGACACCTAAAAATGTCTCATTGATCATGTACTAATTATTCGTCTAATTAGTTAAATAATTCTTTAATTCTTTAATTAAGTTAATTAATCTGTTTCTTCTAATTTCATATTTCCTCATAATCTTTCTAATTATTCTATTTCTATTTCTATCATCATTTAATCATTTTAATCATTTTCTAATATTAATTAAATATTTATTATTTAATTAATTATGGTTAATTCCCTAATTTAAATAATCTTTATTATTTAAATAAATTAATTCTCAATTTCTATTTCCTATTCTATCATCATTTAATCAATTAAAAAATATTAATTAAATATTTATTATTTAATTAATTATGATTAATTCCCCAATTTAAATAATATTCATTATTTAAATAAATTACTAATTACTCAATTTCTATCTCTAATCATCTAATCATTAACTCTCTTCTAAATATTAATTAAATATTTATTATTTAATTAATTGTGATTTAATCCTTTAAATTAAATAATCTTTATTATTTAATTAAATTCCATTTCTAAATAATTAAATAGTTTCTTTAAATTATTTAATTAGCTAATTAATTCTTCCAATTCCAATTCCCCAAATTCTAATTTCATTTAATTTCATATTCTTCTAATTTCTTCCAAATTCATCACATGTGCATGATTTCAAAAATCAAATTGAAAATCAAAGTCAAGTTCTAAATATATTCAAAGGCTAAATTGAATTAATAAATTCAATTATATGAATAATATCTCATGCAAAGATTAAATTAATAATTTAAATCTAAATGCAAGCTCATGCGAAATTAATTAATTAAATCAATTAATTAATTAAATCATTTATCTCTCCAACTACTATTTCCATCCTTCAGTTAGCTTTTTCTAAATTTAGCTCTCTGTGTCATCCTCTTTATTTCCTCCAATCATTCTTTTTCTTCCTTCAGTTAAATCTTTCATCAATTAGTTGACTCCTTTAATCTATTCAATCTATTGAGTTCCACTCCTACAATCAATAGTTCAACTATCAAATTGCATTTGAGCTCACCTAAGTTTACACCTCTTGATCATTCTGTTCCACCTTTCAATCAATCCTCTCCAATTTTCTATAAAATGAGCATCCAATCTCCATTTTCAATCCTCCTCAATCTTGAACAATTATTAGAATCATGAACTTCGAATCTTTGTGTCACTTGCAGGTTACCAGCACAATATCTGAGAGCCATCATACCACGAAGAGAAGAAGAGCAATGGAAGCAATATGCACATCTTGGAATAAGGAGTTTTATTTGAATTGATTTCATTCTTAATTCTTGTTCTACTTGATGATTGTATTATTTCATTGTCTAGTTTGTTAGATTTGTTAATTAGACAGGGATTCATGATTTCCCTGGTGTTTCTAATTGATAGCTTTGTTTATTTGAAGATGAATTCTAGCATGCGTTACACTTCCTTCATTATCAACCCTAATCATTAAATCATTAAAATTAATCTATCCTAATCAATCTAATTAGCGAATCAAGTCTTCTAGCATTCAAACTATTATATGCGATCAAGCCTACTTGCAACCACATTTCTGTTCTTTGTTGAGCTCTTATGCACACATAAAATATGAGAGCAAATATATCAAGCAAGATCAATGGAGATAGGAAGAATGGAGATTCAAACCCTATTGGACATGTGATGGTATAATCTTTGTGATTTCATTTGATTTGCATTGTCTTAGGTAATTTTCATATGTTACGGTGGATCTTTGTTGTTGTTAGGCTAGGGTTTTGTGGTTGAATTCATTTAGTCTTTCAATATTGTTATTATCCATTTTCACCATATACATTTTGGAACACCCCGTGGGACATGTATTTTTGTTAGATCTATGTTTTTTGCAGGTTTTTCTAACCCTATATTGCTGTTTTGTAAAACAATTTGGAGAATAACCTTGCGTAGCTAGGGTTTTGGACACAAAATCAAGATCTTGGAGAGATTTGATCCGATATCACAAACGGCTTGGAATTTTTTTACCAAATTTTGTTGGAAGGTTGAAAATAGTATCAAGAGCTCTCAATCCAAAATTCAGAATTTTTGGAGCACATTTTCATTTTCTATGAATTTTTTATGATTTTTCATAAAAAAATAATTTTGAGAGAAAATGAGCGATTTTTTTCGATTTTCTTACATTTTTGGAAATCTATCATAATTATACACAGGATATATTGGTTTTTATTTTAATTTTGATGCAAAATATTTCCTAAAAAATCCGATCTTTAAAAATTAGGGTTTTTCATTATTTTGATTCGATGTCACAAACAGTTCTGAATTGTGGCATCAAATGTTTTTTGCAGGTCAAGAACATTATCAGAGGTTCTCAGTAAAAAAATTAGATTTTTGGGGGCATATTTGAAATTTCTATGAGTTTTTTATGTATTTTCATAAACAATTAATGTTGAGAGCAAATTAGCGATTTTTTTTGGATTTTCTTATATTTTTGGAAATCTCTCTGATGTATACATAGACTCTATTCTTTGTTATTTTAAATTGGATGAAAATCATTCCTAAAAAATTGGATCTTTGAAAATTAGGGTTTTGCATTATTTTGCTCATATCTCACATTCTGCTTTGATTTTTTGTAGAAATTTTTTTATGCAATTTTGGAAGATCATTAGGAGTGTCAAGTAAATATTTCAGATTTTTTGGATCAATTTTGAATTTTATATGAATTTTTTATGATTTTTCATAAAAAATTAATTTTTGGAGGAAATTAGCAAAGTTTTTGGATTTTCTTACATTTCTGGAAATTTCTTGAAATTTTACAGGTGGTGTTTTTTTATGATGAATCAAATCTTTGAATTGGTCAAAAAAATGCATTGTTGAAGGCCCCTATTTCACAAAGTCTTTTGGATCTAAAATTTACTTAACTTGTGTGCTTGCAGGAGGGGTATTATTGCAAAACTACTAACAAATCTTTGTTGCAGAATTTTGGCAAGGGTTTTTGATCTTTATTGTGTGCCTTGTTTTCATAGATTATCAAACACTTCAATTGGTGCACTAAAATTGAACCAGTGTCTTTTGTGTCTTGGGTAATACGCTCTTTTTGTTTCATCTTTAGAGGGTCTGTCTCCCCGTGTGGTCATTAGGACTACTAGTGAGGAGAGAACGACCCAAGTGGTAGTGAGGAAAACCCACCTCTTCCGAACAACTATAAACAATTGTATTCATGGTGAAAACCATGGGTAACGTGTGCTGATTAGTTCCTACTGACACTATGTCTCCCCATAAACTTGTTTGATTAGATTTATTTGATCAGTTGTAGGGCGTAACCCCTACCCGCCGGGAGCCTTCTGTATTTACAGAGCTGAAAGTGTCGCATGTATGGCCACACGAGCGGATGCCCTTACTAGCACCTTTTTGTTTTAGAAAGCCAAAATCCTTCTAGTTGTTGGGGTAGGAGGTCGGACCTCTAGAGCGGCCCAGACACATACGGTTCTTAGTAGAGATACAAAGTTCGCCACGGGGAGTTTTCATGGGGACTGATGCTTGGCTGCCCCGAGAAGTGAGTGCCGAGGGTGGAACCAGTGGGGTCAAGCATCTAAGTATCTGCTCTAAATAGCATAGCCTCATGTGGGATCAACAACTATTGTCCTGGCCAACCATAAGAATTGTGCTTGTCTTATTTTGAACAATCAAACATTCAAGATCAAACATCAAAACATTGTGTCTTTTGTGTCTTCAAGTGTATGCAAAACAATTTTACATCAAACAACACACTTTTCTTTGAGTCATTTTTGAGTCTAAATACTTGCAAACATTGAGTCCTCTTGTCACGAAAAACAATCAAACAAATTCAGATTTGGTCACAACAACAACTTCACAAATTGGAAAAAATTGCACTCAGATTTTAGAAACGCGTCTGAAGGATACAAACACGGCTATGTTCAGAATTGGAAAAACTCACAGTCCAACTAACAAGAGCAATCAATTTTAGAATTGTTGAGCTTCCTAGGTTATTTCTCCAGGTTTTCGTCTAGCATTCAACCTACCTTTGGGTCTCACAAAGTTCATCATTTCTTTACACCTTGCATTACATTCACATTTGTCTAAACTTGAGTCAAAGGGTCACTTGCTTGTCCTCATCTTACTTTGTCAACACACTACATACAACAACATTTTGCTAAGTGGTCCCTCATCAAGGTCTATCACCTTTGGGTCTCATTTGGTCTTACTTAGAGTCAAGGTCAACTTACCTCATCAAGAGAAACTATCATCTCTTTGGAAGCCACACCTACTCTACTACATGCATACTTGGTCTTACACTTTGGACATTGCAAGTAAACCTCAGATGCATTTACATTCCATCCAACTCTTGGTCTTCCATACTTTTTCCATTTTCATCTAGTCTCACACATTTTGGTCAATACCTAGTTCATGGTTGAAACCCATTCCCAAAAATCTAGGAGAGAAGCTAAAGAGGCTCAAGATTCTGCAAACATGAGTGCCTATGAGTATGACAATGATGTCTTTTTCAATTCTGATCATACTACATTACCTGACATGGATGCCTATAGAAACATTCTAAATGTTGAGAACATGGACACTATAAACAACAATGATACACACAATGACAATATGGACAACATTTCAGTACATTCAGTAGAAGTAGAAGACTCCATTATGGATCCCCATTTCAATTGATTGGTTGAAGAAATAATGAGGAGAGATAGACAATATTTCTTACAAGTGATGGCACAAAGTGGAGCCAAGATCTCTCATGATTTTGACATGTCTCAAATAATGGAACATCCACCTTTGCAACAACCTCATCCCAACATGGATCAAAGGAAGCCTAATAGTAGAGGTAATAGAGGACCACATCTTGTGCCTGAGTCACCATCATCTTTGTTTCAAAAACCTGAGGTCCCATACACACATGGTCAAGCATATGATACTCACCTTCATAGACCACTATGGAAGTCTTATGCAAAAAAATATACTCAATCACATACCAATACTAAGGACCAAGCACCAAAACAATTGGATATCCAAAGGCATGATCAAAATTTTGACACAAGGAAACCCCGTGTCAAATTTGGGGGCAACACACTAGAACAAACTCATGACATGCCTATAGAGTATGGTATACATGGACAAAGAAGATATTTTGTTCCTCATCATGACTCTATACCAAGTGGTCCTTATACGTAGCATCATTACAGACCTCCTCCATATGAACATGTGTATGATCAATACCATCCATATATGCGATATGCTCCTCCTCCACCCGCTAGTTCAGGCATGGGGTATGGTCCAATAAGTTGGTCTCCACCTAAGAACAATTTGGAGCAACAAATTAAGGTCTTAAAAAAGAAAATGGAGGACATAAATGCACCGAATCCAACTTACACAATGGGAGACATATGTCCCTATCCATTTGACAAAAGCATTCCAATGCCTCCATTTCCTACACACTTTGTGACACCTAGGTTTGATAAGTATAGAGGAAAAGGGGATCCTAAGGTACATATAAGACAATTTTTCACAGCTTGCATTGAGGTAGCAGCAGAAGAGACATATTTGATGAGACTATTCCCATAAAGCTTAGGTGATCAAGCTATGGAATGGTTCTCCCAACTCCCACCTGGAATTAAGTCATGGGGTGACTTAGCAGAGGCATTTATCCAACATTTCTCATACAACATAGAGACAGATATATCAGTCACTACTTTGTGCAACACCAAGCAAAAGGATGGAGAAATCTAGCCAATGGATGCTCTTGTGAAATTCCACAAAAACAAATGGTAGAGATGTTCACCCAAAATGTTAACAAAGACATTGGTTATGACTTGAGAAAAGCTTGTTTGTCCACCTTCAAGGATGTCATTGAAACAGGCTTAGCGATAGAAAAGGTCCTAATTGAGCAAGACATCGTCAAAATATTCAAAGAAAACAAAGATGACTTTAAAGGAAAAGACAAGCCAAGATTTTGGAATAAAAACAAGAACACAGTGAATGATGGTGTTGTTGATACCAATACAGTGCGACCCAAAATCATTTTTTCTAGATCAAGCTCTACAAACAATCAAGTAAATACTCAAACAACTTCAAAATCATGAAGGAAGTACACCCCATTGGGAGAACCACTTGAGTCAGCTTTCAAGAAGCTAGTGGCAAACAAAATCATAACAATTCCAGACTTGCCTCCATATGAGCCAAAGGTCAAACCAAATTGGTGGAATGATTATGAGTATTGTGAATATCACAAGAGCAAAGGACATAAAATAGGAAACTGTCATCAGCTGAAGAACATTATACAAGATCTCATTGATAGAGGCGACATTGAGATCGAGGGATACTCATCCAATCAAGAACATGAAATGTTTAAAGAACCATTCCCAAAACATGACAAGGGAAAAGCTAAAGCCACAGATGAGTAGACCAACTATACCAGAGCATCCTATAACTATGATTCAACTGTCAATCACATTTTGATGGATAATTCTGTCTTTACCATTATCATAAAGGACAAAACGCCTGAGAATTCTACCCAAAGACCCAAGGTTGTCCTAAATGGCATTGGATCTTCTTCTGAACCTACCTCTGAATGTAATGTTACAACTCATCGAGGTAAATTCACTTTGCAAGGTGCTCTAGCTAAAAACACCACTTCCTCATCAATCAAACCTGAGTCTGACCCTGTAGAACAGTTAGGGAAGACACCCGCGCTTATCTCCATCCTTGAGCTCTTGCGCATATCCTAGCACATAAAGCCATTCTTGACAAAACTTTGAGAGACACTTCCATCCCAACTGATCTAAACGTGGACCAGTTTCAAGCCATGGTGGGATACCTTTCTATTCCACATTCTCTCACATTCACAGAAGCCGACGATGCCTCCGTGAGCCAACCACATGATGCACCTTTACACATTAAAGCCTTCCTACACAAACATTGAATAAAACGAGTCCTGATAGATGGAGGAGCAGGTCTGAACATTTGTACTTTGAACACAATAATACAATTGGGATATTCTGAAAAGGCTATGAATGCTACAAACAAAATTACCATCAAAGCATATGATGATGAAGAGCGTTCATCCAGGGGCACAATCACCTTGCCCCTCAGAGTTGGGCCAGTAACAAAGGATGTGGTTTGTCAAGTCCTTGATCTAGATCTCACATACAACATATTGCTAGGACATCCATGGATTCATGAGATGAGCGCAGTACCATCTACATATCATCGATGTATCAAGTTTCCACATAATGGAGTTGAAGTGATCGTCAAAGTTGACCCAAATCCATTCATATATTGCAACAATCTATGACCTAGATTAGAAATAACAATACCAGTCAATCGAGAGGCTATTCCATCTTCAGCATATGTGGATCCAGAATCCTTGAAAGCTTCTACATCAAAACAAGCAGAGATCAAAGAAAAGTTCAAGTTTAAAGACATAGGATGTGGTGAGTATATCTTTCATGTTGATCAACTCCCACTATCTCCTAACACATTTTGTCAACAAGAACAATCTATAAACAATTTGCAATGCCAAGGAATTGGGTAAGAAGCACCTAGTGTTGTGGCTACTAAGTTTGAATGCAAATCTCTTCTAGTGGTGCAAGCACCTCTTGATATCAATAGTCCTAAGAGTGGTTCCAGTGAAGAATATATTGAGCATATCACCAACCCTCTTGAGAACTCACACCACTTTACCATTCCATTTGTTCATTCCATTTCCAGTCCTCTCCTCGACTTGTATCAACAAGAATCACAAAAGCCCTTACTAATTGGGGATCAAAAATTAAGCTTTGAAAAGAAAAATCTAAAAGTCAAAACTAAAGAAAAGTCCTTCAGTCCAAATCAAAATCAAAAGCTATTGGACTTTGCAAAAATCAAGGTCAAGGATAAAAATCCTATGAAGAAAAAAGAGCAAGAGTTGATCTCCCCTAATATCAAAATAACTGGGGGCAAAAGTTCTACAATTCTAAGTCAAAAAGCATACTTGTTGATCCTAAGTCTCCATCATGCTATCCTACTTTCACTTCTTTTCGCAATCATAAGCCTTCATCACTCATCCACTTGTTCCACACATCCTTTCCCTTCTGGTGATACATCATGGACCTTTAATGGAGCTTCCTTGAAGGACTTTGTTATTGGGGATGCCCAAACTTCTTTAGGTGACACGCATATGGGCCTACGTAGTCCACACATTAGTAATTCTATCTCAGTTCCTTTATCAAGGAAGACAGTCGCTCGAGCTACATATCATTTAGTCAAGGAACATCGCAGTTACAATCATAAAGTCAAGCCTCATGAATTTGAGGTGGGGGACTTAGTTCTCAAAGAAAATCCTAAAAATCAGCAAGACAAAGAGAAGAAGGGCAAGTTCAAACCAAATTGGCTTGGTCCTTACATCATTACAACAGTCTATGGATTTGGTGCATATCAGCTCTCAAATGCAGAGGGAGAACCTTTGGAGGATCCTATCAACAACATGCACCTTCGCAGGTTTTACACATAGCTCTTCAGAGTATCCTAATTCCAAAATACAAAAAAATCAAAAAAATCAAAATACAAAAAAAATCAAAAAATTCAAAAATACAAAAAAATCATTACTTGGTGAAAACCTGGCAAACAGGCGCCTTGTGACACAACAAAAAAAATAAAATTGAAAATATAAAAAAGTAAAGAAAAACATTTCGTCCAACGGTGAAAACCACTTTGGTGGCACCCTGGGCAAGTACCATGGTGAAAACTGGGTCACCAGCGCCATGCATAGAGAACTCCTCTCTCCTTCAGGATTCCATTTCATCCTTCACTTTGCACACACTCACAACCTATCCATCCATAATAAACTTACCCATTCCCATCATGGCTTGTTATTGATCTACCTAAGATTGGTCAGCCATTCATAACAACATTCCTTTTCACCCCTTTCCATCCATAATAAATCAGCTCCTATCTGTGGCTAAGGCAAATCCTACATCTAGTGATGGGTGTGGAACTGAGAGCATCACATGTTTCGAGGAGTACAATTTCTTCCAATCTTCTTCAGTCTATATGCGCACAATCCACAATAAAGCAACACTTGCATTGCCAATCCGCAATAAAGTTTTGTCTTCTCCGCAATAAAGTATCAGTTGCATGGATTCAATCAGTTTCAGATGAGACACAATAGCAATAATGGGCTTCAACAAATCAAATCTTTCAACAGACTCAGACAACATTATGGTTTAGTGCTATCTATCCTTTTGTGAAAGTAAACATTGTGACCACAATCAAATAAGACACATACAATTGACAAGAGACACTAAACTTGAGGACTACAGTGGATGTTGGTGGCGAGTCTTGGTTTTCTCTTTTATTTAATCTTTTGGTGACATGTCTTTTAGCTTTTCCGGGATGTCTCTGACTAGAGATTTTATCTCTAGGATGTCTTTGACTAGAAAGGCGAGGATGGGGTATCGTCACCTATTTTTCTTTTGTTGTCTGCGGATTGTCTCTTAGTAATGCTATGACTTGTCCAAGGATATGACACTGAGAGTCTAGTATGAACTGGGGCATTCCTTGTTTGCGACTGTCTGATCTCCATGAAAACGGGTACAATGAATTTCTGGGTCAAACATTTGCCTCGATTGTCATAACCTACTTGCCATAATAAAGCTCAATGATGATAACGCACAAGAAGCTCTTTCACTTTCATATCTTCTATCTTCCATCCCCCTTTCTTGATTGACTTCCATAGTCCTTCTTGAGTTTGTGTACCCTGTTATCACATGACTGAGTATAATGACACACCAAAAGTATTTGCATTTCATGTAGTTGCACCTACATTACCACATATTAGCATTTCATTCGTACATACAGATATCACAATTACATCACATCCTGCACACAACACATGTTAGCACATTTTACATTCTCAATAGTTATTTGCATCATCATATTCATCTGCATTTCATACATTCACAATTGCATATGCATAACATATAAAACATAAAAAGAACAAAAATATTGCATTTTCTCACATACATATTTGCATCCATATTGTAAAATCATCATCATAAATCACATTGAAGCAACATCACATAGGTACACATGCATATAACTGCTACAAGGATGAATCATCTCATATATATATATATATATCAAAAATCATAAGTGTCATGATACAATGATGTCAAAATACATATGGCTACAATCACCCAAAGCTGTCATCATACAAAATGGTACAAAATGGATACATAGGGAGCCCTCTAAGGCTATGATGAACTCCCTCCCTTGGAGCTAGCTGACCTCGATGGAGTCTGAGCCCTAGAAGGACCCACCCTAGGATCATCTCTCCTGCCCCCTCTATTTGGTGGTGGTGGAGGACCCATAACCCCACCACTAGACGCCTGTCTCCTGTCTCTCCCGCCAGTGATCGTCGTAGTCCGTGATGGTCTCCAAAAGCTCCTAGCCCACTAATCTAGTGGTACCACTCCATAGTATAGGTCTCTCTAGTAGGCTATCTCCTCCCCTGCCCGTAGAACATAGGCGTATTTGGCCCCTGTGTCCTTTGCTGCCTGCCTCCCTGCCCTCAGTGCTGTCTCAGCCTCTATATAGCACTGAATAGTGTGGTCCCTCTCCTGCTCAGTGTCCCTTAGCTATCTCCTGAGCCTAGCTTCTCCATCTCCAGATCTTGGATCTCATCTACCATCTCCACTATTATCTCCACCACCTCCACCATCTCCATCTATCGACTCCCCTAGATCCATCAGCCATGAAAACGGATGCTCTCCCCAATATGAAATGTACTCTGCATCCATCCCTACATCCTCTATATTTTTCCACATATCCCAAGGCAAGGGAATCATCTCTACTAGCTGTGTTACAACCTAATCATACGAAAGCAGTGGACCCAAATACACCTGTTCTCTCATCATCCGTGCATACATCCCTGAGCCTCGTGGCATCCATTGTATCCTGTCAAACTGCCTGCCCACCCTATCTACCAACTGCTGCTCAAGAACATATGGTGTCCGACCAATCAGATACCTGCTCCTGAACACATATGGCAACTCTATTGCATCATCCTCCCACTCCTCACAGTCTAAGTAAGGCCTTCATACCACACTGTCTATCTCGTCCATAACCCGACGCCAATACTCCAGTCTCCCAATCCATGGCTGTGACATAATCATATCATACATAAGTACATAACTGCACCCATGTCCTCTTCCCCTGAAATGTATCGGCCGTGTCACCGATAGATTCTCATATACCCACACCTGCAACAGTGTCACTGCGCATCCCAATTCTATTGATCCATGATACACAAACTGATGCAACTCATAATACAAGTGTGCCAGCAGACATGGTCCCCATGCAAATCTGGTGTGCTGTGTCACCAATGTCTCCAGTGTACCACCCCAGCCCATAGCCAATCCTTGTGTTGCCCTATTCGGATAGAGGAACCCACTGATAACTCTTGCTAGTATTGCTGGTCATGCTAATCCTGTCCGTGTCATGGTATCCAAAGCCACGTGTCCAGTCTTCATATCCAATCCCAAATCCTAGAACACTCATCTCAGTGCATCCCTATCTCTGTCTCGATCATAGGGTAATAACTCCCCATCGATCGGTATCCATAGTATCCTATAAACATCCTCTAAGGTGACTATCATCTCACCCATCGGAAAGTGGAAGCTACAGGTCTCTGAGTGCCATCTCTCAGCCAGCACAGTCAGTAATCCCATGTTCGCCTGAAACTCAGGCACATACATAATATATCGCAGTCCCATAGCCTCAACTACTTCTCTATCCTTGAATGTTAGCTCTGCTCACAAACCCTGAGTCGAAGGGAATCTCTCCCATGACTCCAACATCGGTAGGTCCTCCTATAGTCAAGAAAATTAACTGTGTCAGTCATAGTGGCATTCCCTGTTCATCACAAAATGTTGTTTTTTATCCTAAGTGCTTATGGTACTCTATCCTAGTGACACTCCCTATTCATCACAAAGTGTTGCTTTTTATCCCAGTGGTACTCCCTGTTCATCACAAAGTACTATGTTTTTGTACTCCTTGTTCATCACAAAGTGCTGCTCTTTTTAGTACTCCCTATTCATCACAAAGTACTAATTTTGGTACTCCCTGTTCATCACAAAGTGCCTCGATCTATCCTATCCTAGGGCCTCTGCTTGAGTGTATCCTCTTGAGTAGTTTCCTGATTGGCAACGTATGTTCTATCATAGAATTGTCAATCCTAGCCCTATCTGATATTCTAGTCTTCCCTAGAGGACCTGCTTAAGGGTATCCTCTCAGTAGCTTATCCAATTGACAGCATATGTTTATCACAGAATTGTTGATTTGACCTTGAAGACATAAATGCACATTCATGACGCAGACGCGCCTTAGCATTTTTCCCCCGCTTGACATTTTTTCTAGACATACCTAAAGCACATTTATTGCTCTACATAGCATGCATTTATGACAACAATTAATGTGACAAAGTACAAGGAGGTTTTGTGGTACTCACCGACTCTCTTGCATCTGTTGGCCTCTGAAACCGGCGAACGCAATTGAATTTGTGAACCAAAGCCGTCGCTGCTGACTGTTGCTGCTCTATTCTCTCTCTGCACTCTGATCTCTTGGATGTGTGGATGAAAATGAGGATGTCTTCCCCTCGTAGTCTATCTTATAGACTACCCTAGCGCTAGTCTCCCTAGTCAGTCTTCTTTATCCCGTGACTCTGTCACTCTATCCTATCTGGTCAGTCCATTCTAGCATTTCTTTCTTTTAGAGAGAATGTCTGTGATCTTTTCAAACATTTCATCCAATCTCTCGAGGGGGCATATCATTCCCATCTTGGGGCAACTTTGTATCAGTTCATCTTATCTTCTTTGAAACAACGCGACAAGCTGCATTGTCTCAAAGAGGGGCAAAATGTAGACACCTAAAATTGTCCTGTCTAATTAAATAAATATTTTTATTTATTTAATTATTTTAGCCTAATTCTTCTATTAATTAAATGAATTTTTATTTATTTAATTAATTCATTTACCCTCTTCTAGCCTTATTTTTCATTTAAATAAATACATTTATTTATTTAAATTATCCTTTCCTACTAAATTAAATAAATATCTTTTTTATTTAATTGATCCCACTTCTTCTATTAATTAAATGAATCTTTATTTATTTAATTATTTCATTAGCCTTTTCTACCCATGACACATGTCATTCATCTCTTAATTCCTACACTACCCACCCTATTATTATTTTCTTATTTTCTCTACCTACCCTCTAATCCTAGCTGACCATTTATCTTTTACAGCTCTTAATCTTATCCCTCCATTTCTTATAGTGTCTTCTATATAAGAGGTTGCTTCCTTCATTATCAACCCTAATCATTCAATCATTCAAATCAATCTATCCTAATCATTCTAATCAGTTAATCAAGTCTTCTAGCATTCAAACTATCATATGCGATCAAGCCTACTTGCAACCACATTTTCGTTCTTTGTTGAGCTCTTGTGCACACATAAAATTTGAGTGCAAATATATCAAGCAAGATCAATGGAGATAGGAAGAATGAAGATTCAAACCCTATTGGACATGTGATGGTATAATCTTTGTGATTTCATTTGATTTGCATTGTCTTAGGTAATCTTCATATGTTACAGTGGATCTTTGTTGTTGTTAGGCTAGGATTTTGTCGTTGAATTCATTTAGTCTTTCAATATTGTTATTATCCATTTTCACCATATACACTTTTAATAAATAATATTAAAAAATAAATTATTGTGAATTTGATTTTTGCAAAGTTTCACTCATTTTTGGGGTCTTTATATCATTCAAGGTAAATATATGAGTACTTTTAAAATAATGAAGTATTGAAGGTTTAATCTATTACGTATTGAACTTTATCCCTTTTCACATCAATTTATTAATTCATTTGATATTATTGAAGGTAATTGATTGTTGTACCTTACTAATTTATATGTTGTTAAATGTACATTATATTGGACAACAATTGACAAACATATGATAAAGTGTTGAAGAAGAGGTTGATGGGAAAAGAATTAGACGTAGGGAGTTGGACAACAAAACGAAGCTTGGATGCAGTTTTAAATAGTTTGCTTGTTTGCAAATCCAAAGATTGGGGAAGGAATAGGAGATGTATTCTAAAATTGCCATTTTGTATTTGTAAGGCTCTACAAAACTTGGGTGGGTTTGCCTTAAATGAAACTAAATAAAAATTAATAACACAATTACATAGTGGTGTGTAGTGGATGTGAAAGCTTGCTACTTTATTCATTAAACATAAAGCTATCAATAAAAGTAAGAAAGTTTCAGTTATAGAGAGCTTAATAATCATTGGTCATATTATTCAAAAGAATTTATTGTATTACAAGTCAGATATTATGACATATTGAAGCATGTTTTAATATTAGCTTCAATCAAAGTGTACAATTTTTATACAAAAAACAATTTGTAGACTTTGAACCTTATATGCTAAGAAACAATAAATTCTAATCATCCCAAGAAAAATTAAAATTCTTGACAGACATTTAAAAGGAAGCCCGTTTGGACACAAAAATGGGTGACCTTGACAACATAGGAAGAAAAAATTAACCATGATACTTGTCTAGCCATAATACATGCATCTCTTTTGTAGGCCATTAAAAATCTAGAATAGTTGCCAACTTGCTTATATGTTTTATACATATCAAGCATCTAGTATTGTTTTAGTTTATTTGATGAGAATATCCAAATTAGATTCCAAATTTATTAATCTATCTATGATATAATTTAACAAAGATAAATCAGGTTCACCACTTGCAAAAATTGAGGAAGATAGAGAAGGAAAAATGTTGTCGAAGTTAGATTTTCATTAATCAAATGGATTGATATCTCAATTTCCATCCAATGTCTTAGGCATTAAAGCCCTATCTAATGCTTCAAAAGAATTCAATTTAGCCTTAATTTGAGTATCCAATTTTTATTGATTAGAAAATATATCATTTAACAATTCTAGCACTTCATGAGTGTTTCCTAGCTCTATAAGGGCTATAGGATCATTTTTTTCTTTGATATATATTCCCCATTATTGCTACCATATGAATCCATGTGCTCAATACATATTTCAAATTTTACTCAATCTGGAAGGAATTGGTGTAAGTAATTGTAGTTGGCCAACATATCATCAAGCTTATGTAGAATGCAAGACAACATATGTATCAGTAAATCATTAGTTAAATTGATTATCCCTCTCTCGTGCTCTTATTTGGTAGCTTTCTTTGCCTCTTTTCTTTGCATTAATTGTTCCCTCAACTCTTCTATTCTCAATGATAATTTCTCCCTATCTTGGAAGGTTGTACCAACATAGCTTGACTAAGGAATTGTAGGATTGGAGTTGAAAATCTAAGGAAGAGAAAATAAAGATTGCAACCTTTTGTACTCTTGTATCAATTTTACATTAATTTCTTTTGTAGCTTGTCAAAATTTTCTTGTAGTTTCTTTGTTGTAGCCTTGCTAAACAGAGTAGTTTTCACCACTAAATATGCAACTTGGAGGTCTTGGAGTAGATAGGTGACTCCACAACAACCCTAAGAACCTTGTAAGACCAAAATAACCTCCATAGGAGAGAATGGAAATAATAGCTTGCTTCAACAATGTAAGATTGATTGAATATAATAATGAACATGGAAATGTACATGAGAAGCCTTGCTTATTAAGGCAAGGTGAGAGGTAGGATAAGACAATATTGTAACATGTGTCATAATCCAATACCTTGAGAAAATTGAAGTGTTGACTTAGGTAACTAAAAGTAGTTGTAATGAGATAAGATAAGATCATGTGACAACTAACTAATATTCTAGGAAACCTAGGACTAAAGTAAACTTAAGTCATGTGAATAAGTCCCCTACTAAGAACTAGTTAATGTTAGTGTAGTTTTTTATTTCCTAGTTGGTTAATTACTTTCTTACTCCTAGGTTTTTCCTAAATTTATAATTAAGCTTGCTTTGGATTAACCGAGTATTAGTGTGAGTGGGTGCAAGGTGTCATCATCTTCAATGGGAGTTACACTTTCCTATATTATGCTATTGTGGTGGTCTCTTCCCATTGGTTGTATTTTCCATCTCTCGAGCCTCTCTCATTTAATATATATACTCACTCCTAGCTAGTCTTGGTATCCCATTCTATTGCATTGTAATTGTGTTCTATAGATTTTTCTCTTGTATTATTTTGCTTCTTCAACATTTGCAGCTCTGTCTTGGAGGCTAGCTCTATGTTGTTATTTTGATCTTATATCATTTGCATTCACAATTTTATTTCTATTCATTCGCACTAGTAATTCTAGACTATTCAACTTTTCAAATTTTAACATGGTATCAGAGCTATTCTAGTGCAAGAGAATTTCTAGAGAAGCTCGATTTTGATAACACGAAATGAAATATATTTATATGAATTGACCTCATAACAAGAAGTTCTTATTTGTTCATTTGAAATTATTTAGTCATAAACTTATTTGGTATGAAGCTTATGTTACTTCCTTGCAGCTAAGAAAGATTCTATCAAAAAAATTACATGTAAAACTATATAAATAAATTTTATTAAAATGCACTTCAATTTTACAAAAATATAATAAATAAAAAATACTAAGAAAATACCTAGGGACCTAAAAGCAAACCAAGTAAGAGGGAAAACAACAAGAACATATAGCTTTATACTATATTCTATAGGAAGATTTCATAAAGTAATATCGTACCACCCACCAATTATATCATTTTATTTATTTAGATCAAGAAGCTTAATTGATCCTTGTAGAATGGGAGATTCCAAGAAGCCATTTATAAGGCTTTATAATAAATTGACCAGTCTTTTGAAGATTTAAGGTGCAAAGCATCCTACAGATTTTATTATTATTAGCTATTGGGGCAATATAGATTTTAAATATTCGATGAGGCCAAGATAACATACAAGACAAGACTGGGTGAAAGATGCTACCTAACATTCACCATCCTTAATATGGTAGATGTTTCCTAGTTTTTTGTTCTCTAAATTATCCATTACCAAGATCAAGTTAGATAAAATTGGATGATGTTACCTACCTTCCTTGTTGTCTACCACTATCTTCGATATGGTGCATGTTTTCTATTTGTATGTATTCTGAGCTGACCATTGCCATCACTTTTATTTAATTTTGTTGCGCTATGGTATCTAAGAATAAATTTTGGTTAATAAAAAGAATATAATTGTTTTGATAATAACTAGTCTATTTAAAATTGAGTAAAGTTGGATGCTTGATTTATGTTTACACTTCAAACACAACTTTTCTAATTTCTTTAGATGATTCCTAGTAATGGGCGAATCACGACAATTGGTTTACTTGTGCTTTAATCTATTATAGACAAATTTTATCTCCTTAAGATATTTTCCTATTCAAGATCAAGTTATAAACATTTTCATTAAACCTTTAGCATCACCTTATTAATTTGCATTAAACATTTTCTTGGGGTGAAGGAAGTTGTCCTTAGGGGTCTTGAGTCTTCCATTTAAATATAGTTTTTTTGTTTCAGATATGAGTTATATCCCATTGAGGTTTTCTCTTTAATTAAATTTGTGAGAGACTTCTATTTTTTACATGAGTAGCTTATTCTAGGCCTCATTGTTGGGACTCATTTTTTAGTCACTACATCCTAGGTATCAATTAAGGGGAGGTGTTAGTGTGAAAAGAGTATTTAAAAATCTTGTTTCTATTTCTCTAGTTCCTAGATCTAGTAGACCTATTTGCACTAACTTAAAAGCTTGCTTAGTGGTTTAGATGTCTCATCTCATATACACCTGAACATGCACTCACACTTGTCCCAGTTGTTCTACATGTGTCACATCTCTTAAAGTGTTAGTAGTTTTATTGACCTTATTACTTCCTCCTTATCCTACACATGTAAGGAGATCATTCTACATTCATATATTTTATGATAATTTTTGGCCAATTCTAATTGCTTGAATTCTCTTGTGGAAGTTCATGAATTTTTCATTCACAACTTGTTACTCTAACAAGATTGAGTGCTTGGAGGGTAGAAAGGAGTTGGTGGATATTGCATGGATAATTGGCTTACCTTGTGATGAGTGTTGGTATTCAGTTTCATAAAGCCATGTATGCTTGTGCTATTGCAATGACACTTCGCATCTACCTCTAAACCCTCATCCTTGTTGCCATTAGATTTGATATCCAATGAAAAACCCATCTCTAGTTATGCGTGTATGAGTGGTTGTATGCTTATTTTAGGCTTGTATATGCCACATGATGTGGAATATATCTCCCTTTCTTATGCTTAACGTGGTGATGTTGTACCATCGACCATGTTAAATGTCTTTTTTGGTGATTGTTATTGATGGCATGTATGCCATGTAAATTTATCTTCCTATGGTCAAATGGATGTTGTGATAATTTTTATTGGTTGGTGTGTGTCTAAGCTCTACTCCCTTGTTTTGCATGAGTGTATGTGTGTGTGATCAAGTGATGATCTCCTAGCATGGTGGAGTGGACCTATGGATGCCATATGGTTAGGTGGCATGGAAACCATAGATGGGGACTTATAGGATCTTAAGGGAGCTTGATGGATGTGCAAGTAGGATTGTCCTAATCCTTCCCTTCAATTTCCTTGTTTTTTTTGTCATAAATATATGATTTGAGATATTTGAGTGTTTTCTTATAGTTGTATATTTATATTGGAACCTCGTTAGTGGATGGATTGTAAATTTCCCACATAAATGGTGATGGTACGATTTTTTTTTTTTTTTTTAATCATGATCTGATGTTGGTGTTAAAAACACATCGCTTTAAATTGTTTTCATCATTATTTCTATGATTGTTAAAATGAATATAGAGCATATTTGTATTTGAGTTTAAAATAAATGTAACGTGATTAAAAATTTAGTTAATTATAACCTCTTGAAATGTATGTTTTTTTGTCATATTCTTGTCTTGTTTATGTTGTGATGACCACCTTTGTGAGGTTTCATTGTGAGGCCCTCCTTATGGTTGGAGGGTGAGTCGTGTGATGAAAAAATTCCCCTTCATCCCTCATATCTTTGAGCTCATTTTGGAGTCTTCTTCGAGACCTTCTAGCCCTTCAAAAGTGTTTCTTTTATTTGGTTGCATTTTGGAGATTAGGTGTGGTTGTTGCTTTGGTCTCCTACTTTTTTTCAAAATTTTTGATGTGTTTTCTCATTGTATTCTTATTTTTCAAATCCTATAAGTTGTCCTTAGGTTTGAGACTGAGAAATAATTCTTTGTCCTATATCTAGCTAGGACATTTGTGCAAAAATAAAAACACAACATAATTTATGGACTCCAATACATTTGAAAGACTCCAACTGATTTCTAGGACACCCATGGATTCACGCTAGTGTCTATTTGGAATGCTAGTGTCCTTCTAACATGTTGTAGTAATGGGAATACCATAATCCTTAGTTTCATCAAGTAATATTCATTTCTTGGGGAAACTAATTATTCTCGTAGGCCTTGTGAGTCTTCCCACATCAATACTTCATTGACATGTGTCCTTGATTGGAAATCATTCCATCTTTTATATTGGGAAGTGTACCTTTTCTTGAAGCAATCTATCAATGTCCTTGTTGGTGAAGGGCTTGCTCCTATTAGTAGTGCAACCTCTAATTAAGGTTATCCCTTATGTTTGGGTGTTGTTTGGAGTGTCATGGGGAGGATTTGAGGTAGTTTTCATCCTCATTGTACTGATTATTTGAAACGAGATATCATTCTAACTAGTCAATTTATGACAATTCCTATCCATCCCGTTACTTGCATATGCCTTCCTTGGTGTCATGGATGTTGTCAAGTACATTAAGGTGTGGATTTGGTTTCCTCTTGTATGCTAAGAATGTGAATTAATCAAGTAAAATACCCAACACACTAATGAGACATTATATTAGGAAATTAATCCATAAATAAAGTAAAAGAGCACTTCCCCATGGCGTCTCATTGTTCTCTATCTGCAAGGACCTTGTTGGTCTATTGATTGGCTCGCAACAACATGGACTCCAAGATGACAACTTGAAAAATGAATATGATATACTATGATCCTTTGATCTAAATGAAAATGAGATGAATGATCATGATTCTAGATTAACATGGTTGCTATGCTATAATCAAATAAACACTATGCTAAATACCAAAACTATGGATGCTACTATGCTCAATCCGTATGGAAATGCAAAATTAAGGCTACTAGATTAGGGATCCCTTCATGAATGAAAAGTGGGGGTATTTATAACTTTTCCAAGGTATGAGCCTGGGTGGTAGGATTCAACGGTTTGGATTCAACCTGGAGAGATGAAGATGTTAGAAAAGGCTTGGGGAAATATGACACTTGTTATTCTTGGAAGGAGAAGTGGCAAGGGAATTTCCAACAAATGCCACACATGTCCTACAAGAGGGCAAGTGGCATGGAGAGGGAGAATATGTGGCAAGGATGCCATGTGTCCTTATGAGCGGAGAGACAACTCCATAGGAGGTTAGGATTGGGGTAGTTTGAAGGGATAAGGTTGGTTCAACCCAAGGTTAGATGGTATGTTGGAGGATGAGAAGGGTAGTTTAGTGGTGCAAGAGCACCTACCTATGAAGATATGAACCAAGGACAAGATGATTTTCTATTAGTTAGAAGGAGTTTAATAAGACCCTATGGGTCCTTTTTGTAATTAAATGTCCTAGGAGTGTGACAAGTTTGTCCATGTTTGGATCAAATTGTCATCTAGGGTTTGATAGAGCAAATTGAGTTAATAAGGGTCACAATGGTCTAAATTGAGGGATCAAGTGACCACAAGTGTATTCAAGTTGTTTTTGATGTTTTAGAATGAAATGTAATCATTTTTGGGGACTATGATAGTCTAGAGTCTAAGTTGGTTGAATTATACAAAGTTGTCATATTGTCAATTTGTTGTCATGACAATTTTGCACTTTTTGTAAGTCGTGATTCTCCAACGGTCAGTCAGTTTGAAAAAAATAGTTGGAGGAGGTTGTGGTCATTTGGGAAACACCTTTAAAGGCCCCAAACACTGAAGAATGTACGTTGGTTGAGTTGGTTGATTTGGAAATAAATTGAAGCATCAAGAACTGTTGGAAACTCAGAAAAACCGTCTAATTTCTGTTGATTGCATACCAAAGGTGGATTGGCAAGAATGCTCATGAAATAGTTCCTGTAACTAGATCATGTTACCTTTGTTTTTCTCTTAGTGTGAAGTCTTGAAGTGCTCACTGCCCCATTCTACAAGCAAATCTCTACTGGGTAGCCTAAAACCCTTAAACCCCTAGGGTTTGACTGCAATAATGGGTTTTGGCCCATCAATTCTTAACTGAACACTTTGCCATTATAGGAGATGACAGGCCACTGTATCATATGTCAGTACAAAAATCCATTAAGAGGGTACAACAGGGCGAAGAGGATGGAAAACTAACCCTAGGTCTGGCATCACTATGTGATAGACCGGTTTGATGAGTGCAGTGCGTGAGAATTGAGTGGTAGAGCATTGAAAAATGGTTTGATTGTGGTAGAAGAGTAATTTGGAGGTTTACATAACATTTCATGGTCATTATGGTCACCCATTAGGAGAACCAAACCAGTTTATGGAAGGTGTTCAGTCAAATAGGTCTAATAGCCCTATTAGGTTTGTTAGTGCAGCATTGGTTGGAATATATGCAAGTTGATCTAGTACCAGAAACTGAGATATTGTTGAGAAATACCAAAAGGGTATCTGAAAATATAATTTGTTTGCCTAGATCCTTAGGGTGTCAAAATTTATCACCCGATTCCCTCAAATGGAGGCCTAATAGCAACCGGTTCAGGTTGTGAGCAAGTGAGTCAAAATTGATGTTATGGTGGATCTAAACAATGAAATCCTACTTGAGTGGTGTTAAGGTGTTGTGAGAACACCCCTCCAAGGATCACAGTATTGAATTGGTCAAGTGGGCCATTCAAACCCTTAAGCCTAGTAGTAGCCCACTCATGTATGCAAAGGTGTGGGTAGTCACACAAGAATTTGAGAAGTGTTAGTTGTTTGTAAGTGGTCATAGAGGAACCTTTGGGTTTTCCAAGGCGTTGTTTGGTGTCATTGAACCATTTCTTGACTTGGTGTTGTGTAAGGACCTTTGGAATTAAGGATTACCGGTTGAGTTTGGATGCCTTAGAGGTTGGCTGGTTCAAGGTTACCCTCCTTCTGGTCTATTGCCTCCTCATCATTTAGGTTAGGAAACATGTAACAAATTTGAATTTAAAAATTCAAATTAAGTGGGAGAGGATAATTAAATATGAAAAATTAATTAAATTTGCTCATTTAATTAGGCAAATGGAGAAAATTATTTATGATGGGAAGAATTTTAGAAAAATGAACTATATATTTAAATTATTCAATTTATTTATAAGTAGAAGAATTAGGGATCCATTAATTAATAACTTTTATTTAATTAATTCTCTCCAGACCAATTTTTAATGTACACACCTCCTTATATCATTGTGTTGTGTTCACGAGAGAATGTGATAGTGGGTTAGTACCTTATCATCATTTTGGTGTCATTCTATTCTCTTAGTTTCATTATGGTGGCTTTATCATGTAATGATCAATCTTTGTTGGTGCTACCTTGATTAGGGAAATGGTGATGTTGCCTTTTGTATATTGTGGTGTTTGATAGAACATTGGTATGAATTGCAACATGTTTTTTGTTGTAACTTGAATAATGAATTTGTTCTAGGTTGTTTAAAATACTAGTTGGTTTTTTTGGCTAATGTCCTAGGTGTCTCTCTTGGGACATAGCACACCATTTCATGATGTGCTCATTTTGGCATTTGACAACTTCACTTGGGAAAACATGTGCTCTTCACCATTTCTACAAATAAGGACTCATCAAACACGTGTTTTTGGGTCAATATTGGGTTTGAAACTTTGAATGGATGATTTTGAAAGGCATCACATACCATCTTCAATCTATATCAATCATTTTTCACATTCATGTTACATTAATTTGATGGTTTAAAACTAAAATGAATTCCATCAATCTCTAAATAAAAAAAAAGTACAAAGATTTAATAAATCATTCTATTTATTATATTATGAAAAGAAAAGGTCTAATAAATGACATATTTAGTACCATCTAAAACTATACAAATACTTTTTTATAAAAATACTAATAAATACTTCGAGAACAATTTTTTTGTAAAACCTCCAAAAAATTGGTGGAACATGAATGCAATGCCATTGTATCTAGGTGGACAAAAAGTACTGATATCAACAAAGAAAAAAAGGTAAGGGGGGAATGAACAAGAGCCTAGAGATTTACATAAAATAAGAAGAACATACCATATTGAGGACCAAACCATTAATCTATTATTGTTTCAGATTAATCACAAATTTCTCATTTCCGCGAATTGGAATCAGAAATTTTGACTCATGTAATAATAATTTTGGATCTTGATCTTTCTGAATTTTCACCAGCATATGATAAGAAATTTCAATTGTTCTGCGCTGTATTACACCTAATATTTGAACTTTTTTAAAGTGCTCATTGTCAATACAAACCAGTCGGGCTTAACCAACACACTCGAAGCTTTGACCGTTGAGGGTGGCTGATGTGGGGCCCTCAAAGAATTCTATTTTCATTTTGTTTTCATCATTCTCCTCTAACCCTTGGATGTATTTGTCAAACCACACCCTACTCCAATGTTTCTTAATACCATATGCCCTCCAAACCTGTTTGGCTAACAAATCTTTGTTAAAAGGTTTAAGAGATTTGATACCTAACCCCCCACTACTTTTAGGACCACACACTTTATCCGAAGCAACCAAAGCAATCCTTTTCTTATCTTCCACACCAGACCAAAGAAATCTTTTCTGAACTCTTTCTAATGCTTCTGCAAATTTGATCGATATACTAAACAAACTAAGAGCATAAATAGGCAAATTTTGAAGGGTAGCTTGAAGAAGCTGTAGTTACCAGCCTGCGATAACATAGAGCCATTCCAACCAACCAATTTTATGTTGAACTTATCAATCAAATAATTTCGGAAAGAGTTTGGAGGAGCCAAACCAAGAGGGAGTCCCAAATAAGTAGAGGGGAGCAGCTCAACCCTACAACCAATTATGTTAGCAATCCTTAACTACCTCAACAAGGGGGTGTTGATGAAGTAAATAGCAGATTTCTCCCAATTAACCTGTTGGCCAATAGCAAGGGAATAAGAGCTGAGAGCACTTTTGAAGGCAGAAGCTTCACTCACAGAAGAGTATCCCAACAATATAGTATCATCAACAAACAAAAGAAATTAGCAGAAGAGGGTTGCAAAACTTTGATGGTCCTATTCTCTTTCAACTTTTGAATCAATCTACTCAAACATTCTGCCAAAATAGTGAAAAGAATAGGCAAGATAGAATCTCCTTGCTTGAGACCCCTTGAAGATTTAAAAAATTTGGAAGGAGATCCATTAATAAGAATAGAAAAATTGGGTGTAGATATCAGCTCTCTAGTGATTTTGATAACCTTCTCATCAAATCCAAAGGTCTCCATGATCCTAAAAAGAACCTGCCATTCAACCCTATCATAGGCTTTTGCCAAATCCAGCTTTATGAGAAATCCCTCTTTGTTTGCAGCATTAAGAGAATGCATATTCTCATGCACTAGAATTATAGAGTCCAAAATCTGCCTACCTGGGACAAATCCTTTTTGCTCCTCAGAGATAACAAGGGGAAGAACAACCAGCAATCTAGAAGTCAGTACTTCTGAAATTATCTTGTAAAAAGAATTACATAGACTAATTGGCCTAAACTTACCCATAGAATCAACTCTAGCCACCTTAAGAATTAGAGCAATGAAGGTAGAGTTGATTTCTTTAAGAATTCTTCTCGAGCCAAAGAATTCTTTGACAACATTGACCAAATCAACCCCAACAATGTGCCAATATTCCTCAAAGAAAAACATGGGGAATCCATCCAGGCCCTGTGCCTTATCCCCTTGAAAGTAGAAAACAACTCTTTTAATTTCATCAACTGAGGGAATGGCAGATAATATCCTATTCTGATTAGGTCCAATAATCTTAGGAATATTTTCAACCAGATCTTGCTGCTTAACAAGGTCAATTTCCTTGCTACCTATCAGGAGGTTAGAGAAGAACCTAACAACTTCATCACCTATATCATCATTTTTGACAAGAGTTTTATCATCAACAATTAATTTGGAAATTCTGCTTGTAGCTTTATGCTTCATTGATGTCATATGAAAGAATTTAGTATTTTTGTCACCAACTTCTAACTAAATAGCCCTGGATCTCTGCCTCCTGTAAATTTCTTCTCTTGAAATAGTGCTGTGTAATTTGGCTAGAACCTCATCTTCTTTAGCCTTGGAGACATTCTTGTCTCTTTGGGATCTACGGTTCCTCTAGTTCTGTTGCCTCTGCAGCTCAAGGACAACTTGTCTCTTTGGGATCTATGGTGGATGATGAGGATGGTCGAGAGGATGGGGACCCATGGCATTGGGACCCTCCTCTTGTCTTTAAAAATACTGAAGGTTCTTCAAATTTGGGTCACGAGAACTTGAATGCTGAGATGGAAAAGACAGCTAAAGACAAGGTGGTCAAACCCCAGAACAATTTATTTGCAAACAAGCCTACTGGTAAATCTACCTTTCCCTCTATGGAAGATATTTCTAATAGAAAGGTAGGCAGATTAGCTATTGCAGTACCAGATGTTAATTATAATTTAAAAGTGGAAAAAAATTAAAACTTTATAAGTTTATTCAATTAAATTATAATTCAAAACGTAATAAACTTTCAATTATAATTCAAAAGTGAATAAACTTTCACTTATAGTTTACTTTAGTGATTTTGATTTATAATTGAAAGCTTATTCACTTTTGAATCATAATAAAGCATATAAAATTTATATTATAATGAATTTAATGTAGTGCATAAAATTTATTATACTATAAAGTACTTAAAAATATAATATATTTAAATATTATATAATTAAATATAGAATATACATTTATTTACGAATTATATAATATAATTTTAAATTACATATATATATAATTAAATATAGAAATACATTTTAAAAATATAAATAAAGTACATTAAAAATAAAGAAAATATATTAAAAATTTAATAAACATATTTATTAAAATATTAATAAAATATATAAAATTTAAAATATAATAATAATAATAATATATATAAAAAATAAAAAATACAATATAAATATAATACATTTAAAAAATATAATAAAAAATTTAACAAAAATATAAATAATTTTTTTTAAAGGACCCAACAAATCGCTTTTAACCGTAGCACAGAAGGACACACTTTATCGAGGTTATGGGTACAGTTAGAGTTTATATCATTATTAGTGTCAGGGTTAGGATTAAGAGTTATGGTTATAATTATGATTATGGTTATTTTTAGGGTTAGAGTTATGATTAGTATTAGGATTTATATTAAGGTTATGATTAGAATAAGGATTATGGTTAGGATTAGGGTTTAGATCATCTTTAGGTTTAGGGTAATTTGTTTTGGGTTAGGGTGAGGATTGTAATTAGTGTTTACCTCATGGTTAGGGTTACGATTGTAATTTGCAGTTAGTTTTAATTTTAAGGTTGGGTTATGATTCTATTTAATTTGTATTAGGGTTCAATTTGTTTTAGTTGTAGAAATAGGGTTCAAATTAGTTTAATATTTAATTGCATGGAGGATGTTAAGGGTTTATTTCATTTTAGTTTAGGTTTAAGGCTCAATGTGGCCTAGGATTTAGGGTTAGGGTAAATCATATTGGTTTAGGTTTAAGGCTCAATGAAAGTTTGATAAGTTTTATAACTGAAAGTTTAATGAGTTTTATAGGTTTTATAAATTTAATAAAGTTTTATAAGTGAAAGTTTATTAACTTTTGAATTATATTAAACTTATAAGTCAAAGTTTATTGGTTGGTAAAATTTATTAACTTTTGAATAAACTTTATAATTGAACGTTTATTCACTTATAGAGTTTATTCAGTTTTATAAAATTAAATATAGAAATATTATTCATCCCACTATTACAAACTAGTATATACATCCTAAATATTTATTAATAGACATAAGGATGATCTTATTTAAACTTTAGACTTATTTAATATTTTATTCAATATATTTTAATTATATATTTAGTATAAGTTTATAATATTAGTATAAATAAAATATATTAAAAAAAATTAAAATATAATCTAAATAAAAGATATTAAAAAAATAAAAAAATATTAAATATAATTTTTAATATATTAAAAAATAAAAAATATAATATAAATAAAATATGTTTAAAAAATACATTTAAAAAAATAATATAAATATTAAAAAATATGAATAATTTTTTTTAAAGGGACAGTTGGGCCGGCAGCCTTCTGGTGGGGGCCCTGGCTTCCCTTGCGAGACTGCGATTCAATCGCCTTCCCTTTAACGGCAACGGGGCAGACGTTTTTTTTGGTGAGGGAGATGGTTGCATGGACGTGAGATTTTTTTCCCTGAGGCCTGCCAATGGATGGTACTTACTGCAGAAGCATAAGGACAGGCCTAGGCTATGGGGGTGCTGTTTACATTGCTGCATAGCTAGTGCTGCTCTTCAGTCGCTCGCTTTGTTTGATGCCATTACTTGTCTTGTATGCAATGTCTAGGAGGAAAATATCGAGGCAAAAAACAACGCTATTATCATTCTTTAGGAAATGGTTTCCAAGGTGAATATAGAGACATTGTAAAAGGAAAGTAAAGATTGACAAAGTCCATAAGTCCAACCATGACAAAATCAAAGCCCGACCATTGTACACAACATTACCGAGGGGCAAAGATATTAGAGTTGTTCCTTTGCTAGTGGAGATGCTTGTAGATGAAGGTCACAGTATTTGTGAAATAGCATTGTTGGTGGTAAACACCCTTTGTTTTTGCACGGATGACACACAATTCTCATAACCATGGGATTCCATTGTATAAGACATTTTACAATTTCATGGCTGTTGTTCTTGGTTCTGTGTTGATTGCAGTGGTAATTATTTGGGATTACAGACAATTAAAGGACATCCTTGTGTTATCTTGGTTTGATTTCTCTGGCATTCTTTTAAATATTTGAAAGTGTGTTAAATGTCTCAGAGTTGATAAAATGTTCATTAGGGAGCCCTTTAGCATGCTTAGATTCTTCAATGGCTTACCAATTCTCCTATCATTACATAGAGGATTTGTCTACTCAAACAGATAGTGATATTACCTTCAAAATGTAAGGGTGCGATTCATTCCCCAATCTTGTCCTTAAGTATATTTTCAAATATACTTCTGGATTTAGCTGTGTAAATGTTTTTCCAAAGGGGTAAGCTAGTCATTAAAGTTATCCTTGGAGCATACCCTCAACTCATTAGTGTTATTTATTCATGATACTGATAGAGAAAGATTCGGCTTTAGAGGTAGAGGAAGAAATTTGTATAGAGTTAGAAGAACCAACATAATAAATTTAAGTAAAACAAGTAGCAACTAAAATTTAAGACAGCTAATCTCAAAGACAAAGATATGATAAATCTCAAGTTCAATATCATTATTACAAAATTATGTCCATTATTTAAATGAATGTAAAAAGAAAATTTGATTTCAACAAACAAAATATTAGTTTTACTAGATTATTAGTCTTAAACACAATTTAATGAGCATTACAAAGGTTGTTCTAAAGGGTTCTAGAGTATTATTTTTAATTATAATATATAATTTTAGATAAATTAAAAACAAATCATTTCTTTACAAAAGTTAAAAATGACTAATAATAAAATGTTTCACTTAATGTTGAAACCAAATTTGAAGGTGAAATTTTCTTAGTAAATCAATGAATCAACAAGTGGCTAAAGGAAAAATAATAGAAGTTACTCAAACAGTCTTTGAAGATAAAATAAATAATGAGAATTGGATTTGATGTCTATTACTTATATACTTTGATTTTGGAGAGGTCTAAAAGATTTTTCACTAATTGAAAAATTAAAAAAGAGTATATAAGAAAAACTTACCTAAACAATGTTTCAAGATAAAATAAATGATGAGAATTGGATTTGACATCTATTATTTATATACCTTAATTTTGGAGTGTAAAATTAGTACATACGAAAATTATGGTAAAAGGTTTGCCAGTAATAGACAAATAAAAAAGACTATATGGAGGAATATATTGAGAAAGAAACTTGGAGAATCATTTTAAATAGGTAGTTCAATTACCATTTGAGAATATCCACTCAAATTTGTATTAACCAATGTGAACACCTTCAATATAGTCTATTATCTTTTTTATTTGAAGTAATTATTTTTTAACTTATAGCATAGGTATTCAACACATTTCTTGTAATCATAGATTAAAATCAAACTAAATTATATTCAATAGAGTTATTTTAATTAAGTTCAATTAGAGTAATAAAAGTAAAGATGCACAACACAATTGCAGTAAGTGGTAAATTCTAATGGCATGTATGCATTAACAAAAATTATTTCTTGTTTAAAATATGGTTCTCATTTCTATGTCAAATTTTAAATATAAAAATTTAAATGTAAATAATTTTTTAAAAAATATTAAAATTTTAAAATAAATTGTAGATTTTTTCAAAATTCTAATTAAAAACCACATATCTAAAGGTGGTAATGATATAGTGTAATGGTAAAAAACATGGTATTGTGGTTCTTGCTACCTTGATCTAAACTCCTACTAGAGTGTTATTGCTAAAAATCAAACACAAAATAAAGTAAAATCATATACAAAGTATTAATAAAACCAAAATATATAAATTCAATACAACCTATGTGTCCTATGCACATTGTCTGTAGGAATGTAACTAATATGCACAATTCCTCTCTACAGGCTATCTAGGTTGAGATGGAAAGGAAAAGGGTGAAGAAGTGAAACTGCATGCAGTCCCTGGTTATAGGTTCTTGCCCCATGACATCTCTAGTCAAAACCACCCCTGATTCTACATTGCTCTCCTTTGGTTAAGGGATTAGATTGAGCAAAAAATTGTCTTTTTTCTAATAAAGTGTTAAGTTTGTGCCAGAATTGGTAGGAAAAAGGTTCCCCCATGTAGTAGATCATTTCTTTGTGTCTGTACTGGGTGGTTGTTCTTGTTTTTATGTGGGCTACGATTTCTCTCTATTTGCTAGTTTTCTAGTTTAGTTGCTAGCTTTCGGGTCACCTTGTTGGGTTTTTATTGTATTTTAGCTGGGGGGGGGGGGGGGGTTCAGTAATTCTGCAACCCTCATGATATGTAACAATATGTGTCTATCACGCTTTTATTAATCAAAACCTATGTTTCCTATACATGGTAAATAAAATAATTCCAAACTAAAATAAAATAACATCCTATTGATATCTCTCTTTCATTTTTTGATACATAATTTGAGATATCTATACTACTTTACTTAAAAAATAAAAAGTCAGCAATCCTATTTTAATTGAAAAGTTAGCCAAATTGAATTAAAGATTTTTTTTAAAACTCAATTCAAACTAAATTGAAAAATACTCATTCCAAATTAATTTAAAACATAGCAACATCACCACAGTAGAAGAACACATTAGCATGAGCCAAACATTGAATATAGAATACTGCTGTCCAATTAAGCTTTTTCTTGTATTGCCCCGCCTTTCACGATTACAAATGGCTCTATAAATAGAGGTCTTAGAAAAATCTGGAAATACATTACAGTTAAAAGACACATGCATAAACTAAGGTTGACGAAGGAAGAATGGTGGTGAGAAGCTTCTGTCTTAAATGTTGATGGTTGGAGAAACTTCTAAATTTAATGCAGTTTGGCCCTCTCTGTTTTCTTGGTCAAAATTGGAAGCTACACCTTTACTTGCTTCACATTATGTGTCACGTGTTTAACATTCTCCCACTTGAAGAAAATGAAGGGTTTTGAATAAACTGTAGTCATCAAGTCATCCCTAGGCCTACCATGTCTCTACATAGCTCATGCTTTTCTCTTGGCAAAATTTTAGTGAGCATATCAGCAGGGTTTTCATCTGTATGGATCTTTTCCAAATTTAAATTTCCTTCTTCTAATACCTGCCGAATCCAATGGTACCTTACATCAATGTGCTTGGTCTTTGAATGATATGCTGGGTTTTTTTCTAAATGGATGATGCTCTGACTATCACAATACAACATATATCTGTCTTGTTTTATTCCTAGCTCTCCTAGGAATCGTTGAATCCATAACATCTCTTTGCAAGATTTTGTTGCAACTATGTATTCTACCTTTGTTGTTGAAAGGGCAACTACTTTTTGTAGTCTAGACACCCAAGATACAACAACACCTCCAAAAGTATATAGATAACCAGTGGTGGACTTTCTAGTGTCCACATCTCTAGCCATATCTACATCTGTATAACCTTTAAGCAGAACATTATTACCAAAGCATAAACAATGATGGCTTGTACCCTTAAGATACCTCAAAATCCAATTTACTGTTTCTCAATGTTGTTTGCTCGGATTTGCAAGGAACCTGCTCACTACTCCCACTGAATGTGCAATATCTGGTCGAGTACATACCATGGCATACATTAGGCTGCCAACAGCTGAAGCATAAGGAATTTTACTCATTTCTTCCTTCTCCTTGTCATTACAAGGGTACAAATCAACACTCAATTTAAAGTGGGATACAAGAGGTGTACCAATTGGCTTGGCATCCTTCATATTGAACCTGTCAAGAACCTTCTCAAAATATTTTTCTTGTGACAACCATATTTTCTTCTTCTTTCTATCACCTGTGATCTTCATGCCCAATATTTGTTGTGTTGGACCCAAATCTTTCATTGCAAATTGTTTACCCAGATCTTTCTTCAACTAATTAATCATATTTTTATCATGTCCAATAAGTAACATGGCGTCTACATACAACAATAATATAATGTACTTTTCTTGGTCATATCGCTTAATATAGACACAATGATCAGCTTGTAGCCATTTGAAACCATTTTCCAGCATGAATGAATCAAATTTCTTATACCATTGTCGAGGTGCTTGTTTCAACCCATAAAGACTCTTCTTTAATTTGAAAACTAGATTTTCTTTCCCTTTTACTTTAAAACTTTCTGGTTGCTCCATATAAATCTCTTCCTCCAATTCACCATGAAGGAAAGCAGTCTTTACATCTAATTGTTCACATTCCAAATCCATAGCAACAACGAGACCAAGAATAACTCTAATGGATGACATTTTAACAACAGGTGAAAAAATTTCAGTGAAGTCAATACCTTCTTTCTGAGCAAATCCCTTTACCACCAACCTTGCTTTGTATCTTTTCTTCTTCTTGGCACCTTCATGCTTGATCTTGTACACCCATTTGTTTTGTAGGGCTTTTCTTCCTTTTGGAAGCTTTACAAACTCCCAAGTTCTATTTTTTAGCCAGGAGTCCATTTCTTCCTTCATCGCTTTCTTCCATTCTTTGCTATGCTCATCTTCACAAGCTATCTGAAAACCATCAGGTTCACCTTCAATAGTTAACAAAATATAGTCTGAGGGCATATACCTTTGTGAAGGCTTATGAGGCCTAGTGGATCTTCAAACCAACTCTTGTGTTATGTTTTCAGGTTGAATCTCTTGTAAGGGCACCTGAAGGATTTCTTCTTCTTGTTGTTCCTCATTCTCCTCTTGTTGTCAATCATACTCTTGATTTTGTTGCCCATTTTCTTGCATTGGTGGGATATTTTCTTGTTGTTCTTCAATCCTGTCAACAACTTTCTTTACCTCCAAATTACTTTTAATCCTCTTAAACATCTCTAACTCATTAAATACAACATTGCTACTTCTAATAATCTTATGTTTGACTGGATCCCATAAACGATAACCAAATTCATCATCTGCATATCCCCAGAAAATGCATTTCATGGATTTATCATCTAACTTAGTTCTATTCTCTTTGGGAGTATGAACAAAAGCTTCACATCCAAAGATTTTCAAGTGAGAATAATTAACCTTCTTACCAGTCCAAACTTTTTCAGGAATGCCGCCATCCAAGGCTGTAGTAGGAGATCGATTTATGAGGTAACAAGCTATCCTCACCGCTTCTGCCCCAAAGTGTTTTTCTAAATCAGAATTTGACAACATACTCCTCACCTTCTCCATGATAGTATGATTCATCCTTTCTCCAACACCATTTTGTTGAGGAGTATCAGGGACAGTCTTCTCATGCTTAATTCCAAACTTGGTACAATATTCCTTGAATGCATTGGAGTAGTATTCTCCACCATTATCTATCCTCAAGCACTTGAATAATTTGTTAGTTTCTCTTTCAACAACATAATGAAAATTTTGAAATATCTCAAATACATCATCTTTTTTTTTCATAGGGAAGGTTTCCCAAACCTTCTAGATGCATCGTTTTCATAAGGTAGGCCCAAACCTTCTAGATGCATCATCTATGAATATTACAAAATATGATGCTCCTCCTAATGATTTAATATTAACAGGCCCAAATACATTTGAGTGTATTAATTCTAACAAATTTTTCTTACGCTCAAGGCCACCTCTAAAGAATGAAACCCTTCGTTGCCTACCATAAATACAATGCTCAAAAAGGTCAAGATTATAGGATTTCAAACCTCACAGGAAATTTTTGCCCATGAGGCTTTTTAGGCCCTTCTCGCTCATATGACCCAAGTGCCTATGCCATAAATCTGTTGAGTTTCCCACTTTTGCAATGACAACCATAACTGATCTTTCTATCATTGCTTTCAATGTATACAAAGTCCCCATCTTGGGTCCCTTAGCTACAACCAATGCTCCTTTGCTAATTTTCTAGCCACCTTTTTTAAAGCTTACAAAGTAGCCTTCATCATCCAATCATCCCACAAAGATTAGGCTCATGTGCATTTCTGGTACATGCCTAACTTGTTTTAGTAGGATATCCTGTCCTTTCTTCGTCTTGATCTTGACATCTCCCACTCCAAAAATGCTGCAAAAATGATTATTTCCCAAGTGCACTCTACCATAATCACCAGAATTATATGCAACAAAATTTTCTTTGCATGGGGATACATGGTGAGATGCCCCAAAATCAAGGATCTAATCAAAACTACTACTAGAGGTATGCAAGTAGACATCTTCTACTGAAACAGTAAGTAAGACATCTCCATCCGTAGCTACAACAGTGGTCTCACCTTCATTTGTGCTAGTTGTCTTTTGATTTTGATCTTTTTGGCTTCGCTTCCAGACTTGACACTCTTTCTTCATGTGCCCCAACTTTCCACAATGATAACAAGTGATCCTTCCTCTTTTTGATTTGGATTGGCCTCTCAATCTTGAGCATCCTTGATGGCCTCAATCAATCCTTCTACCACAATCAGTAAGGGCTAGAGCTTCTCCTCCCCGGTTTTCCACAATTGACTTTCATCGCAGCTCCTCATTCGTTATGCTACTGCTGACATTATCAAACTCCAAGGTTCCTATAGGGGCTGAAGTGCTCATAGCAACAATCAAATTTTCCTAGCTATCTGGCATAGAACACATTAGTAAATTAGCTCTATTTTCATCATCCAAAATAATTTAAACATAAGCAAGTTGACTTGTAATGATATTAAATTCATTTAAATGTTCAACAACCAAATTACCTTCTTTCATCTTAAGATTATATAGCTTCTTCATGAAGAACACCTTATTTGATGTTGTATTCTTCTCATATAGATCATGAAGCTTTTTCCATAATTTTGCTTCTGTCTTTTCTCTAGCAACATTGAAATACACATGTTTAGCCAAATATTGATGGATGGTTGCAATCACCTTTCTATCCAGCTTTTTCCAATCTTCATCTGATATTGTTGTGGGTTTCTTTGAAATTCCTTCAGTTGGTAGATACTGATCCTTCAAAATCAGTATATCCTCCATTTGAGATTTCCATAAGGAAAAATTAGCCCCGTTTAACTTCTCCATATCACCCACTACTATTTCCATGCTGCTCAATGGAACCCTTCAACTAACTCTGCAACTTTATAAAACTCCTTCAAACAGTTCCTCTTTAAACATTTCCTTAGAATCTCCTCCAGCCGTTAGTATCCAAGATTAACAGCTTGTGCAACACCTTTAGCAATTTATAACTTGGACAACTCTCTAGCAACACTCCACATCTGAGCTCTACTCTTGTCCTTACTTGGAGGACAACGCTCACCACTTAGAGTTTTCAACTAGTCACTTCACCAAATTCTCCTGGCCCTCCAAGATCTTCATCAGCTTTGATACCAGTTGTTAGCAAAATCAGAGTCTTTCAGATGTGCTGATAGAATTTAAAACAAAGCAACATCACCACAACAGAAGAAAAACATTAGCATGAGCCAAAAATTGAATACAAAATACTACTATCCATTTAAGCTTTTTCTTGTATTGCTCTGCCTTTCATGATTACAAATGCAGTGTAGGGATCATTATATAACATTTTACAGATAATTTTTTTAAAAGTTGTTCATAAATATTCAGTTTGGTGTGGTCACTGCTAAGATTCCTTACAATTATATAGAATTAAGTTTTTGTTTATTGAAGAAAGATTGGTAGACAACATAAAAATGTCTTCCTGTTCGATGTGACGGTCCTTGTACTTTTCGATTTAAAAAATTAGAAATTGAAGAGTGATACCCCTTAGATGCCACTTCTTAAATTGGCATAAGAACTTGAACTGGAACCCCCACATTCTACCAATTTGAACTCATCTCATTTGTAATTACGATGGTTAAACGTTTTGTTTTGATTAATGATTTTTTCAAAGCTGATTGGTTTTTGCTTTTGAAACAAATTTATGATCATACTGTGATTTTGCCTTGGAAACTTTCAGTGATTTGGAGAAGATGTGTAAAATGGTAGTGTTAGTTGTCCGAAAAGAGGTAGAGAAGACAAACCTTCTAGAAGTTGCAAAATGTCCAGTAGGGTTGAATGAATTAGTTGATATTTTAAAAGGTGGCTCTATCTCAATGCCAAGGAGAGTGGCAACGTCCTTGGCATTTATGGAATGGGTGGAGTCGGCAAAACAACTCTTGCCAAAGAACTATATAACCTTAAGCATTCAGAATATAAAGCATCTTGTTTTTTGTTTGATGTGAGAGAAGCCTCTACCAGACGTGATATGCTTGTAGAATTTTGAACCTGACCTATCCTCTCTAAACCAACTGATTAGCAAACAATAACAACAAAAAGAATAAATTGCAAAAAAAAATCACAATTCAAAATAAAAAACGAAGTGCCCTATTTTTTGGAATTGTACACACCAATTTCTTTATTGAAGCTTTATTAAAAAATTACATAGAGGCTGTATATATAAAGAATTTGCAGCCTAGAAGAATTAATAATAACTACAGTTCTAAATATATTCCTAGCATTGCATGGAAAGCTACTAAGGCTCTTAAACTAAATAAACAAACTACTCCCTAAATTAAGAATACAATAAGTGCATGCACAACATGCTTTATTTACTAAAAACAAACTCATACAAAAAAACAAAACTAAAAATAGTCCTAAGGATTAATGCATGCTGGAGTACATGCTTTATTTGCATGAATAAACAATATAAACTATTAACTAAATTAATCTAGTTGCATGCTAGAGTAGCATCAGTTATCAACATACTCCCCCTTGATGCTGAGAGGGCTCACAATCTTATCTCGTAGTGCTATAAAATGAGCTTTCGCAATGGCTTTGGTGAATATATTTGCTAGCTGATCCTGGGTGTTGATGTGCTTCAATTCGACATCCTTCTTCTACACCAAATCTCATATGAAGTGATATTTCAAATCAAAATGCTTTGTTCTGCTGTGATGAACCAGATTCTTTGCTAACTTGATGGCACTCACATTGTCACAATAAATTACTGTAGGCTGAATTTGTTTTTCTCCAATTTGTTCCAAAAATTTTCTGAGCCAAAGAGCTTGTGTACCTACTAAGGTAATTGCAACATACTCTGCTTCCGTAGATGAGAGGGCAACAATACTTTTCTTTTTTGAGCTCCACATAATTAAACTAGAACCAAAAGAAAAACAATTTCCAGATGTAGATTTACGGTCATCCATACTACCTCCCCAATCTGAATCACTAAAGCCTACAAGATTGAACTTTTCAGAAGAGTAGTAATGAATACCAAAACTTAAATTCCCTTTCACATACCTCAAAATCTTCTTGGCTGCCTTCAAATGTATTTCAGATGGATTTGTCATATACCTTGAAACAAGTGAAACTAAATAGGCAATATCAGGCCTCGTGTGGATTAGAAACATCAAGCTACCCACAATACTTCTGTAAGTTGTCTCATCAACTAAATCAGCACCATCATCTCTACATAACAAAACTCCATGAGCACTTGGAGTGGAGTCAAGGTTACAATCAGTCATATTAAATTTATTTAGCATATCTTGTGCATACTTTGTTTGACAAATGAAAATCTTATCCTTACTTTGATAAACCTCCATTCCTAGAAAATATTTCATCAGACCAAGATATTTCATTTCAAATTCTTTCATCATAGCAGCTTTGAATTCATCTTTCATCTTAGAACTACTACCCATATACAAAAGATCACCAACATACAAACTTATGATGAGGATATCAGTACCTTCTTGTTTGTAGTAAAGATTAGGATCACTCTTACTTCTCTGGAAGCCATTCTCCTGAAAGTATCCATCAATCCTGGCATACCACACTCTTGGTGCTTGCTTGAGGCCATACAAAGCCTTCTTCAACCTGTAAACAAGATGCTCTTTTCCTTCCACTTCAAAACCTTGTGGCTTCTCCACATATACTTCCTCTTCTAAGTACCCATTCAAGAAGGCACTTTTCATGTCCATATGATGTATGCTCCACTTCTTCTGAGTTGCTAATGAAATCAACATTCTTATGGTCTCTTGTCTTGCTACTGGTGCAAATGTCTCTTCATAGTCAAGTCCATACTTATGTGTGAAGCCTTTAGCAACTAATCTTTCCTTGTGTCTTTCAACACTCCCATCACTATTAAACTTGGTCTTGTAGACCCATTTGGTGCCAATCCTTTTTTTGTCATGTGGAAGTTCTATTAATTCCCAAGTGTCATTCCTGTGAATGGAATCTATCTCTTCTTCCATGTCTTTGACCCAAACCTCATTAGTACATGCATCTTCAAAACATGATGGCTCAAAATTAGCCCTGGCTAATAAAGCAAAATTCACTGTCTCACCTATTGGGTTTTCTTCATGTACTTGATTTCCACTCCTCTGGTAGATATCACTCAATTTCCTTACCTTCCTTATAGAACTTGGAGAAGAAGTTGGACTTGAACTTGGTACTGAAGAACTTGATGAAGGGCTGCTTCATGGAGTTAAACTACTAGATATAGAAACATTAGTTGGTTGCTCATGATCAATATCAACAATTATATCATCATTCAAAACAGATTTTGGCTTCTCAACATGGCCTTTTTGATGACCATAAACTCCCCCTTCATCAAAAATCACATCTCTTGAGACAATAAGCTTGTTAGTGAGGGGATTGTACATTCTATAAGCCTTTCTTTTCTCACTATACCCAATAAAAATACATGACTCACTCTTTGCATCTAACTTCTGTCTATTTTGATTAGGTACATGCACATAAGCCAAACAACCAAAAACTTTGAAATGATTAACATTAGGCCTTTTACCATACCAAGCTTCATAAGGAGTCATCTTTTCTAGTGCACTGGTGGGGCTATGGTTGAGTATGTATACCGCTGTAGCAACTGCATCTCTCAAATAAGAATTGCTCAATCCCTTGGTTTATAACATGCACCTTGCCATTTCAACCATAGTACGATTCTTTCTTTTAGCTACCCCATTTTGTTGAGGTGTGTATGCAGTAGTAAGTTGCCTCTTGATGCCATTAAAATCACAATAACTTTGGAAAACCTTTGAGCAAAACTCTCCTCCATGATCAGTCCTTAAACATTTGATCTTGCACCCTTTCTCATTTTCCACAAGGGCTTTAAACTTCTTGAATGTATCCAAGGCTTCATCTTTGGCCTTCAAAAAATATACCCAACAATTTTGTGAGTAATCATCAATAAAAGTGATGAAATATGATGGGTTACCCAAAATCTTAGTCTGCATAGGACCACATATATCCGAATGAACAAGCTGAAGTGGGTGATGAGCCCTCCATGCATTGCCCTTTAGAAAATTTTCTCTTGCATTCTTTCCTTTAGCACAACCTTCACAAACCTTCTTGTGTTCCTCAACCTTGGGCAAACCAAAAACTAATGCATGTGAGGTTAGAAACTTCAAACTATGAAAATTTAAATGCCCATACCTGAGATGCCATAACCAACTTGAATCCTCATAAGCCATATTTGCCAAATTATTGTTATATTCACCAAACCTCAGGGGGAACATCCTATTTCTTGTCATAGGAACAACACTGATCACCCTTTTACCCTTATTCTTATCATAGATAGTACATGTCTTATTCTCAAAGACTACTTTATAATTTTTCTCACATAGCTACCCAACACTTAACAAATTGTGCTTCAATTGTGGAGTATAATAAATATCATGAATACTCTTTATACCTTCTTTTGTTTGGACCTCCATAGCTCCCTTGGCAGCAACCTCCAATTATTTATCATCACCAAGCTGGATCTTGGATTTGAAACTTCCATCCTTTGTTGAGAAAAACTTCTCATTCCCTGTCATATGGTTAGAGCATCCAGAATCTAGGTACCAAACATCTTTACTAGTATTTTCACCCTTTGCATAAGATAAAAATAAGTGATCAAGAGGATTCTCACTACTTTCTTGAGCATAGTTAGCACTTTTACCTTCTATCAATCTGCATTCTCTTTCAAAGTGGCCATACCTATTACAATGGTAACATTGAACATTTCTTTTATCAAATCTGCCTCTACCTCTTCCTTTGAAACCACCACTTCCTCTTGAGCCACCTCTTCCTCTACCTCTTGAAGAATTTTGGCTTTGCCCTTTACCTTGGCCTTGATTGATTTTGGCACTACTGCTGCTTGCATCTTCATTTTTTGTGATTAGCAATTTAGAAGAAAACACTTTCTCTACACCTTCAAAAGAATCTTTCAATCTTTCTTCATGAGACATCAGGGATCCAACCAGTTGATCAAACTATAGTTTTGTCAAATCTTTGCTTTCTTCTATGATTATTGCTACATGATTCCATCTGGGTGTCAAAGATCTCAACTCTTTTTTTATCAAAACTTCATTGCTTACAATTTCCCCAAGTGTAGCCATTTTATTGACCACATCTTTGATTCTGACACAATAATCACTTATACTTTCAACTTCTTGCATCTTCAAATTCTTGAACTCTCGCTTCAATGTCTGAAGCTTGACCACTTTAACTTGATCACTACCTAGGTAAGCTTCTTGTAGAGTCTTTTAGGCATCTTTGGCAGTTGTTGCTCCTGATATTCTTGGAAATAAGCTCTTATCAAGAGCTATCTGAATGTGAAACAAAGCTTGAGCATTCTTTTTCCTTGCTTACTTTCTTGCTATTCTATCATTGGCTATAAGGGCATTCCAATCAGCTAGCTCTTCATAACCTGATTCAATAATCTCCCACAAATCTTTTCCAATAAAAAAGGTCAACATCTTAATGCACCAATAATCATAATCATTCCCATCAAATTTTGGAACGGGCATATTGTTAGAATTCGACATGATTAACTTTGGCGAAATTCCAACGATAAAAATTTAACCCAAAACAATTTTACCTGCTCTGATATCACTTGTAGAATTTTGAACTTGACCTGTCCTCTCTAAACCAGCTGATTAGCAAACAATAACAACAAAAAGAATAAATTGCAAAAAGAAATCACAATTCAGAATAAAAAACAAAGTGCCCTATTTTTTGGAATTGCACACAACAATTTCTTTATTGAAGCTTAATTAAAAAATTACATAGAGGATGTATATATAAAGAATTTGCATCCTAGAAGAATTAATAATAACTGCAGTTCTAAATATATTCCTAGCATTGCATGGAAAGCTACTAAGGCTCTCAAACTAAAAAAACAAACTACTCCCTAAATTAAGAATACAATAAGTGCATACACAGCATGCTTTATTTACTAAAAACAAACTCATGCAAAAAACAAAACTAAAAAATAGTCCTAAGGATTAATGCATGCTGGAGTACATGCTTTATTTGCATGAATAAACAATATAAACTATTAACTAAATTAATCTAGCTGCATGCTAGAGCAGCATCAGTTATCAACAATGCTCTCCCTTCAAAGTAAGCTTCAGATAGATCTTGGTGAGGAGAATCATCCTAAATTTTGTAGTCAAGAGGAAGGAAAAAATTATCTCAAAAATCGTTTAGGAAAAAGGAGGGCCTTCCCGAGATGTTTAGTTGTTGTGGATGATATTGATCACCCTGATCAATTGGGTGCTCTATTGGTCATGGATATGCTGAGTACAGATAGTTTGGCAATTGTGACAACTCGTGATGAGAGTGTCCTAGTGCAGGCCGGAATTACTGCTCGTTATAAGGTGAAAGAAATGAATCCGATTCATAGCAGATAGCTCTTCTGTTGCCATGCATTTGGCCGCCCAGATCCTACCCTAGGGTATGAGGATCTCATGGAGCGTTTCGTTAAAGGGTGTGGGTGTTTACCTCTGTCCCTCAAAGTGATCGGCCGGCTTGTTTTTGGTAGGAATGATAAGCAATAGTGGGAGTTAACATTGGATAAAGTTAGTAATGCCCTTCCAGGAGACATCAAGCAAATACTTAAAATAAGCTTTGAGACATTAGATAGAGAGCCACAACAAATATTTATGGATATCGCATGTTTCTTTATTGGTCAAGAGACAAATATGGCCATAAAAATATGGTACAGATCTGGATGGCATGCAGAACACTCACTTCAAATGTTAAAAGAAAAGTGCCTAGTTGAAGAGGAAACCAGCATTAACAAGTTTAAATTGAGAATGCACGACCACCTATGTGATTTGGGACGAGAAATGGCAAATGACTTGAGCCGTCCTCATCGCATATGGCGTCCTCAACATCTTAGTACACTGGTGTGTGGAATTCTACTCTTGCCCTTTCTTTTCAAAAGCATTTGGAACATATATTTGATTTTTCTGATATTTTAGCTCTTTACCGGTTGATCCAAGAAATTAGCATATTTAATCTTACATTAACAACAATCTGACTTTCTAACATTTGCAACAGGTCTCTACTTTGTGTCGATTTCTTCTTCTGTTTCCCCTTTTACTGCAACACTAATTTGACCTTCATCTTAAATTTGTAGGAATTAGAGAGATTCAAAAAAATCCTAGGCACCACCAAATATAGTACTTTTAGACGTCTCAATTCATTTTTTGACAGGTCTATTGGTTCTCAAATTACATATTTTTTTGGGTAGTAGAGATGATCTTGCTGAGACATCAACTGCTTTGTTATGGCTTGAGCTGGAGCTGAATTGGGATTCGTACAGGAGAATCTCTTCTTGGATTCCTTTGCAAAATCTGCAGTCTTTGAAAATTAAGAGAGGACACCTTACAAGATTATGGCAGCGCAATTTACAGGTATATTGATTCAGTCAGATTCATTCAAAACAGAAAGATGGTCGATGCATTTTAGAATAGCAAGTGGTTGTTGACTTGTCAACTAGTACGAATAAAAAACAGCTGACTAAAATACTTTTAAATTTCAGGCAACATTTGATTTGAAAAATCTTCTTCTTGCATCAATGCGAGAGTTTACAAAATCATTAGAAATGTTACCTCACTTGGAACACTTAGTCTTGGAAGGAGTTGCGGCAAACCGGATGGAAAATTCAGAAAGGGAACGGAGAATGATAAGTAGTTTGAAACATCTAGTCTTAAGAGGGCGACAGGTAATCCAAGCAGAGATATTATCAAAGTCCCTCAGAAAACTCTCTAAACTTAGAGTTTTAGTTTTGAGGGATTGCATATTGAGTGGAAAATTGGATTTGAACAGCAGTGGATCAGAGTCAACTGATATTGTGTCTTCCCAAAACAGCTGCACGAGTAGCCTTGAAATCATAAAGATGTATAATGTAAAGCAGACTTCCAAGGTTTCAATTAGTGGAAAACATTGTCCCAGATTTGAATCTTTGCATATTGTGTCCATGAAATCTCTGATCGAACTGAACATAACAGGGGTAACAACACCACATTTTCTTGCATTGGAAGATTGTAAGAGATTGGAAAGAGTATCAGGAAATTTTTATCTGGCAAAGCTTGTAATATTGGATTGTCCGAAGCTTCAAGAGCTGCCCAGCCTAGCAAATTCACGCTTCCTAGAGAGCATTTCCGTAGCTAGGTGTCAGAGGCTGCATCGTATAGAAAGACTTCCGACAACATCAAAATATCAACATTATCATGCTGACTTTAACATTAAAAGCTTCCTTCCCAAAGAGGTATACGAGTCTTATTTTTTAGCCCTTTTCGTGTACAATTGTTGATTGTCGACTCGGAGATAAGCTTCGTTGGCTTCTTTTCCTAACTTTATGTTTTTCAGTTTTTTAAAACTTTTTCCCTTCATTTTAGATCCGGCCTTCAGAATTGACGAGCATAATTTGGAAAGCAGCTCATGGGGTGCAGTCTGCTTTAAATGCAGATCTCTTTGATTATTCTTTCATTAAGGCAATCAATAAAATGAGAATAAATTGAAGAGGGAGGGCGCATGTGTCATTGAAAGCGGCGCATTTATCGAGTGCAATAATTGTATGTGTTGTTCTTCGAAGCTCTCAGGGAGAAGTTGTCTGGATCAGGATGCCCGAGGGTGAATCCATATGTTGCTCTCTGGACGAAGGAGAATGGGTGTGGACTATTGTTGTTAGAGATCTTGTACTGATAGAGCATGCACAACATTATATTGCCAATTCCCATTGGATTCCGACAATGGATTATTCTCGTTTCGACAATGGAGTAAAGAAGGGGTTTGTCTGCACCATCGGCATGAGTGGAAGAGATCACTGCCCTGAGTTGTTGTCTATAATTATTAATCAGCTATACCCGAAGGTATATAAGGAAGGCCTACGGTTTATCCAGACATCAAAAATGTCAAATTTATCAATGACAATCGAAGCCTTGGCACTATTGATGCAAAGCGACTCCTCAGATCTCCTCAGCGATGAGAAGGCACTATTGATGCAAGCTTGCCTCTCAGATCTCCTCATAAATATGGAGGCAATATTCATTGAAAATGACCCCTCAGAACTCCACAGCGATATGGAGGCACTATTGAGGCAAACCAAGTCCTCAGAACTCCTCAGGGATACAGAGGCACTGTTCAGGCTAACGAACTTCTTTCAACAATTTAGGGATATGGAGGCACTATTGAGGCAAACCGACTTCTCAAAACTCCTCAGCGATATGGAGGCACTATCGAGGCAAGCCAACTCCTTAGAACTCTCAAGCGAGACGAAGGAACTATTGAGGCAAGCCAACTCTTCAGAACACCTCAGGGATATGAAGGCACTAGTCCGGTTAAGGGACTCCTTAGAATTCCTCAGAAGTATGGAGACACTATTGAGGGAAGCCAACTCCTCAGGATTCTTCAGCGACACGGAGGCGGAGGCACTGTTGATGCTAATCAATTCCGTACTTCAGAAAATAACAAATAGAAAATTTGAATTTGTTAACATAAATAAATTGATGCAGATTACAAAGAACTTGAAATTATATTAAAAAAAACTGTACAAATCAGAAAACTAACTGTCATTGTTTTTAACTGCTCAGCGGCTTGGAGAGTTATATAACTGCTAAAAATAGAAAAAGTTATCTATAATGGATTAGCTAAAAATGGAAATTCAAGTGTTAAATTGAAGGTACGTAAAGTTAAAGAGAAGGTATGTAATTACTTAGTTTTCATGAATAGAGAATGGATTGGTTGTGCTTCAGTTATGCTAAAAACTTTCTGTTATATAAATATAATTCAATATTGAATCTTTTTGGCATATGTTATTATATTATGAGCGTCCTTTCATTTCTGTTTACTTTGTTATTGGGAAGACAATTGAATGTTTTTATATTGAGCAGGCAACGAAGGCACCGCATCAATTTTTAAATGATTAAAAATTAGAACAACTTCTATCTAGCTTTATCCCCATCTAGTGGGTCCCCATTAATTACCCCTAGCCCCTTGTTGAATTCTAATTTAGTGGTGGAGCTCTAGGGTGCCCCTAGTGTGAGACCTGACCCCAATGCTGCTTCTTCATCTAAACCCAAGCTAGCTCCTACCCACTTCAACCCTATCAAAGGAGTGAAACAAAAAATCTCATCTAACCCTTCAACTAAGAAAGTGGAGCTATTGGAATTAGATGAGGAGGAAGTTTTTGAGGAATTTGATTCCTCCTCAACCTCAAAATTTGACTGGTTTCCTATGGCCTCTGAGGAGGTTGCCCCCTTTCCTCCTGATTAGGATGTCTCCAAACCCAATCTCAACCCCCCAAACTTTGGATGCCAAGGTGTTGAGGCTGGAAGAGAGTATTGGGTGGCAAGACTTGGTTATTAAATGGCTCTTCTTGTAGTTTGATGTGGCTATAAGAAAGATTAATAGGCTTGAGGCAATGGTAGATGCATGTGCGAGGGTTGATAAATGGGCGATGGAGGAAAAGGATGAATGGGTTTGGGAGGTTGCTAGTAATATGGTTGGACAATTAGAGAAGTGGGAAAAGGTCAAGGGGATGCTAAATGACCTTAGTGAAAAGTTGTCTTAGAGGGATGAGAGTAAGGTAGTGGTGGAGCTATAGGAAAATGAAGAGATCCTGAGATGAAAAATTGAGGAAATGTATATGCTCAGCTAGGAGATGGCTTTGAAGAATTCAGCCTCCTTGCAAGCTATTCAAGAGGAATTTGATCACTAGAAAGCAAAGTGAAAGAGACATGTGATGTATCCCTCTACTACGATGGAGTCCCTTTCCTTAGTGGTTAAAGCTACTCTATATTTTGGGACTCTGACCTCTATTAAGGATTCTAACAAGAAGTTTTCTTTTTCTGATAAAATCATTAGACTGTGTAAATATTGGCAAGAGGGTAATACCTTCATCCAATAGACCATGCTTTTATGTGTTTGGTGAGTGGCTGGTTGGTTTTTGTTCTTTGGTTATGTCTCTGGTCTTTATCTAGTTGTTTGGTGGTTCCTCACCGGTTTTGGTGTTTTTTTGTTTTTCGACTGGGTGTGCATTCTTCATGCACCCTAGGTGTTACTGTTTAACATTTATGTAAAGGTTTGGGCCTATCTTGCTTTTATTAATCAAAACAATCATGAGTTCAAAAATAACTAAAAAAGAAAACTTTCTAAAATCTAGGAAAAATTAGAAAATGCTCTTTTTGAAGCCCTCGATGAAGGAATTTGCCCTAAAAATGGTATTGAGATGAGGTCCTATTGAGCTAGGTTCACTAAACAATCCAAAAAAGTCCTCACAATACATCTCCTCATAAAATTTCAGCCAAATAGAACAATCTTGTCAAAAGTTATGACCCCATGAAGTCCCTACATCAAAATGAAATATGTCAACATGTATAAATATGCAAGGCTTGGTGATCCCTACCTTGAAACTTGATATTAAGAATGATTTTTCTCTCCATATGCTCTATAGCCACCATGAAAAGTGCATCCACATTTATGAATATAATTACCATTTGTCATAGGGTAATTAAATATTAAACATTTAAGCTTCTCATATTCGGAAGTGTCTAATCCATTCCAAGGAACATGGATACACATGAAAATGACTTAAGATTGTAAGGCTGATATCATCCAATCCTTACATCTCAAACATGCCTTATACCATCTTCAATTTGTGTCAATCATTTTCACATCCTTGTTACATTGGTTTGATGACAAATTTTTAATTTTGGCTTATTGATAATACTCAAATGGATTAGGACAATTAAGTCCCCAATAGTCTAGCACATGTGAGATGTACAATTTTAAATCAATAGGTGATGTGTAGAGAAACTATAGGTCAACAATGTAAACAGATGTGTATTTTAGCTTGCGTAAATTGAACTCCAAATAAAAAGTCTCCTTTTCTCATTTGAATCTCTTTGATCATGTGTTCACTTGATATAATGGTTACCTTACCTTCCTGCCATTAAGATGGGTTCCACCAATTTTCATGTGAAAAGATTTTATGAAGATTTTATAAAAAAATCTACTGAATATGCATTAAAGAGAAGAAATTGATTCAATCACAAGTTTATCATTAAAAGTAACATCAAACCATTTCAAATTATATAAATAAAATTCATAAAGAAACAATTTGATATCTATGGAGAGGCTACTGGTCAGCTTAGCTTTGGATATCTATGGAGAGGCTACTGGTCAGCTTATAAACTGGTCTAAAAGCTTTGTTTATTTTATCAACACCCCAGAGAGAAGGAGGATTAAAATTAGTAACATTCTGGGTGGCCAAATTGGTAGCTTGCCTACCTCCTATTTGGGGCTCCCTTTAGGTCAGGATCCTCCGGATACCTTTTGGGGAGCCTTGGTGGATAAATTCCATAAAAAGCTATCTGGATGGAAGGGAGCTCTACTTAGTCAAGCAGGTAAGGTTCAAATGCTAAAAACCACTCTTCAAAGTATCCCTCTCTATGCCATCAGTCTGTTCAGGATTCCTACTAAGTATGCTGAGGCCATTGAAAAAATACAGAGATCCTTTTTATGGACAGGGGTTGAGGAGAAGAAGAGAATGAATTTAATTGCTTGGGAAAAGGTTTGTAAGCCTATGGATAAAGGTGATCTGGGTCTTAGAAGAATAAGAGACATCAATGAATACCTTATGGCTAAGCAGATTTGGAGAGGATATAGAAATCAAGGAGAGTGGAAAAAAATATGGGACAACAAATATAAAAGCCAATGTCCAAATCTTTAAAGTTTCCTCAAAGCGGAGATTATCCCAATTGGATCCAATATTTGGAAAAATATCTCTAGGACTAGAGACTTAATTATCAAAGGTACAAAATGGAAGTTGGGGAAAGGGAATCTTATTCAGTTCTGGGAGGATCCTTGGCTTATGGAGACCCCTTTAAATGAAAACCTTGAGTTGAACAGATATCAGAACCAATGCAAGGAAAGATTTGGAACCAAGGTGGAGGATTATTGGAAAGATGGACAGTGGAAAGACTTATCTCAAGTGGATTAGTCTTTGGGTAGTTTGAACAAAGTCATGAACTCAATGGTGAGGATTGAAGAAGAAGACCAGTTAATTTGGAAACTCACTGCTAGTGGTACTTTTACAGTGGCATCTCTTTATCATCAACAATACAATAACATGGAAAGTCCTTGCTAGGCTAAAGCATGGGTGAAAGGCCTTACCCCCAAGATCAACATTTTCTTTTGGATAGCCCTCCAAGACAAAATTCTAACAATAGAGAATATAAGAAAAAGAGGTATCAACATACCAAGTTTCTGTACACTCTGTAAGCAAAATGAGGAGAAAATAAATCATATGCTCTTTCATTGCCCCTTCTCAGCTGATGTTTGGGGAAGTTGTTTGGATCAATTCAATATTAGTTGGAGCTTCCCCAACTCGATTCAAGAGATTTTCAAGTCATGGCATCATCCTTCAAAAAATAGAACTAATACCTTGCTATGGAGAATTGCTTTACCACACATGTGCTGGGGTATATGGAAAGAGAGAAATGACAGGATTTTCAGAGAAAAGTACACTAAGGCTAACATTATGTTTGAAAAAATAAGAAGAAGCATAGTGGAAAATATGAATATTATAGGTGGTATTGATAATCCTAAAACTAAGGAGGATCAACTTGTCTATAAAAAATGGAGATTAAAATCTCAAAAGAATATCCAGAGTAACCCTAGAGAGGGAGTGATATGGACCAACCCACCTAGGGGATGGATGAAAATCAATTTTGATGGGGCCTCTAAGGGGAACCTGGGGGTTGCAGGGTGTGGAGTGGTCCTAAGGGATGAATGGGGAATATGTAAAATCATAAAATGTATTCCTATAGGAAAACAGACCAACCATGTTGCCGAAGCCATGACCGCTTATCATGGGATTATCCTTGCCAAAGAAGCCAAATGCACTAAAGTTTGGTGTGAAGGAGACTCCTTAAACATTATCAACTGTTTCAATATGAACTTCTAGCCGTCATGGTCGATTAGTAATGCTATTAAAGCAACAAGGAAAATTAGTGAAGAGTTTGAAATGTGTGTTTTTACACATGTTTATAGGGAGGCCAACTCTTGTGCTGATTGGGCAGCCTTTTTCGATGTAGTGCTTGCTTGAAGATAATGAGCTATTAAATAGGTGTCATATCATCATTATTTGGCATGGCTTATAGGTGCTCTTACAGAATAGCCACAGAAACCAGAGGAAAAGTTATCAAAATGAGAGAAGGCATTGCAAGGAAGGTGCTGGAAAAATGGGAGGAAACAAGAAGAGATTTGAACCTACTTCATGCGCTGAATGGAGAAAGAATGAAGAAGTCTAGAGTATCCTTCAACAGGGGGGGCTCAATGTTTTCATGGAACGACTGAATGGGAAGGACCCCACAATTACCAACTACTTCATAAAGAATTGGAAAAATAGAAAAGTTCTAATTGGATCACATATGATGAATGTAGATGAAGAGGTTATCGTTGAGGCCATGGGGATGACTACCGAGGGTATGAAATTTTACAGGGACAGAGGGATATCAGATAAGGCTGCAGACAAGTTTCCTGTTATGGATGGTGAGAGAAGAAAGATGATCAAAATTGACAATTCCTACCACTCCCCGAAGAGAATTTGCAGGCCATGGAGGTTTTTCTTATTTGCTTCTATTGAATATATTACCTTAGACGGTAGGTTTACTAGGGCTTATGGGCATCACTTCATCCTTCTTAACCATTTCTGTCATGGTGAAAGGGTTAGCCTTCCCTATTACCTGGCCTGTTCATTGGATCATACTATAAAGGAGATCCAGAAGGACCCTAAAGGTGATCATGCCCTCCACCAGGGGCTCATGGTCCTGGTTTACAAACTGCTAAAGGGGAAGTGCATTGAAAAGCCTATTAAAGGCAAAAATGCCAGAGATGAGACTACGGAAAGTAAGGATAGTGGTTTCAACTTTGATTCTGAGACCGAGGGAGAGTCGGAAGAAACTAGCAAAAAAGGGAGGATTAGGGCTAAGAAGAGGAGGATTATTGTGGAATCTGAAATGTCGGACTCTGAAACTGATTCCCTTGAGGAAAAACCTATTAAAAAGAGGAAAGGGAAAGCCTCTGGAAAGAAGGCTCAGAAAAAGAACACTAAAAAGGGTAGCAATTCTGATCTCAATTATGTTCTGGTTGAGTCTGAGGAGGAGGATGATGATAATAAGAGGATTGATAGTCAGGACAAAGAAGGGGAGGGTAACCTGGTTAAGGATAATTTGGAAACTGTGGAGACCGTGAATACCACTAGACTGCATAACGAGGAAAAAGGGGGTCAAAGTGATAGTGGTGACAAAGATACCATTAAGGCCTTCTGTGAGACCATCACTACTCTAGTGAAGGATATTAATAGCTTGAAAACAGATACACAGGCCATGGCAATAATTACAGTTGGTGACAAGCCCTTGGCAGAGCATGTTAAAGAGTTAGTGGCCGTTTTGCATAATGCGCAAGCTATTGAATGTATGGTTGGAAAAATCTTAGCCATGGAGAAAAAGGTCAATGAGATGGGAGATAGAAAGGAAATGGACAACAAACTGAAAGATTTTGGTAGTAGAATTGACAAGCTGGAGCACAATGTCAAGCAGATTGCTGATCAAAATTTTCAAATTCTTAAATCTTCGGTGGACAATATGAACATCTTTATCAACAGGTACGAGAACAATGCAGAGAAGGAAGGTGATAAAGAGCAGGTGAACAAGAAGGGTCATGAAAGGAGGACCAGAGCCAACACAAAGAATAAGGTCGACATCGAAGGTCGTGAGCTGGAGGATATGAAGACCTCGACAAACAACATGAAACAAATGGTTGTTCACACTGAGGAGATCCTGAATAGTATTTAGTTCTAGTAGTTGTCCTTGGTTCTATCTCTTTGCTGTCTTTTGCTTTCCTGTTGCTGTCTGTTCCGAGTTTTATGTAATTATGTAATGATGTTTTAAGTTGTGCCCCTCCGGTGGGTTCATTTTGACTTTTTGAAGTGATCAGGCACTTTTTTATGCTTTTTTGTTCTCCTGCTTTGTAAAAGGTTCGGGTACCTTTCAAATACCTGTTTTTACTTAATCAAAACAATTTGAACTTTATATAAACATAATAAATAAAATTTCTTCCTAAAGCATTTCAGAGTGCTTTAAAATAGCTTAGTGATAAACGAATATTCATACAAGCCCATTACATCAGATGGACAAGAAGGGCTCTTAATTAAGGAAAAAATAAGTTAAGGAGGAAAACAATATTTGTTCATAGCTTAAGACAATATTTTCTAAGCATTCATAAGGATAATACGCTCCCACACAATAATTGTAGTCCCTTTCCATCTTTAGGCATAAGCTTAATCATTCCATGGGTGATAGAAAGATTCTAAAGGATTTATGACAAATGACCTTAGAAAATGGTGTTGTCTATTGTGTGGCCACATGGCTTTCTTGAATTTAGAAGCAATATTATTTTAATCGCGCCAAGATAATGTGAGACAAAACTCGACAAAAGATTTACCCACCCATCTTTGTCTTCCTTCCACCGTTTCAACGATGTTCTTCTCCTATGTCTTTTCATGTGTTGTGAGCTGGCTATTGCTGTATTATTTGTTGTTGAAGGATGGGGCCGTCTCACCTATTAGGAAAATATGAAAAAAAAAGAGGACAGGTCCATTCAATCACAAGTTTATCGCTAAAATATACCAGGCCAAGCGTTCAGCAATAATGTATTTAGTCCGATCCTGCCATCCGTCAAATATTCCTTGCTATGTTGAGGAAGCAATGTCAGAAGGTGAGAGATGTGTTTTACATTTCTCAACCATTGTTTATGTCGTGTCGTTTAGGTTGAGAATAAATAAATTAATTTTGGTGATTTCTTATATCGTTTAATGTTGAAATCGATGTGCCCGATGTTTATGATCGAGGTTCTATTTATGCTTTGATCCATTGCAGTTCACTCACATTGGTAGTTTCGATTCATCTTTTGTGGTGTTTGTTGTTTCAGTCTTTCTATCCATGGCTTCTTCTTCATCCCAACAAGAAATTGTTGAATACGATGCTTTCGACGGAATTGCACCTGCACACCAAATATTTAGAACACCCACATCGCCGATATTGTTTGATATGTTCATCAACAATCGAGGTCCAGATGTGAAGCACACTCTGGCTAATCAACTTCACAAATCTCTTAGAGATTTGGGATTGAAGACATTTCTTGATTCCGAAGAAGTGGAACTGGGTGAAGCTTTTCCTTCTACCATTAATGACGCCATCTGCTCTTCTTCAGTTCATATTGCCATATTCTCTAAAAGATATGCCGAGTCTGCCTGGTGCTTAGCTGAGCTTGATCTCATGTTACACACTAAATGTAAGATCATTCCTGTATTTTATGATGTGGCACCTCTGCACCTCCGCTACATTGAAAATGGAGTGTATGCAGATTCATTTGCCAAACATAAAGAGAAGGGCAGGTACCTGAACAAGCTTAATTAGTGGAAAGAAACCCTTCACACTGTTTCTTTTGTATTTGGCTACGAACTTAAGGAGCATAATCAGCAAGTCTTTGTATATTTGTGTTTGTAATTTAATTGTTTTACAATATTTTTAATTTTTATTTATGATAAATCCTTTTACAGGTGATATCTTAAAAGCTGTCCATTAATAGTCAATGTGTTGTGGTCAGTTCTTAGACGTCTTACAATTATATATAAATTTTCCTGAATTGAAGAAAGACTAGTAGACACATAAAAATGGCCTGCTGCTTGACATTACAGTCTTTATTAAAAAAATTAGGAATACTAGAAATTTAAGAGTGATAAATCATTAGATGTCATTTTTTAGGTTGTGGTGCAGGGCACCTCATCAACACTCAAATCATGACCTTAAGGATGAAGACTAGGATAATTAGAGTGTCTTAGTGTGTGTTGTGTTTCATGTATGCAATAAACCCCAACATGTAAGCCCATGTCACCAATTAGGAAATTTGATAAGCCAATTGGGACAATGTGGTCAATAGGGGTAGTAGATGGTTTAGTTTTTTGTTTGATAGTTTTTTAGACATTTTTTATGAGTGTTTGGTTGATCCATGTATGTGGATTCCAACCTTAGTAAGTTTGACAACATTTTGTGCAAAATTGCAAAATTACAACTTTTGAGTGCAAAAGTGCAACTTTTTAAAAATTGGTTGGGCGAAGCCTCTCAACAGCTCCAACGTACTCCAAATTCAATGGGAAACCATTGGAGAGTGGTATAAGCCTTGTGGACATGATTCCCAAGGTTGCTGCTGTTGTAATTGGAGTTTGTGAAACAATAAAACATAAAATACTGCAGTTTTCCTAGAAATTCTGAGTTTGCAGGAGTTGCACATGCCTGTATAGATTGATTTGGATCACACCATCCATGGAGTAGATAGAGGGATGGAATAGATTTTTTTTGGTGGTGGTCTAAGGTCCTAATTGTTCCAGAGTAGAGAGAACCCTCCATTCTTCTGACTGCAACCCAAAATTTGAGGGTTTGGAGAGGGTTTTAGACAAACATGGCCTTATCTTGCATTCTAGCCCATTAGAAGAATATTACTTTGGAGGGATGCAGGATAAGCCTCTGTAATTTAGAGTTTTTATGGTTTGTTGCAAGGGAAACTTGGTAGTGTGGAGAAAGGAGCAAAATTAGATAAGCATCTCTATGTGACTACCTAGGACAAGATTTAAGACACTCATCATAAAATGTCATAATGGTGGATTCTAGGCGTGTAACCATAGAATTAAAGGTTACTCACCATCCCCCACATTCCCATAGAGTTATTTTTCTAGTTTGTGTTCATTGTTTGGTAGTTGCTTTGGAAAATAGGCCTAATTGCCCTATTAGGTCTCTTGGCCTATAAATGGATCAGACCTTGTAATTGCAAACCTAGTCAAACCATTTTGGGGACCAGTACAACTTCCAAAAGGGTGTTTGAAATGGTAATTTTTTTGTATGGGTTTGTGGAATATTTTGGAGTTAAGATCCATTTTATCGCCAAATAGGGCTAGAAGCCTGGGGGTAGGTTTCTAAAGGAGGTATATGGAATATGGGTCTAATCCCAAAACCAATGCTTGGACTAGTTTCTAATGGCCATAAATGAACCAAATCTTAGCCCCTTAGGAGTAGGGTGTCTTAGGATGGTTTAGGGTAGGTATTGAGGCATTTACTCATCTTGAGTAGGCCCAAGCCTAGTGGACTTGTGTGTAGTTTCATTCAAGGTGTGGAGTCCTTCCTTGTAGGACCCTTGTGATCATTTGAGGGGTCATACGTCTAACTTTGTTTGGGCTTGTCCTTAGGTGTGTGGGTAGGGCTTTGCATCAAGTGGTATCAGAGCATAGGAGTGTTCTTTGGATAGAAGGAGAAGATAAGATGTCTAAAGAAAAGGGATCCCAAGGGGCACCTTCAAGAATGACCAATGCTGAGTTGACTGTCCCGGTGAAGAAGAAAATGATAAAGAGTAGAGCAGTCAGGGTTGAGAATCAGGCCTTGAGAAATGAGATGGACCAGTTGAAGGACAGAGTGGAGAGGGGAGAGAGAGACTCTGGATATGAAGGGGATGAAGAGGAGATCCCTAGGTAGGAAGAGCTAGAGGTTCCTGCAAATCAGAGACCTCTGATGAGTGTCCTCAAGTCCATGGCGAGAAGAACAATGGATGTGAAGATGGATCTGCCAGTATTTGCAGGTAAGATGGAGCTTGATACAATGATAGAGTGGATAAACTCCTTGGACAATGTTTTTGAAAGTGAAGACATACTAGACCACCAGAGGGTGAAGATGGCCCAATCCAAAATGGAAGGGGCTGCACTAACTTGGTGGACTTTCATCCAAGATGAGAGGGTGAAAGAGGGAAAGAGAAGAGTGGCTACATGGAAGAAGATGATGGCCTTGGTGAAAGAGGCCTATGTCCCAATGGACTACAATATCCAATTGCATAGGAGGAGACAAAGTTTGAAACAAAAGGAGATGGACGTGAGTTCCTATACCGAGGAGTTCACGAAGTTATGTGTGAGGACCAAGGTGAAAGAGAGTGAAGATTAGAAGGTGCCAAGATATCTCAATGGGTTGAGATTTAAAATCCAAGAAGATTTGAATCTCCACACCCCGGAGACAGTCCAAAAGTTATTTCAATTGGCACTCAAGGTGGAAGAGAAGTTGAAGAGGAGGCAAGAACAAAATGGCAGAGGAAAAGGGAGACAACAAAGAGGGGGAAGAGGCCCTTTCAGAGGTAGAGGAAATGGTTTTGGATACCAAGAAAAATCTAACCGAGAAGGCAATAGAGGAGAGAGTAGTTACAACCAAGGAGGGGGCTACAATCCAAGAGGGAGCTTTAGGGGTATAGGACCACCCTTTAGAGGAAGATCCCAAGGCAGAGGACCTCCTAGGTGCTATAACTACAACCAAGAAGGGCACATGGCCAATAGGTGTCTGGAGAAGGCTTCTATCTCCATGGGAGAAAGGAGAAGCAATTTGGTGCAGGAATCTGATTGTCAAAGTGTGGCAAGTGCAAACACTTAACAAAGTGTTAATGCTCTTGATAGCTATGGCTATCCTAAAAGAGGAGAGGCTCTGATGATGAGGAGAGCAGTAACCACCATGAAGGTTCCTGACAAGGAGCCTACACAAAGGAAATCTCTTTTCAAAACCACTTGTGAGGCAAGAGGAAATGTATGCAAGGTCTTGATAGACTTTGGATCCATGAAAATTTTTGTATCACTTGAAATCCAGTAGAGAAGCTTAAACTTAGAAAGCTTCCTCATCCTTACCCCTACAAGGTCTCATGGCTCACCCAAGGTCAACAAGCAGTGGTAGAAGAGCAAGCTTGGGTGGAGTTTTAGATTGGATCATATAAGGATAGATTGCTATTTGACATAGCCAAAATGGATGCATGTCATCTCTTGTTTGAGAGACCATGGCAGTATGACTTGAAAGCTCATTATGATGGGTTGAGAAACACCTATTCAATCACCAAGGATGGGAAGGTGATAGAACTCTTACCTTTGATAGAGGAAGAGATGGAATCAAAAGGGAAGGATACAAGAGTGTTGATGGTGGAAGGAAAATAGTTCATGAAGGAGATTGCAAAGAAAGGTGTAGTTTACTATGCCCTCATGCCTAGTCCCAAGGTGACAAGGAAGGAGTAGTTTGCAGAAGAGAAAGAAGGAGGACATAAGCACATAGACCCTACAGTCAGATAGTTGCTTGATAAACATCAATGAATCATCTTAGATGGAATGCGAAGATCCCTACCATCAGCGAGAGACATTAGTCATTGCATAGATATGATCCCTGGATCTACTCTCCCAAACAAAGCAACCTACAAACTCACTCCAGACCAGAATGCTGAAATGGCAAGGCAGATTGAAGAGTTGCTTGAATCAGGTATGATTAGCAAGAGCTTAAGCCCATGTGCAGTACCTGCTATCCTTGCATTGGCAAGAGCTTAAGCCCATGTGCAGTACCTGCTATCCTTGCACCCAAAAAAGAAGGCACTTGGAGGCTTTGTACAGACTCAAGGGCCATCAACAAGATAAATATAAGGTATAGGTTCCCAATCCCTAGGATAGAGGATTTACTTGATTGCTTGGGGAGTGTTAAGTATTTCACCAAAATGGATCTAAAAAGTGGATGCCATCAGATTAGAATAAGGCTAGGGGATGAATGGAAAATAACTTTTAAAACCAATGCGGGGTTGTATGAGTGGAAAGTTATGCCATTTGGGTTGTCCAATGCCCCTAGTACCTTTATGAGGTTGATGAATGAAGTCTTGGTGGAATTCATAGGAAAATTTGTCATAGTATACCTAGATGATATCCCGATCTTCAGTCACACAAGGGAAGAACACCTCAAACACATAGATATGGTTCTCAAGAGATTACATGAAGAGAAACTAATGATCAATTTGGATAAGTGTCTATTCATGCATGAGGAGATCATCTACTTGGGCTTTGTAATCTCACAAGTCTCACAAGGTGAGTTGAAAATGGACCAAGAGAAGGTGAGTGCTATACTATCTTGGCCAACACCTAAGACTATGAATGATGTCTGGAGGTTCCATGGTCTAGCAAATTTTTATAGGAAGTTCATAAGAGGATTTGGTCATGTTTGTGCACCCATGCTTGACACCATAAAAGGAGGACAAAAGTGCAGGTTTAGTTGGACCAAAGAGGCAAGTGATTCATTTGAAACATTGAGGAAGAAGGTTGCAGAACAACTCTTCCTAGCCTTACCAGACTTCAACAAGATATTTTAGGTGGAATGTGATGCAAGCCGCATGGCTATTGGGGCAATGCTCAGTCAGGAAGGAAGGCCTATTGCTTTTTTCAGTGAAAAGCTAAATGCTGCCAAGAAAAGATACTCATCTTATGACTTGGAGATGTATGCTCTAGTACAGTCTTTGAAGAAGTGGAGGCACTACTTATTGCTTAAGGAGTTCATAGTTTTTACTAATAATCAGGCACTCAATTTCATAAATAGACAAGAGAAGCTAAACCAATGACACATGAAGTGGGTAGAAACCCTACAAGCCTTCACCTTCACCCTCAAACACAAGAAGGGAGTCAAGATCAAAGTTGCATATGCTTTGAGCAGGAGGGTCTTAACTGTCAACCAAATCAAGATGGAGAGTGTTGGTATTGATTCCTTGAAGAGTGTGTATGATGCTAAGAAGACTTTGGAGAGATATACAAGGTATGTGAAACCTTTGGTGAGAGGTATCATATTGAGTTTTCCAAATTTCTGATACAAGATGGATTGTTGTTCAAAGGAGTGTAGTTGTGTATTCCTAAGTGTTCCATGAGGTTGAATATCATTAGGGAGAAGCATTGTGGAGCTATGGTAGGTCATTTTGGCCTTGACAAGACCCTAGACCTTGTGAAGGGACATTATTATTGGCCTAAATTGCAAGAAAATGTAAGGAAGTTTGTGGAGACATGTGTAATATGTCAGAAAACCAAGGAGAAGTCCACAAATGTAGGTTTGTATCAGCCCTTACCCATTCCTTCTAGGCCATGGGAGAGCATAAGTATGGACTTGGTGTTGGGTCTTCCTAGGACAAGGAGAGGATTTGACAATGTCTTTGTAGTGGTGGACATGTTTAGTAAAATAGCTCATTTCTTGCTATGTAAGACTTCTTGTGATGCATCATATATTGCAGACCTATTCTTCAAAGAGATAGTCTGGATACATGGATTTCCCTTAAACATTGTTTTAGACAGAGATGTGAAGTTCATAGGCCACTTTTAGAGGACCCTTTGGAAGAAGTTGGGAACTAGCCTAGCTTTCTCATTAGCTTACCATCCTCAAATAGATGGGAAACCTAAAGTTGTCACTAGGTCATTGGGAAACCTCTTAAGGTGTTTGACAAGGCAACATGGAGAAAAATGGGATAGTATACTATCACAGGTAGAGTTCTCTTACAATGATACTATCAATAGGAGCATAGGGAAGTCTCCTTTCTAGATTGTCCATGGCATCCACCCAAGGGGAGTATTGGAGTTAAGGGATTTACCCAAGGAAGAGCCCATTAGTGCAGATGGTGAAGCTTTTGCATCAACTATCAAAGAGGTGCATGACCAAGTAAAGTCTCATTTCCAACAATCTGCAGTGAAGTATAAGGCTCATGCTGATAAGAAGAAGAGAGATGTACATTTTAGTGTTGGGGATTTAGTATGGGTACATTTGAAGAAGGAGAGACTCCCAAAAGGAAAATACACCAAGCTCATGCAGAGGAAGATTGGACCATGTCAGATATTGAAGAAATGTGGACAAAATGCATATGAAATCCAACTTCCTCCTGATCTTGGATTATCACCCACTTTTAATGTGTGTGATCTTACACTTTTCAATGGTAGTGACAATGAAGGGGAGGAACCAATAAAGGTTGCAACAGACAATGACATTCCAAGGCATGAATCACCTAAGTTGAGCAAAGTGTTAGACACTAGAGTTACAAATAAGACAAGGAACAAGGAGTACATTGAGTACTTAATGGCTTGCTAGGACAAACTAGACTCTGAGGCAATTTGGATGACAAGTGAGCAAATATCCAACCATGATGCAGATTTACAAACTCTGATCTCAAGTGGGCTTGAGATCTCTTCTCCCGAGGAGTATGGTGTAGGGGCACCTCATCAATACTCAAATAATGACCCTAAGTATGAAGAATAGGATCATTAGAGTGTCTTAGTGTGTGTTGTGTTTCATGTATGCAATAAACCCCACCATGTAAACCCATGCCACCAATTAGGCAATTTGATAAGCCAATTGGGACAATGTGGTCAATAAGGGTAGTAGATGGTTTAGTTTTGTGTTTCATATATTTTTTGACATGTTTTATGAGTGTTTGGTTTATCCATGTATGTGGATTCCAACCTTAGCAAGTTTGACAACATTTTGTTCAAAATTGCAAAATTACAACTTTTGTAAAATGCAACTTTTGAGTGCAAAAGTGCAACTTTTTGAAATTCGATTGGGGGAAGCCTTTCAACGGCTCCAACCTACTCCAAATTTAGTGGGAAACCATTGGAGAGTGGTATAAGCCTCATGGAAATGATTCCCAAAGTTTTTGCTATTGTAATTAGAGTTTGTGAAGTAATAAAACACAAAATAGTGCAATTTTCCTAGAAATTCTGAGTTTGCAAGAGTTACACGTGCCTGTATGGATTGATTTGGATCACACCATCCATGGGGTAGATAGAGGGATGAAATATATTTGTTTTGGTGGTGGTCTGAGGTCCTAATTGTTTTGGAGTAGATGTCTACTCCAACTATAATAATAATAACTCTAATTGAAATCTCAATCCGAAGTTTGGACATTCATCTGGTAAAGTTACTATTTTCATGGCTAGTGTTCATTTAGTTATCAACCCAGGATCGTAAAACTTGAAATGGGTCTACACTATATATGCACTAAGCTCCTTTAATGGCTATTCTGCATTGCTGTAGTAAGTAACATTATGCAGAAAGGAAAAGCAAGAATGGAAATCATAGAAGGCTACATGAAAACTTATAAAAACTATGCTGGAATGATCTAATGTAAATAACAAAAATCACTCTATTCTGGCTTGGCTGCAGGAATAGTCAGTGGATCTATTTCCAGTGGCTGTAGGAAAAATCCAGGCATGAACTTCTATTACAACTAAAGGAGAAATAATTTCAATGAACATAAACACAGGATCACTCACCAAATGGGCCCCCTTGGATGAGTGATATCAAGCTTCCAACAAAATACTTTTAACAGATTAGAACAACATATTTTTCATTCATTTCTTCCTGAAAATGATTACATGTTCTAAAAGAAAAACTACAGAATGCTCGTAAAAATTCTCTGCTCTATTCCTTTCTATTCTTTCTAACTTCTAAGAAAAAGGAAGAGCTTATTATAAAGATAAGGTCAGCTACAATGGACAACTCAAATCATGCCCAGAAGAAGAGGCAGATGATTGACAAATGAAGAAGATAACTAGAGCTTGGCTGTAGGAAACATGGATCTAAACCGAACCACAGTCTTTGCACACCGTAGTGATATTTTGTGAATTCAATGCCCACTAGAGTTAAACTCCCATAGTGATGTATGGCTGCTCTGGTTATGCCATATCTTGCGCTTGCTCGGCTCCTCTTCAGTTTGATCTCCAGTTATCTTATACGTGATTCTTCATTCCTTAGGCGTGAAAGGAGAACATCCATCATGGTATCATTTATTATCTACACTAAACAAGAACAAGATACAAGGACATGCATACATATTTTACTTAATTAATACATTCATTAACTCACATATAACATTATCCCAAATAATCCACATAACAATAGGAACAAATCACTTGGCTGCAGGAATAAATTGGCATGGCTGTAGGAATAGAAAGACAAAGTTTAAACATGATTTCATAAGTTCAGGTTTAACACATGTAATACATATAGTCAATTCACAATACTTTACTACCACAATGCAACCCAAAAGATGTCAAAAACCTAAGAGTTTTGATGGTAAAAACATGACAAAATATCAACTTATCATGCCCCCCAACTTTAAGAGTTTGTTGATCTTGCAGCAAAAGGAAAATTTCTGATTCTCGCTATAACCTTTAAATCACCAACAGTGCCCTGACCTGTCCCCCCTGAATCCAAGTTCCAATAAAATCCTTTCATTTTTCCAGCCTAGACCATCTAGCTATTTCTTCTGTGAATACATCATAATTCTACTCTGTTGGTTGGCATGCCAAGAGTGGCTACATAAGGATCGGAGGTTGAAATATCAATGGTAGCCAGTTGTTGGCTTTCTCCTTGCCTAACTGTATGTATCTAGGGGCTCTTTGCATGGCTGCATGAAAATTTTGTAGTGAGTAAGGTTCTCCCTGTTTTAAATGTTTTGGTAGATTATTCCAGCGCTGAGTTAACCCTTCCATTGCAGTTGTCCTGCTAGTTTGAACCAAATGCTCATATGCTTGATAAAATTCTTCTCTCATTGGAAGCACTATTTTACTAACATCATCTCTTATTAGTAACTTTTGCCAATCATAATAAATAACCCTTGGTTCTTGTGATTCCCTTCTTAATGGCAATAGACAGTCAAGCTCTAATTTTTCATACTCCCTGGCTTGTGGCCCTATGATAATCTCATTTTGGATCCATGACATTAAAGCTCTAATATGGATATCCACAATATACAATAAAGGATTCCACTCCCTGTCTGAATGTACAACATAGTTATGTAAATATAATTCACATAGCAAATTTTCATAGCAGGTGGAGAGGTTTGATAAACAGAAAAGAATTTTTCAGGTGTTTCTAAGGAACGATTAAGGTCCCTAACAATGCGGTTTAATTTGAAGTTCAGATACTGCTCTTTCAAATATACTGCATAAATTCTTGGAGGTGCCCTACACTACATCAACTCAGGAACAATATCATAAATTATTTCTACCTTAGCTTTTAATTCCGCAATTCTGTTATCTCTCTTTTCAATCTCTTTTTGTTGTTTATCAATAATCCCTTGCAACCTATCCTTCTCTATTTCCCATTGTCTATAAAATGTTAAAGTAATAGATAAAATACTTAAGGATGAAGGAGGTCTTATAGGTACTACCTTAGATTGTGGGATTTCTTCAATAAACTCCTCATTCTAAGCTGGCATACCTCCCATATTTTCCTCAGGCTACTGTAGGTAACATCTTCAACATTTTCTTCAAATTGCAGTGCCACAGAAGCAAGATTTCCTAGTTTATCCTCAACAACATTTTCTTGAATCTCAACAACATTTTCTTGAATTTCATCCTCCCCAGGACTTCCTTCTTCTGAAGTTTCTACTGCAATAACCTCTGTTGGATTACCCATAGGTTGAGTCTTCTGTGTCCTCCTTCGTGTTCTTCTCACATACACTTTTGGAATGGCTGCAGGAGCTTTTATTTTTGTCCTATGCCTCTTGGCTGCAGGAAGAATCTGAGTTACCTGCGGCCGGGTAATAAATTCTTCCTCAGTTTCACCCATTTCTCTTTTCCCTTCCTTCAGAAAATTGGTGAATCTCTTTGAAGAGAAGTAGAGGGTTGTTTTTCAATTGGTTCTGATTCAATATTTTCTTCCATAATTACTATGGCTCCTTCAACAACAAACAAACCCTCATCTTCAATAGGCAGGTTATCTGCAACATTTTCTTCTTCAACTAGCAGATTATCTGCAACAGGGGCATCATCAAACCTAAATTGCTGTATATCCTCAAATACACCCCATTCGATTTTTGAAACATCTCTCAGGGACCACTTTACAAGTAGCTTAACCAGTCCATGATGGCTAATGGAGAAATTTCCATTCTTTTGTGTCTCCTTAGCACTTGTAGAAATGAGATGGTATAAGAAATTAGGAACATTAATTGGTCAGTCATGCCGCAAACAACCAAGTAACTTAAAATGAGGTGAATGCAGGTTTGAATACCGCCCTTCACATGTAATGTCTTTCATAACATACAAAGCTACTTGAGGCCAATGTGTTGGTAGAGAAACCCTTCTAGTTCCTTGTCTATCCAACATTAAGGGTTCGTCAGTGGGAGTTGTGAACTCTGCCCAGGCACTCCTTGCGTCTTTTGATTCTAGAAAGAGTTCTCCTTCCTACAACAACCCTGTTACTTCTTCTATTCGCTGCTCCGTAGCAATTACCCTCAAACCTTTAACCATAGCTTCTCTTTCATCAAAGGAATGCATGAATTCTGCAATAATTTCTTCGTTGTAATCCCTGATTTTCAAGAAGTAATCCAACCAGCCATGGTTTCAGAAATAATGCTCACAAAGACCATCCTGCAACAACCTTTCATGGACTGTTGGCTCATGGCGAATTAGATCACCACCCATCTTTTACTCTGATATTTTTCTTTCTGTAGTTGAACCATAATATTTGACAGTATTGCTAAAAATGAAATCTCTTTACATATCTTAATTCTGGCGGAAGACATTATTATTCACTTACGTGAAATAATAACATAATAAGTAATTATGGGGAGTAGATCAATTTGGGGTACCAAAAAAGATTGATAATTAATCATATTGGAAAACGAACCATAAAGTACCCCCCAACTTAACCTAGCATGTGTCCACACAAGCTGACAAGATTTCGGGTAGTGGAGCGGATTTAAACAAGATATAATCATAATGAGCTAATAAATGCATAATTAAAATAAAATACAATATACACGTACCTGCAATTGCACAAAAATGAAGGCGAAATGAAATGAAATGACAAGTAAGAACGTGGGATGGAATGTCATGGATGGGATTTTATGTATGGAGAAAATTATTCCCATATAAAACGGAAATAAGTTATTATGAACTGGCAAATATGTTCACTGTAGAGGCTGCAGGAACATTACCTTTATTAGCTTGCTTAATTGCAACAGGAAGCTCATGAGTTGCTGCAGAATCAGTGTCTGTTGCTACACCAACCTTTTCAGTGGCTGCAGGAACCTTTATGTCAATTTGTGGAAAAAACTGTTGTGGGAACTCTTCTTTAGTAGCTGGCTTATGATATAGTCTTAGTTGGTGCCTATTTACTGAGAGTTTAAATCAAATAGGATCAATTGTGGACAAATGGATTGCTCCATTCTAGAAAACTTCTTCTATCTCATCAGGACATAACCACCAGGTTTGAAGCTTTCCCATAGCATCTTTATATCTAGAATCATAAAGTAGTGCCCAGTCACCTACTTTGAATTTCTTTTCCCTGATATATTTATCATGCCATTTTGCTCTTTGATTTTGAATCAATTCTATCTGGTGAACAACTATCTTTCTCCATTCATCTAGAGCATTTAATTGCTGAATGCGTTCTTTCTGTGCTTCAGACAATGTCATATTTAATTACAAAGCTGCTCTCAAAGTTTTATGCTCAAATTCAAATGGCATCATTGTTGTTTTGCCATAAACTATCTCAAAAGGTGGGAAACCACTTGGTGTCTTCCAAGTTTTTCTATATGCCCAAATTGTTTCTGAAAGCTGATGAGACCAATCTTTCCTATGAACAGAAACTATTTTTGTAAGAATAGCCTCAAGCTCTCTATTTGTAACTTCTACTTGTCCATTAGACTGTGGATGATATGGAGTAGACTTCCTATGTCTTATATTGTATTCATTGACCAAAGCCTTTATCAATATTGAAGTAAATTGAGGTCCTTGGTAAGAGATAATTTCCCTTAGTACTCCATATCTTGTAAATATCTCCTCATAGAGAAAATTAGCCACCTTATTATCTCTTGCATGTGTCATGGCTCTAGCTTCTACCCATTTTGTTGCATAGTCTGTACATAACAAGATATAAGATTTTCCATTAGAAGGGGGATCAATTGGGCCAACAAAATCTAATCCCCACTTGTCAAATGGTGCAACTGATATTTGAGGATATAGTGGCATCTCATCAAATTTTGTAGGTTTGCCCATTCACTGACATCTGTCACATTTCCTTGTGTACTGAGCTGCATCCTTGTGTAATGTGGGCCAATAGTATCCTGTATTAAGTATTTTAAGTGTTGTTCTTTTTGCAGCAAAATGACCTCCATATGGCTCATCATGACATGCATGCAGGATGTCATATGTTTCATCTTCTCTAACACATCTTCACATGACTTGGTCAGGTCCAGTATAAAATAGACAATAAGCAATCCATGAAAAGTTAAAACTTTTTTCAACTAGCAACCTTTTTTCCCTAGGAGAGAAATAAATTGGCATCTTAGCTGTAGCTAGATAGTTGGCAATATCAGCATTCCAAGGAGTGTGAGCCTGTATGAGAAACAAATGTTCATCTGGAAAAGTGTCATCTATTATTGTAGAATTTTCTTGCAATTGAAGACATGAAAGAAAATCTGCAACCACATTAGACTTCCCTGGCTTATCAACAACTGTGATATCAAATTCTTGCATCAACAATAACCAACGAGCTAATCTACCAGTGATTGATGGCTTATTCATGAGATATCTTATGCAGTATGATCTGTATGCACAAATATGGGATACCCTGTGATATAGTGTCTAAATTTGTTAAGTGCATATATGATAGCTAGCATTTCCTTTTCAGTAACTATGTAATTCAATTCAAGTCCCTGCAAATTCTTACTAACATAATATATTGCATTTTCCAATTTGTCAATTCTTTAGCCTAACACTTCTCCTATTGCATAATCAGATGCATCTGTATGGATTTGGAATGGTAAAGACCAATTTGACCCCTTAAGAATTGGTGCTTGAGTCAAAGCATGCTTAAGCTTTAAGAAAGCTTCATTGCATGCTGGGGTCCATTTAAATTCTGCATCTTTGGTAAGCAGTGAATATAAGGGACTTGAAATTTTACTTAAATCTTTGATAAACCTTCTGTAGTATCTAGCATGACCAAGAAAACTTCTCACATCTTTTTGCTTCACAGAGTCATTAATATGTTGAATGACCTTAATCTTTGCTGGATCCACCTATATGCCTTGTACAGATATATGATGACCAAGGACTATTCCTTCTTCCATCATGATAAAACACTTCTCACTGTTTAAAGACAAATTATAGGCTTCACATCGCTGCAAATTTTTTTTCAAATTACCCAATGATTGATCAAATTCAGAACCACAAGTTGTGAAGTCATCCATGTAAATTTTCATAATATCTTGAGAAATATCAGGAAAAATACTAATCACTACTCTTTGAAAAGTGGCTGGAGCATTACACAACCCAAAAGGAAGAACAAAATATGCATACGTGCCCCATGGGAAAGTAAATGTTGTCTTCTCTTGATCCTCTAAGGTTATCTGTATCTCATTGTAGCCACTAAATCCATCAAGGAATGAAAAATATCTCTTACCAGTAAGAGAATCTAATACCTAATCCACAAATGGCAATGGAAAAAGATCATTCCTTGTTGCTAAATTTAGAGCTCTATAATCAACACATACCCTCCATTTGCCTCCTTTTTTAGGCACTATCACCAGACATGATACCCATTGACTATGAGAGATAGGATAGATAAACCCAACTTTCAACAATTTTTGTAATTCTTCTTTAACTATCTCCTTCAAGGCAAGATTGACTCTTCTTTGAGGTTGTCTAAGTGGGAAACAATCATCCTTTATGTAAATACGGTGAGTACAAACTGCTAGATCAATACCACTCATATCCTTGTAATCCCATGCAAAAGTATTTTTATGGAGTTTCAGCAAGTCAACAAGGCCCTCTTTTTGAGTATCTGATAGATCTCTATTGATATTCAAATATTTATTCAATTCCACCTCTATCTTAGTAGTAAGATCAATTTGGTTTATATCAGAAAAATGAGAAAAAGATAATTCCTATGACAACAGGTATGCAAAATATTAGTGGCTGGAGGAAAGTCCAAACCTGCAATATTTGGAACCAATTCTTGCAATTTTCACTCTTCTATATATTCATTTATCAGTATTTTATAAAGAATTGATTCCTCATCATATAAATTCATGAGTGGTTCTCGATTAATCATCATAAGGTGATTAATAGAGTCAATTTCTTCAGATTCCTCCCCCAAGATAGGCCAAACAACTTGTTGCTGCTCAAGTTGTGGTTGTGCTGGAGAATACAAGGCTAATGTTTTTATAGATATCCCATCTGAAATAGTCATGTCTCCTGATCTACACCCAATATATGCATCAGCTGTGGCAAGCCAAGGTCTACCCAAAATGACTGGATATCCTCCCAATGTTGCTTTTGGAGATAGAATCATAAAGTCTACAGGATATTCCCAGGATTCTAGAATAACTACTACATCCTCGAAGATACCATCACGTCTCACTGTAGAGACATCAACAAGTTGGAGAATTGTGGGTGTAGCCCTTAAACTATTGATCTCTAGATGTTTCATTACTTCCCTTGTCATTACATTAATGGCTGCCCCTAAATCAATCAAAACATTCTTTATTTGACTGCCATTAATGACTATACTCACAACATGACTACCTGGATAAATATACTTTGGAATTGCAATTTTACTTAAATGATATCAGCCAATTGACCCATAACATGCACTGTTTGTGGATCCTTTTTCTTCCTACCAGGTTTTTTTAGGTATACCTCTCTCAATGCTTTACCATATATAGGCACATCCTTTATTGCTTGCAACAATGGAATTTTAACACAAATGTGCTTCAGTTGATCAATAATATCAAAGCTTTGTTGTTGTTCAATGGGAAGTTCTTTGTCTTGCAATCTATGGGGAAATGATGGCAATATTTGACTCTGGGGTATTGTATGTATTGAATTAGAAATTTTTTGCTCCTCCTGTACCTCAATGATAACTGGATGAGAGGGATTAGGTAAAGTTGTTCCAGATCGGAGGTGTATGCCATCTAGTGATAAAGAATAGGCTGGGTACTGATTAACATTAGCTAAATAAGCTTGTTGTTGTTGCTGAGATTTGATATTTGGATTTGGCAACGGTTGAGTAGGAAAGTGTGTTGGTTTAGGCAGTGCAATAGTAGTTGTAGGAGGAGGCATTAAAGCAGGAGTTTGTGGCTACTGAACAGGAGACTGATATCCAGAAGATTGGGCTTGCCATGATTGGTTTCCCCTCCATTGAGAGATAGGTTGCGAATTCCCTTGAAACTAGTTCCTTGACCCTGAGGTGGATACCAGTTCCCCTGTGGCTACTGCCACTATGGAACTTGATAAACAAATTGCTACCCTTGGCATTGTGACCCATACCAATGTGGATAGTTACCAAAATTTTGAGAATACTGTGGTTGCCATTGGCTTTTTGGTGCATAAGAATTACCACTATAACCAGAAAAAGAAAGTGGATTGGGTGGCATACCTTGTCTTTGAAAATTTGGACTTCTTTGAGTAATATAGAAGACTTGCTCATCCTCACCTTGAACTGGTTTGAAGTCAGGTACTTCTACATTTTCAACCATCTTACATCTACAATCTTTCTTCCCCTATTTACAATGAGGACAAAATTCTGCAAGGAATGCATCAGCTTCCTCATGCTTCTTCTAAGCTGCCAATGTATCCAACTGGGTAGCCATATTGTTTTTAATGTCCTCCTTAAAGTCCTTTAACAGATGACTAAGTTCCAATCTAGAAACTCCAGTTCCAGATGCTGATAATGGTGCCCCTAGCTTAAATCTTCTATTCTTCTTAGATGTAGATCTGGAATTCTTTTTGCAAATTTTTCCTATTTCAACCCAAGTAGATTGTGTAATGTCACCTCCTCCCATAAGATCTAAGGAATCGGTGCATTCATCACTGATACCCCTCAAAAATATCAATTTGAGGGAATCTTCATTTCGAGTACTATTCTTGGACTTCTTGACACTAAACAAAAACCTTTGCAGATAATCTTCAAGACTCTCATCTTCAGTTTGTATCATTCTAAAGATATCATCCCCATGACGATCAGTGCCTCTACAATAATCTTTGTATTTTACAAGAAACTATCATTTCGTCTCATCCCATGTATTGATTGTGCTACTACCCAAGCTCATAAACCATCTCAAGGTTGACTCCTTCCAAGTGTTAGGAAATTTTTTGAGTCTATGGGCATCTATAGTATAGTCAAAACTCTTACAGAGAACATCAAACTCAAATAGAAATGTATCTGGATCCTCTTTCACCAACCCATAGAATTTAGGGAGCGAAGATGCTGGAATGTTCTTGAGGTTAGCATTATTATGCTGATCAGAGATGGGAAACTCAAACATTGGACCTAGTGGTGGTGGTGGATTATTCCCATGAGGAGGATGGTTCCCTTGCATTGGACTTGTGGGGGTTGTTACTATACAAAATTCTTCTTCTTGTGGACCAAAAAGCAACTGAAGACTACCTTCTGAAAATTCAGATTCAGGGTGATTCAAATTTTGTGGGGCTTGGTAAAGTTCAACAAAAGGATTTATATCTGGGAAATTATCTTCTGCATGATTAGGATGAGTGGACATAAATCTACCTCTGGGGTCTCTTCTTCTGCTATGCATGCAGATTCATGAAATTTTCAACCAATTAAAAAAAAACAATAATAACCATAGAAAGGTTCTTAGTTTGACACCATCCCTGACAACGGGGCCAAAAATGTCTACTCCAACTATAATAATAATAACTCTAATTGAAATCTCAATCCGAAGTTTGGACATTCATCTGGTAAAGTTACTATTTTCATGGCTAGTGTTCATTTAGTTATCAACTCAGGGACGTAAAACTTGAAATGGGTCTACATTATATATGCACTAAAATCCTTCATTGGCTATTCTGCATTGCTGTAGTAACTAACATTACGCAGAAAGGAAAAGCAAGAATGAAAATCATAGAAGGCTACATGAAAACTTATAAAAACTATGCTTGAATCATCTAATGTAAATAACAGAAATCACTCTGTTCTGGCTTCGCTGTAGGAACAGTCAGTGGATCTATTTCCAGTGGCTGCAGGAACAATCCAGGCATGAACTTCTACTGCAAATAAAGGAGAAATAATTTCAATGAACAAAAACACAGGATCGCTCGCCAAGTGGGCCCCCTTGGATGAGTGATATCAAGCTTCCAGCAAAATACTTATAATAGATTAGAACAACATTTTTTTCATTCATTTCTTCCTGAAAATGATTACATGTTCTAAAAGAAAAACTCCAGAATGCTCATCAAAATTCCCTACTCTATTCCTTTCGATTCTGTGTAACCTCTAAGAAAAAGGAAGAGCTTATTATAAAGCAAAGGTTAGCTACAATGGAAAACTCAAATCATGCCCAGAAGAAGAGGCGGATGATTGATAGATGAAGAAGATAACTAGAGCTTGGCTGCAGGAAATGTGGATTTAAACCAAACCACAGTCTTTGCACGTCGTAGTGATATTTTGCAAATTCAATGCCCACTAGAGTTAAACTCCCATAGTGATGTATTGCTGCTCCGGTTATGCCATATCTTGTGCTCGCTTGGCTCCTCTTCAGTTTGATCTCCAGTTATCTCATACTTGATTCTTCATTCCTTAGGCGTGAAAGGAGAACATCCATCGCGGTATCATTTATTATCTGCACTAAACAAGAACAACATACAAGGACATGCATATGTATTTTACTTAATTAATACATTCATTAACTCACATATAACATTATCCCAAATAATCCGCATAACAATAGGAACATATCACTTGGCTGCAGGAATAAATTGGCATGGCTGCAGGAATAGACCGACAAAGTTCAAACATGATTTCATAAGTTCAGGTTTAACACATGGAATACATATAGTCAATTCACAATACTTTACTACCACAATGCAACCCAAAAGATGTCAAAAACCTAAGAGTTTTGATGGTAAAAACATCACAAAATATCAACTTATCATGCCCCCCAACTTTAAGACTTTGCTGATACTACAACAAAAGGAAAATTGCTGATTCTTGTTGTCACCCTTAAATCACCAACAGTGCCCTGACCTATCCCCCCTGAAGCCAAGTTCCAATAAAATCCTTTCATTTTTTCCAACCTGGACCATCTAGCTGTTTCTTCTGTGAATACATCATAATTCTGCTCTGTTGGCTGGCATGCCAAGAGTGGCCATATAAGGATTAGAGGTTGAAAGATCAATGGTAGCCAGTTGTTGGCTTTCTCCCTACCTAACTGTATGTATCTAGGGGCTCTTTGCATGGCTGCATGAAAATTTTGTAGTGATTAAGGTTCTCCCTATTTTAAATATTTTGGTAGATTATTCCAGCGCTGAGTTAACCCTTCCATTGCAGCTATCCTGCTAGTTTGAACCAAATGCTCATATGCCTGATAAACTTCTTTTCTCATTGGAAGCACTATTTTACTAACATCATCTCTTATTAGTAACTTTGGCCAATCATAATAAAGAACACTTGGTTCTTGTGATTCCCTTCTTAGTGGCAATGGACAGTCAAGCTCTAATTTTTCATACTCCCTGGCTTGTGGCCCTATGATAATCTCATTTTGGATCCATGACATTAAATCTCTGATATGGATATCCCCAATATACAATAAATGATTCCACTCCATGTCTAAAGCTACAACATAGTTATGTAAATATAATTCACAAAGAAAATTTTCACAGCAGGTGGAGAGGTTTGATAAGCAGAAAATAATTCTTCAGGTGTTTCTAAGGAAGGATTAAGGTCCCTAACAATGCGGTTTAATTTGAAGTTCAGATACCACTCTTCCAAATGTACTGCATAAATTCTTGGAGGTGCCCTACACTACATCAACTCAGGAACCATATCATAAATTATTTCTACCTTAGCTTCTAATTCCTCAATTTTGTGATCTCTCTTTTCAATCTCTTTTTGTTGTTTATCAATAATCCCTTGCAACCTATCCTTCTCTATTTCCCATTGTCTATAAAATGTTAAAGTAATAGATAAAATACTTAGGGATGAAGGTCTTATAGGTACTACCTTAGATCGCGGGATTTCTTCTATAAACTCCTCATTTTGAGCTAGCATACCTCCCATATTTTCCTCAGGTTGCTATAGAACATCTTCAACATTTTCTTCAAATTGCAGTGCCATAGAAGAAAGATTTTCTAGTTTATCCTCAACAACATTTTCTTGAATCTCAACAACATTTTCTTGAATTTCATCCTCCGTAGGACTTCCTTCTTCCAAAGTTTCTACTGCAATAACCTCTACTGGATTACCCACAGGTTGAGTCTTCCATGTCCTCCTTCGTGTTCTTCTCACATAATCTTTTGGAATGGCTGCAGGAGCTTTTATTTTTATCGTACGCCTCTTGGCGGAAGAATCTGAGTTACTTGCGGTCGGGTAATAAATTCTTCCTCAGTTTCACCCATTTCTTGTTTCCCTTCCTTCGCAAAACTAGTGAATCTCTTTGAAGAGAAGTAGAGGGTTGTTCTTCAATTGGTTTCAATTCAATATTTTCTTCCATAATCACTGCGGCTCCTTCAACAACAAACAAACCATCATCTCCTATAGGCAGATTATCTGCAACATTTTCTTCTTCAATTGGTAGATTATCTGCAACAGGGCATAATCAAACCTAAATTGTTGTATATCCTCATATACACCCCCTTCCATTTGTGAAACATCTCTCAGGGACTGCTGTACATGTAGCTTAACCAGTCCATGATGGCTAATGGAGTGATTTCCATTCTTTCGCGTCTCCTTAGAACTTGTAGAAATGAGATGGTATAAGAAATTAGGAACATTAACTCACCAGCCATGCCGCAAATGACTAAGTAACTTAAAATGAGGTAAATGCAGGTTTGAATACTACCCTTCACATGTAATGTATTTCATAACATACAAAGCTACTTGAGGCCAATGTGCTGGTAGAGAAACCCTTCTAGTTCCTTGTTTATCTACCATTAAAGGTTCCATTAATGCAGGAACCTTTATGCCAATTTGTGGATTAAACTGTTGTAGGAACTCTTCTTTAGTAGCTGACTTATGATCTAGTCTTAGTCGGTGCCCATTTACTAAGAGTTTAAATCAAACAGGATCAATTGTGGACAAACAAATTGCTCCATTCTGGAAAACTTCTTCTATCTCATCAGGACCTAACCACCTGGTTTGAAGCTTTCCCATAGCATCTTTATATATGGAATCATAAAGTAGTGCCCAGTCACCTACTTTGAATTTCTTTTCCCTGATATATTTATCATGCCATTTTGTTCTTTGATTTTGAATCAATTTTGTCTGGTGAACAACTATCTTTCTCCATTCATCTAGAGCATTTAATTGTTGAATGCGTTCTTTCTATGCTTCAGACAATGTCATATTTAGTTGCAATGTTGCTCTCAAAGTTTTATGCTCAAATTCAATAGGCATCATTGTTGTTTTTCCATAAACCATCTCAAAAGGTGTGAAACCAATTGGTGTCTTCCAAGTTGTTCTATATGCCTGAATTGTTTCTGAAAGCGGATGAGACCAATCTTTTCTATGAACAGACACTGTTTTTCTAAGAATAGCCTCGAGCTCTCTATTTGTAACTTCTACATGTCCATTAGACTATGGATGATATGGAGTAGATTTTCCATGTCTTATATTGTATTCATAGACCAAAGCCTTTATCAATATTGAAGTAAATTGAGGTCCTTGGTCAGAGACAATTTCCCTTGGTACTCCATATATTGTAAATATCTCCTCATAGAGAAACTTAGCCAGCTTATTATCTCTTGCATGTGTCATAGCTCTAGCTTCTACCCATTTTGTTGCATAGTTTGTACATACCAAGATATAAGATTTTCTATTATAAGGGGGATCAATTGGCCCAACAAAATCTAAGCCCCACTTGTCAAATGGTGCAACTGATATTTCAAGATATAGTGGCATCTCATCAGAGTTTGTAGGTTTGCCCATTTGCTGACATCTGTCACATTTCCTTGTGTACTGAGGTGCATCCTTGTGTAATGTGGGCCAATAGTATCCTGTATAAGTATTTTCAGTGTTGTTCTTTTGGCAGCAAAATGACCTCCACATGGCTCATCATGACATGCATGCAAGATGTCATATGTTTCATCTTCTCTAACACATCTTCGCATGACTTGGTCAGGTATAAAATAGACAATCAACAATCCATGAAAAGTTAAAACTTTTTTCAACTAGCAACCTTTTTTCCCTAGGAGAGAAATAAATTGGCATCTTAGTTGTAGCTAGATAGTTGGCAATATCAACATACCAAGGAGTGTGAGCCTATATGAGAAAGAAATGTTCATCTAGAAAAGTGTCATCTATTATTGTAGAATCTTCCTGCAATTGAAGACGTGAAAGAAAATTTGCAACCACATTAGACTTCCCTGGCTTATCAACAACTGTGATATTAAATTATTGCATCAACAATAACCAACGAGCTAATCTACCTGTGCTTGATGGCTTATTCATGACATATCTTATGCAGTATGATCTGTATGCACAAATATGGGATACCCTATGATATAGTGTCTAAATTTGTTAAGTGCATATATGACAGCTAGCATTTCCTTTTCAGTAACTGTGTAATTCAATTCAGGTCCCTGCAAATTCTTACTAGCATAATATATTGCATTTTCCAATTTGTCAATTCTTTGGCCTAGCACTGCTCCTATTGCATAGTCAGATGCATCTGTATGGATTTGGAATGGTAAAGACCAATTTGACCCCTTAAGAACTGGTGCTTGAGTCAAAGCATGCTTAAGCTTTAAGAAAGCTTCATTACATGCTGGGGTCCATATAAATTCTGCATCTTTGGTAAGCAGTGAATATAAGGGACTTGCAATTTTACTGAAATCTTTGATAAACCTTCTATAGAATCTAGCATGACCAAGAAAACTTCTCACATCTTTTTCCTTCATAGGGTCATTAATATGCTGAATGACCTTAATCTTTGCTAGATCCACCTGTATGCCTTGTATAGATATATGATGACCAAGGACTATTCCTTCTTCCATCAAGATAAAACACTTCTCACTGTTTAAAGACAAATTATAGTCTTCACATCGCTGCAAAACTTTCTTCAAATTACCCAATGCTTGATCAAATTTAGAACCACAAGTTGTGAAGTCATCCATGTAAATTTCCATAATATCTTGAGAAATATCAGAAAAAATACTGATCACTGCTCTTTGAAAAGTGGCTGGAGCATTACACAACCCAAAAGGAAGAACAGAATATGCATACTTGCCCCATGGGAAAGTAAATGTTGTCTTCTCTTGATCCTCTGGGGCTATCTATATCTGATTGTAGCCACTAAATCCATCAAGGAATGAAAAATATCTCTTACCAGCAAAAGAATCTAATACCTGATCCACAAATGGCAATGGAAAATGATCTTTTCTTGTTGCTAAATTCAAAGCTCTATAATCAACACATACCCTCCATTTGCCTCCCTTTTTAGGCACTATCACTAGAGGTGATACCCATTGACTGTCAAAGATAGGATAGATAAACCTAGCTTTCAACAATTTCTGTAATTCTTCTTTAACTATCTCCTTTAAGGCAGGATTGACTCTTCTTTGATGTTGTCTAAGTGGGCAACAATCATCCTTTATGTAAATACAATGAGTACAAACTGCTGGATCAATACCACTCATATCCTTGTAATCCCATGCAAAAGTATTTTTATGGAGTTTCAGCAAGTCTACAAGGCCCTCTTTTTGAGTATCTGATAGATCTCTATTGATATTCAAATATTTATTCAATTCCACCTCTATTTTAGTAGTAAGATCAATTTGGTTTATATCAGAAAAATGAGAAAAAGATAACTCCCGCGGCAACAGGTATGCAAAATATGAGTGGTTGCAGGAAAGTCCAAACCTACAATATTCAAAACCAATTCCTGCAATTTTTGCTCTTCTATATATTCATTTATCAGTATTTTATAAAGAATTGATTCCTCATCATATAATTGCATGAGTGGTCCTCGATTAATCATCATAAGGTGATTAATAGAGTCAATTTCTTCAGATTCCTCCCCCAAGATAGGCCAAACAGCTTGTTGCTGCTCACGCTGTGGTTGTGCTGGAGAATACAAGGCTAATGTTTCTATAGAACTCCCATCTGAAATAGTCATGTCTCCTGATCTACACCCAATATATGCATCAGCTGTGGCAAGCCAAGGTCTACCAAAAATGACCGCATATCCTCCCAATGTTGCTTTTGAAGATAGAATCATAAAGTCTGCAAGATATTCCCAAGAATCTAGAATAACTTCTACATCCTCTATGATACCATCAGGTCTCACTGTAGAGCCATCAAATAGTTGGAGAACTGTGGGTGTAGCCCTTAAACTATTGATCTCTAGATGTTTCATTACTTCCCTTGTCATTACATTAATGGCTGCCCCTAAATCAATCAAAACATTCTTTATTTGACTACCATTAATGGCTATACTCACAACAGGACTACTTGGATTAGAATACTTTGGAATTGCAATTTTACTTAACATTATATCAGCCAATTGACCCATAACATGCACTATTTGTGGATCCTTTTTCTTCCTACCAGGTTTCTTTAGGCATGCCTCTCTCAATGCCTTACCATATATAGGCACATCCTTTATTGCTTGCAACAATGGAATTTTAGCACAAATGTGCTTCAGTTGATCAATAATATCAAAGCTTTGCTGTTGTTCAATGGGAACTTCTTTGTCTTGCAATCTATGGAGAAATGATGCCAATATTTGACTCTGGGGTGTTGTTTCTGTTGAATTAGAAATTTCTTGCTCCTCCTGTACCTCAATGATAACTGGATGAGAGGGATTAGGTAAAGTTGTTTCAGATTCAAGGTGTATGGCATTAAATGATAAGGAATAGGTTGGGTATTGATTAACATCAGCTAAATAAGCTTGTTGTTTTTTGTTGTTGAGATTTGATATTTGGATTTGGCAATGGTTGAGTAGGCAACTATGTTGGTTTAGGCAGTGCAACAGTAGTTGCAGGAGGAGGCATTAAAGCAGGAGGTTTTGGCTACTGAACAGGAGGCTGATATCCAGAAGATTGGGCTGGCCATGATTGGTTTCCCCTCGATTGAGAGGTAGGTTCCGAATTCCCTTGAAACTGGTTCCCTTGACCCTGAGGTGGATACCAGTTCCCCTGTGGCTGCTGCCACTATGGAACTTGATTAGCAAATTGCTACCCTTGGCCTTATGACCCATACCAATGTGGATCGTTACCAAAATTTTGAGAATACTGTGGTTTCCATTGGTTATTTGGTGCATAAGAATTACCACTATAACCAGAAAAAGAAAGTGGATCGGGTGGCATACCTTGTCTTTGAAAATTTGGTCTTCTTTGAGCAACATAGAAGACTTGCTCATCCTCACCTTGAACTGGTTTGAAGTCAGGTACTTCCATGTTTGCAACCATCTTACATCTAGAATCTTTCTTCCATTGTTTACAATAAGGACAAAATTTTACAAGGAATGCATCAGCTTCCTTATGCTTCTTCTTAGCTGCCAATGTATCGAACTGGGTAGCCATATTGTTTATAATGTCCTCCTTGAAGTCCTTTAACAGATGACTAAGTTCCAATCTAGAAACTCCAGTTCCAGATGCTGATAATGGTGCCCCTGGCTTAAACTCCTATTCTTCTTTGATGTAGATCTGGAATACTTTTTGCAAATTTGTCCTATTTCAGCCCAAGTAGATTGTGTAATGTCACCTCCTCCCATAAGATCTGAGGAATCGATGCATTCATCACTGATACCCCTCAAAAATATCAATTTGAGGGAATCTTCATTCAGAGTACTATGCTTGGACTTCTTGACACTAAACAAAAACCTTTCCAGATAATCTTCAAGACTCTCATCTTCAGTTTGTGTCATTCTAAAGATATCATCCCCATGACGATCAATGTCTCTACAATAGTCTTTGTATTTTGCAAGAAACAACCGTTTCATCTCATCCCATGTATTGATTGTGTTACTACCCAAGCTCATAAATGATCTCAAGGATGACTCCTTCAAAGTGGCAGGAAATTTTTTGAGTCTATGGGCATCTGTAGTATAGTTAAAACTCCTACAGAGAACATCAAACTGAAACAAAAATGTATCCGGATCATCTGTCACCAACCCATAGAATTTAGGGAGTGAAAATGCTGGAATGTTCTTGAAGTTAGCATTATCATGCTGATTAGAGATAGGAAACTCGAACGTTGGACCTAGTGGTGGTGGTGGATTATTCCCACCAAGAGGAGGGTTCCCTTGCATTGGACTTGTGGGGGTTGTTACTATAGGAGATTCTTCTTCTTGTGGGCCAAAATGGAATTGAAGACTACCTTCTAGAAATTCAGATTTAGGGTGATTCAAATTTTGTGGGGCTTGGTAAAGTTCAGCAAAAGGATTTATATCTGGGAAATTATCTTCTGCATGATTAGGATGAGTGGGCAAAAATCTACCTTTGGGGTCTCTTCTTCTGCTATGCATGCAGATTCATGAAATTTTCAACCAATTAAAAAAAAACTATATTAACCATAAAAAGGTTCTTAGTTTGACACCATCGCCGGCAATGGTGCCAAAAATGTCTACTCCAACTATAATAATAATAACTCTAATTGAAATCTCAATCTGAAGTTTGGACATTCATCTGGTAAAGTTACTATTTGCATGGCTAGTGTTCATTTAGTTATCAACCCAGGGACGTAAAACTTGAAATGGGTCTGCACTATATATGCACTAAGCTTCTTCAATGGCTATTCTGCATTGCTACAGTAACTAACATAATGCAGAAAGGAAAAGCAAGAATGGAAATCCTAGAAAGCTACATGAAAACTTATAAATACTATGCTAGAATGATCTAATGTAAATAATAGAAATCACTCTGTTCTCGCTTGGCTGCAGGAACAGTCAGTGGATCTATTTCCAGTGGTTGCAGGAACAATCTAGGCATGAACTTCTACTGCAACTAAAGGAGAAACAATATCAATGAATATAAACACAGGATCACTCACCAAGTGGGCCCCCTTGGATGAGTGATATCAAGCTTCCAACAAAATACTTTTAACAGATTAGAACAACATATTTTTCATTCATTTCTTCCTGAAAATGATTACATGTTCTAAAAGAAAAACTCCAGAATGCTTGTCAAAATTCTCTGCTCTATTCCTTTCTATTTTGTCTAACCTCTAAGAAAAAGGAAGAGCTTATTATAAAGAAAAGGTCAACTACAATGGAAAAATCAAATCACGCTTAGAAGAAGAGGTGGATGATTGACAGATGAAGAAGATAAATAGAGCTTGGCTATAGGAAATGTGGATCTAAACCGAACCACAGTCTTTGCACGCCATAGCGATATTTTGCGAATTCAATGCCCACTAGAGTTAAACTTCCATAGTGATGTATGGCTGCTCCAGTTATGCCATATCTTGCGCTCACTCGGCTCATCTTTAGTTTGATCTCAAGTTATCTCATACGTGATTCTTCATTCCTTAGGTGCGAAAGGAGAACATCCATCGCGACATCATTTATTATGTGCACTAAACAAGAACAACATACAAGGACATGCATACATATTTTACTTAATTAATACATTCATTAACTCACAGATAACATTATCCCACATAATTTGCATAACAATAGGAACAAATCACATGGCTGTAGGAATAGACCGTCAAAGTTCAAACATGATTTCATAAGTTCAGGTTTAACACATGGAATACATATAGTCAATTCACAAGTCTTTACTATCACAATGTAACCCAAAAGATGTCAAAAAATTAAGAGTTTTGATGGTAAAAAAATGACAAAATATCAACTTATCAGTAGTGAGAACCCTCCATTCTTCTGACTGCAACCCAAAATTTGAGGGTTTGGAGAGGGTTTTGGACAAACATGGGCTTATCTTGCTTTCTAGTCCATTAGAAGACTCTTCCTTTGGAGGGATGCAGGATAAGCCTCTGTACTTTAGTGTTTTTATGGTTTGTTGCAGGGGAAACTTGGTAGTGTGGAGAAAGGAGCAAAATTAGGTAAGCATCTCTATGTGACTACCTAAGACAAGATTTAGGACAATCATCATAAAATGTCATAATGGTGGATTCCAGGCGTGCAACCATAGAATTAAAGGTTAATCACCATCCCCCACATGCCCATAGAGTTAGTTTTCCAGTTTATGCTCATTGTTTGGTAGTTGCTTTGGAAAATAGGCCTAATTGCCCTATTAGGTCTCTTGGCCTATAAAGGGATCATACCTTGTAATTGCAAACCTGGTCAAACCAATTTGGGGACCAGTACAACTTCCAAAAGGGTGTTTTAAATAGTAATTTTTTTGTATGGGTGTGTGGAACATTTTGGAGTTAAGATCGATTTTATTGCCTAATAGGGCTACAAGCCTAGGGGGTAGGTTTCTAAAGGAGGTATAAGGAATATGGGTCTAATCCCAAAACCAATGCTTGGAATAGTTTCTAATGGCCATAAATGAACCAAATCCTAACCCCTTAGGAGCAGGGTGTCTTAGGATGGTGTAGGGTAGGTATTGAGGCATTTACTCATCTTGAGTAGGTCCAAGCCTAGTGGACTTGTGTGTAGTTTCATTCAAGGTGTGGATTCCTTCCTTGCAAGACCCTTGTGATCATTTGAGGGGTCAGAAGTATAACCTTTTTTGGGCTTGTCCTTAGGTGTGTGGTTAGATGTGTCGGTAGGGCTCTGCATTAGGTTGGTGTAAGAATTTTAAGTGGAGAGAATTTAGGATCTCTCATTTTTTGTTGGACTGTTCTATCATTAAACTATTCTTTGGTCGAGTGGTGACTTATTTATAAGACTCCTCTTAAATGATTCTATATATATATTCTCAGGGCTCCTAGCCTGACCAGATTCAAATATTATGTTGACCTTCCATGGACCAACTTTTGTGACCAGTCTATCCATCATTTGGATGTGTCTGAATTCCAAGATATTTTACCAATTCATCTCATTCATAATTAATCATTCTTATCTAATTAACTATTTTATCAAATCTGATTCGTTTTCCCCGATAAAACATCTTTTTAATTATACTGTGGTTTTTCTTTTGAAATTTTCAGTGATGTGGAGAAGCTATGTAAAATGGTAGTGTCAGCTGTCATAAAAGAGGTAAAAAAGACACACCTGCTAGAAGTTGCAAAGAGTCCAGTAGGACTTAATGAACTCGTAGAAGATTGTGAAAGGAAATGTTGCCTCAATGAAAAGAAGAGAGGCAATATCCTTGGGATTTTCGAAATGGGTGGATCTAGAAAAACAACTCTTGCCAAAGAACTGTATAACTGCAAGCATTTAGAATTTAAAGCTTCCTGTTTTTTGTTTGACGTGAGAGAAGCATCTGCCACAAGCCAGTTGCCCTCCCTTCAAACCAAGCTTTTGAAAGATCTTGTTGAGGAGAATCATCCTAAATTTGGAAGTCAAGAGGAAGGGAAAAATTATCTTAAAAACCGTTTCGGAAAAAGAGGTATCTCCTTGAGCTTTTTAATTGTTGTGGATGATATTGATCACGCAGACCAATTAGATGCTTTATCGGTCATGGATATGCTGAATATAGATAGTTTGGCAATTGTGACCGCCCGTGATGAGAGAGTCCTAGTGCGGGCTGGAATTACTGCTCGTTATAAGATGAAAGAAATGAATCTAATTCATAGCAGGCAGCTTTTCTGTTGGCATGCATTTGGCCACCCAAATCCTACCCCAGGATATGAGAATCTCGTGGAGAGTTTCGTTAAAAGGTGTGGGGGTTTACCTCTATCTCTCCAAGTGATTGGTCGGCTTGCTTTTGGCCGGAATGATAAGGAACACTGGAAGCTAGTATTGAATAAAGTTAGTAAGACCCTTCTAGGAGATATTAAGCAAATACTTAGAATAAGTTTTGACACACTGGATAGTGAAGAAAAACAAATTGCTGAGATACATGTGTCTCAACCTTGCAATTTTTGGTAAATTGTTCCAAATGTAGTTGGGAGGTTTCCCATGTGTCGGTGCCTTGGAAAATAGGAGGGCCATTTTTAGAGATTATATGACACATTTCATGTTGGTTATGAGGGTCAAAAATAAGGGATAAGAGTTTGGACATGAGTAACTACTTTTAACTTGGTTTTCTTATCTTGGAAAAACAAATGTCAAGGGTGGGCAACACATGTCATGGAGGTTTTGCCCATGGTATTGTAAAACCTCAAATGGTTTCCAAGTTGTAAAATTCTTATATAATGAGGGCTTGGAGAGGAGTTTGGATCATGGAGTTTTGGTTTGCAAGGCTGGGTGCTAGAAGGATGCTAGTGAAGTCTCTTTGAGCTTGAGTTGAGGTGATGCTCTTGTAAGAACTTGCATTGCAAGTGTATTGTAATTTCTTGTTGATTTGTTAATATACTATGCAGGTTTTAGAGTGTGGGGTTTTTCACCTGTATGGGTTTTCCCCACGATAATCACTATGTTATTTGTTTCTTGTTTTATTTCTACTCTATTTGCTTCTTGTGATCTTTGTGATAGTTATGTTGAAATTTGCAAAATCATCCTCTCAATATTAGCGTAGGAAGCGTTTCCGCACACCTTTGCTTCCTTATAAGTGGTATCAGAGCCTGGCCAGTTTTTGTTCTATTTGTTGGGTACAGGGTTTTTTGAGCTAATCAAGATTTGAGTGGGAGCTTGTGCAGAGTATTTCATTTTTGTATTGCAAGATCGTAAAGATGGCAAGTAAATCAGGGAGGATTGATGTAGAGAAGTTTTCTGGCACAAACTTTGAAATGTGGAAGCTGAAGATGGAAGATCTGTTGATTGATCGAGATCTATGGGATGCAGTCGATGAGAATAAGTCGAGGCCCGCAGATCCGACTTTAGTTGCACAATATGATGTAATGGATAGAAAAGCTAAAGGTCTCATAAGATTGTGCCTTGTAGACTCAATTCTGATTAATGTCCACGAAGAATCTACTGCGAAGAAGCTTTGGAAGAAGCTAAGTGAGATCTACCAAGCAAAATCACTTGTGAATAAAATTTTCTTGAGGAAGAAGTTGCATTCCTTGAGAATGGAAGAAGGTGGATGAATTTCTGGGTATTTGGAAAGTTTTAATATGTTGGTGACTCAGTTGACCTCAGTTGGGGTACCAATGGATGAAGAAGAAAGGTGCCAAATCCTGCTATGTTCATTGCCAGACTCATGGGACAGCCTTGTGATGGCCATAGGGAGCACTGCAGTCGTCTTGAAGATGGAGGATGTTGTTGGTTCTCTACTTTCTGAGGAGATGAGAAGGAAGGTTTCTCTGAATGCCAAAGAGGCTTTGAGTGTTCGAGGAAGACCAAAAGAAAGAGGCAAGAATGAAAAGCAGAATGGCCGTTCTAAGTCCAAGAATAAGGGGAGATCAAAATCTCCTGGTAAGTCCAAGGTAATTTGCTGGAATTGTGGAAAGCCTGGACATTTCCGAAAGTATTGTAAAGAAGAAAAGAAGAAAAAGAAGAAGAAGCATGATTCTGATTCTGAGTCCGAGAAGGAAGATGGAGATGCTTTTATTGCAGCCTTGGCCACTCGTGTAGGTGACAATGAATGGTTGATAGACTCAGGTGCATCTTTCCACATGACTCCTATTAGAAACTGGTTTAGTAAGTATAAAAAGTTTGATGGTGGTAAGGTGTATTTGGGTGATAACTCCTTTCTTGATATTGTTGGTTGTGGAAGTGTTCATGTTAAATTTTCTGATGGTAGAACTAGAAGATTTGATGGTGTCTTGCATATCCCGGGACTAGCAAGAAATTTGTTATCTGTTAGCAAACTAATAGATGCGGGTGTGAAAATGGTGAGAGGTGCTATGGTAATAGCAAGAGGAAGTAGAATGGGTGCATTGTACTAGCTTGATGCATGCACAGTTGAGTGCAATAGCATTTCTAATAAGACTATGATAAAGACTATGTTGGAAAAGGAGAGGGTGTCTCTTTCAGCAGATGGTCATGGTTTTTGGGTACCCAAGGGTGCTCTGTCTACCAAATCAAAGTTGCCTGTAGAGAAGATAATGTTGTGGCACCTGAGACTCGGCCACATAGGTGAGAAGGGTCTACGAACTTTGAAAAATAAGAACCTTGTTAATGGGTTGAATGATTGCAATCTTGAATTTGATTTTTGTGAGCATTGTATTTATGGAAAACAAAACCGTATTCAGTTTTACTCCAGTTCTTATAAGTCTTCAAGTGTTTTGGATCTAATCCATTCGGATGTATTTGGTCCAGTTGATGTTTCTTCTATTGGTAAATCAGTTTATTATGTTTCTTTCATTGATGATTTTAGTAGAAGAACATGGGTTTATTTTCTTAAGAGTAAAGCTGAAGTTTTTAGTCGTTTCAAAGAATTTAAAGCAATGGTTGAGTTGCAGACTAGAAAGAAAATAAAATGTTTAAGGACAGATAATGGTGGTGAATATTGCTCCAATGATTTTGATACATTTTGTAAAAATTGTGGTATTAAGAGACAGAAGACAACTCCGTATTCTCCACAACAGAATGGAGTTGCAGAAAGAATGAACAGGACCTTGATGGAGAAGGCTAGGAGTATGCTAAGTGGTGTTGGTCTAGAACAAAAGTTCTGGGCTGAAGCTGTAGCCATTGCCTACTACCTAATAAACAGGTCTCCTACATCAGCTCTTGTTGATAAAACGCCAATGGAAGCGTGGTCGGGCCACAAGCCTTCACTTAGTCATTTGAGAGTTTTTGGTTGTGAGGCATATGCTCATGTGCCAAAGGAGAAGCGGACAAAATTGGATAACAAAGCTGTTAAATGTATATTCATTGGATACAGTTATAGTGTGAAAGGATACAAGCTTTGGGATCCTATTGCGCAAAAGGTATTTTATTCCAGAAGTGTTATTTTTAGAGAAACTAAGTCTTCTTCTATTACAGTGCAGCTAAAACAAAAGGAAGAAAAGAAAGATGTGATTCAACTGCCTGCTACACTTGAAAAAGTTGAATCGAGGCCCTTAGAAGACAGGAAGTTGATGAAAGCTCTACGAGTTCTGAATCATCAGAGGAAGAAGAAGAGCCTGAACCTGAACTTGTTTGAAGGTCTACTAGACAAAGAAAACCACCTGAAAGGTATGGATATTCTCCTGATGATTGGAGATGCATGTTTGCTTTGAATGCTAATATTGATGAACCAAAATCTGTAGAAGAGGCTCTTGGTATGAATGATTTAGAGTCCTGGAAAATTGCCATGGATGAAGAGATGGCAGCCCCTAAGAAGAATGACACATGGGACCTTGTACCATTGCCTAAAGGATGAAAGTATGTTGGTTGCAAATGGGTGTTCAAAAGGAAGATAGGTTCAGATGGAAGAATTGAGAAGTACAAAGCACGTTTGGTTGCAAAAGGTTACTCCCAGGTTGAGGGAGTAGATTATGGTGAGATTTTTTCTCCTGTAGCCAAAATGACATCCATTCGTTTCTTGCTTTCTATTGCAGCAACTTATGATCTAGAGGTCGAACAAATGGATGTAAAAACTGCTTTCCTTCATGGAGATTTGGAGGAAGAAATTTATATGACACAGCCAGAGCACTATGTGGTAAAAGGTAAAAGTAATTTGGTCTGTAAGTTGAAGAAATCCTTGTATGGTTTAAAACAAAGTCCTAGGATGTGGTACCAGAAGTTTGATACATATGTATTGAGTTTGGGGTTTGTGCGATCTAAATCTAATCACTGTATATATTTCAAATCTGATGGTGATCGTTTCCTGGTTATTGCCTTGTATGTTGATGACATGTTGTTTATTGGGAAAGGAAAATGTTTGATTGCAGAATTAAAATCTCAACTCTCGGCAAAATTTGATATGAAAGATCTTGGTGCAGCAAGACACATTCTAGGAATGGAGATTGTAAGAGATAGACAAAACAAAAAGCTTTGGCTAGGCTAGAGTAAGTATGTTGGTACTATTCTGAGAAGATTTAATATGCAAGATTCTAGACCATTGAGTGTTCCTGTTACAATGGGAACAAAGCTTTCTAGTTCACAGTGTCCTACATCCCCATTGGAGATGGAAGAGATGAGTCGAGTACCATACCAAAGTGCTATTGGAAGTTTGATGTATGCTATGGTTTGTACAAGACCAGATATTGCCCAAGTAGTGGGAGTTCTTTCCCGTTACATGTCTAATCCAGGAAGAGCACATTGGGATGCAGTAAAAAGAGTTTTTAGATACTTGCGGGGTACTGCGGAGTACTCTATATGTTTTCATGGAACAAGAAATGAACATTCCTTGGATATTAGAGGCTTTGTGGATTCAGACTGGGATGGTGATGTTGATAGAAGAAGATCCACCAGTGCATATGTGTTTACATTATTTGGTGGTGCAATTAGTTGGATGAGCAAGCGACAAGCTGTGGCCGCTTTGTCCACTACAGAGGCAGAGTATATGGTAGCTACTCATGCCTGCAAAGAAGCCATTTGGCGTAAGAGATTGTGTTCAGATATAGAGTTTAAACAGGGTGCAGTGACAATTTATAGTGACAGTTAGAGTACAATCTGCCTAGCAAAGAACCCAACTTTTCATGCCAGGACCAAACACATTGACGTACAATATCATTTTGTGAGAGATATGGTTGAGGATGGCAGGGTGAAGCTGGAGAAGGTAGAAACTTTGGTGAATGTTGCTGATTCATTAACTAAGCCCATGAGCACAGAGAAGTTCAGACGGTGTTTGGAGTCTATGGGCCTCTTGGCCCCTGACTGTTGAGTCCATGGTAATATGGATCCCCTAACTCTTGCAAGGTATTCGACAAGTGGGAGAATGTTGAGATACATGTGTCTCAACCTTGCAATTTTTGGTAAATTGTTCCAAATGTAGTTGGGAGGTTTCCCATGTGTTGGTGCCTTGGAAAAAGGTATAAGAGTTGTTAAAAGATGCCTTGTCCATAGTATAATATAGGAGGGCCATTTTTAGAGATTATATGACACATTTCATGTTGGTTATGAGGGTCAAAAATAGGGAATAAGAGTTTGGACATGAGTAACTACTTTTAACCTGGTTTTCTTATCTTGGAAAAACAAATGTCAAGGGTGGGCAACACATGTCATGGAGGTTTTGCCCATGGTATTGTAAAACCACAAATGGTTTCCAGGTTGTAAAATTCTTATATAATGAGGGCTTGGAGAGGAGTTTGGATCATGGAGTTTTGGTTTGCAAGGCTGGGTGCTAGAAGGATGCTAGTGAAGTCTCTTTGATCTTGAGTTGAGGTGATGCTCTTGTAAGAACTTGCATTGCAAGTGTATTGTAATTTCTTGTTGATTTGTTAATATACTATGCAGGTTTTAGAGTGTGGGGTTTTTCACCCGTATGGGTTTTCCCCACGATAATCACTGTGTTATGTGTTTCTTGTTTTATTTGTACTATATTTGCTTCTTGTGATCTCTGTGATAGTTATGTTGAAATTTGCAAAATCGTACTCTCAAGATTAGCGTAGGAAGCGTTTCCGCACACCTTTGCTTCCTTACACAAATTTTTATGGACATTGCATGTTTCTTATTGGCAAGGAGAAAAGTATGGCCATAAGAATTTGGGAGGGATTAGGATGGTGTGCGGAACACTCACTTCAAACACTGAAAGAAAAGTGCCTTGTTGAAGAGGAAACCAACATTTACAAGTCTACTTTGAGAATGCACGACCACCTCCAGGATTTGGGACGAGGAATGGCACACGAATTGAACCTTCCTCCTCGCATATGGCGTCCTCAGCATCTTCGTACTTTGGTTTGCATATTTTTAAGCATTTGAACCATGTTTTTAGATTTTAGTTTTCAAGCCTTTCGATCACAAAAACCCGAATGTATTGTCATATTGAAGAATCATCTGGCCTTCTAATGTTTGCAACATGTCTTAGCTTGTGATTTTCTCTTTCCTTCACCTCTTTTTATTACGGCACTGATTTGACCATAATATCTAAATTTGTAGGAATCAGAGGGATATGAAAAAATCCTAGCCACAGCTAAAGGCCATAGTTTCAGGTGTCTCAATTCTATTTTTGAGATGTCTATTCGATCCCAAATTACCTATTTTTTGGGTAATAGAGATGATTACTCTAACACATCAGTAGCCTTGTTATGGTTCGAGCTTGACCTCAGTTGGCATTGGCACAAGAGCATTCCCTCGTGGATTCCTCTGCAAAATTTGCAGTGTTTGAAAATCAAGAGAGGACATCTTAAAAGATTATGGCCAAGAACTTTACAGGTATACTGTATTCTTCTTTATAAATAAATTAATCTGAAAGATGCTCGAAGTGGCAATTTGCTGATTACTTGTCAACTAGCACAGATCCATTAACATGAATCTTAAATACATCGGGAGACATCTAAAAACATTAGAGATGCCACTAGTAATACTCCATAGTATACACAAACTTGTACTAATAATGAACTTTTCTTAGCTTCTTTATGCTCACAATGCTTAGAGGAAATTTACTTTTAGTTAGTTAGCTTTCTGATGCTTGAATGCACTACCTACTTGAAGAAAAGCTGATTGAAATACCTGCTTTTGTTTCAGGTAACTTGCTATAAATGTTCGAGATCATCCTCTACCATTCATCAGCAAGAAGAAGAAAGATATGGTTCGAGACAACTATTTCTTTATGAAACAGCATCGGTGAGAGAGTTTCCAAAATCATTAGAAATTTTACACAAGTTGCAATACTTAGTCTTGGAAAGAAAGTTTGGCATACTGGATTGAAAAGTCAAGAGGAGACATTCAGAAAAGAAGGGACTAGTAATTCAAGCGGGGGACTTATCAATATCACTCAGAAACTTAGAATTTTAGTTTTGAAGAATTGCACATTAAGTGGTGATTTCTGTTTGAGCGGTATTGGATCAGAGTCAACTAGTTTTGAGTCTTCCTTAAGTAGCTGCATGGGTAGCCTCGAAATCATAGAAATGCATAATGTAAAGCAGCTTCCAAGATTTCAATTTGTGGAAAGCACTATCCCAGACTTGAATCTTTGCATCTTGTATCCATTGAATCTCTGATTAAACTGAGCATAATAGGGCCACCAACAATGCATTTTCTTGCAGTGGAAGATTGTAAGAAATTGCTAAGCATATCAGAAGAATTTGATCTAGCAAAGCTTGTAATATTTGATTGTCCGAAACTTCAAACGCTGCCCAGTCTAGCAAATTCACGCTTCCTAGAGAGAATTACCGTGGATAAATGTTGGCGTCTTAGAAAAGGTGTTAATGCACCGGCAACACTAAAATATTTGCACTATTATGCTGCCCCTAAACTTGTAAATAGTTTCATCTCCACCCGGAAGGTACACATTCACGTCTCAATTCTTCATCTTCTTCTATAATTGTTTGATTAGGAAAAATAGATGGCTTTTTAATTCGTAAAGAATTATCTTAGACTGAGATGATTTCCCCAACTTTCTTTGTTTTCAGACAATGCCGTCAGAATTAACTAGTATAATTGGAAAAGCAGTCCATGGAGCAGAGTCGACCTTAAATGCAACTCTCTGGTCAGGTCTTTTTTACCCAGATGAAATAAATAAAATCAAAATAAATAGAAGAGGGAGGCCTGATGTATCATTGAAAGTAGCATATTTATTGAGTACAATCATTGTATGCACTGTGATTTGAAGCTCACATGGAGACGTTGTACGGATCAGGCTGCCAGAGGGTGAATCCATATGCTGCTCTCTGGAGGAAGGAGAATGGGTGTGGAATATTGTTGTTAACGATCCTGAACTGATAAAGCATGCACAACATTATATTGCAGAATCCTATTGGATTCCGACAATGGATTATCCTCGTCTCGACAGTAGAATAAAGAAGGGGTATGTCTGCACCATCGACACAGGCCAGGAAGGACAACTCACTCAATTATTGTCTATGATTATTGGTCAACTTTACAATCGAGGATGAAAGCAAGGCAATGTCTATCGAGTATAGACAGTGCTTAGTGAATGGACGGTTGCATGTGAGGAAAATTCATTAGTTTTTCCCGAGTAGTTGAATGAGGCTTTCTATTAGTGTAAAAGGAAATGCATTTAAAAAAATAAAAATTCAATGATCTACATATGAGTCTTTCTTGAATTTAACTCGATGTAATACCTATTACATACATAATTTAGAGATTAAGGAAGATATTAATTTTTCTATTTGAGATCTTAGACGTTTGTTTATGATCATATAAATATTATTTTTATTCAATTGTTCAAAATTTTATTGTATAAACATATTTCTTTTTTTAAAGATCATCAGTTTTAATATAATAATGACATTAATTTAATGTTTCTTTCAAGTATTCTATGTTCTAACATTAAGAACCATCATAATGAGTTTTATTTTGTATTTAAAGCAAATTAGTCATTGCAGTGTTTATTGTGTCAATTAGTAAAGCGTCTACCAGTTAACATTAGCGTGCGCGCGTGCACACACAAACACACACACACACACAAGTAGATTAGTTATTGTAATATTTATTGTTTCACCAAGTAAATCCTAGCAACTATCATTACCAACCTCCAACATACACACATAGGATAAAATTAGTCATTGTAATGTATATTGTGTCACCAAGCAAAGCCTCTAGCAATTAACATTACAAACCACACACACACAAACACACATTAGAACATCACCAAGTAAAGCCTCTAGTATTTACCATTACCACAGACATGCAAACAAATTAGTCATTGTAATGTAAATTGTGCCACCATGTAAAGCCTCTAGAAACTAACATCATCATCCACCCAAACACACATACAATGATTGTTTTTTATATTTGAAGTAAATTAGCCATTGTATTGTATATTATATCATTAATCAAACCCTTTACCAACTAGCATTACCCCTCACACCATACACACACACACACATTCTTATTTTGTAAATGAAGCAAATTAGTCATTGTAATATATATTATATTACTAAGTAAAGCCTTTAACTACTAACATTACCTCCCCCACACAAACAAACATATATTATGTTACTATTAAATTGGAATAGGAATAGAAGAAGGAGACTTACAAGCTGAAACTAAAGACTCCTCCTCAATCTTCAACGTGGCCTCATGCTCTAAAGCCATCACTCATCAACAATGCTTATGCTCATGTGCAAGCTAGTTCCAACATAGATGAGCACTATCAATAGAAGAATGAGAAGACTTAATAACATCCTATGTCGTAGGTGGAGCCATTTGCACAATTTTTTATCAAGGCAGAAGGCTCAACCAATGAAGCAAGAGGTGCCATAGATGTGGTAACCTTAAAATTAGCCACAAAGACCTTTCCTATTTTTTCGTTAAGAGAATTCACAAGAAGAGGTGGAGACCTTAGAGGCTTAGATGTAGGTGCTACAACTGAATGATGAGTATGTGCAAAGTGCTTACCCTTTCAATACGCAATAGGGTGAGGGATGTCTAAAAGAATAGGAAGCTTGAAAAGATGATAATTCAACTTTGAAAAAAAATGCGCCTTTCCTTTTCTTGTGGTAGGCATAGGCAAAGGAACAACATGTAACATATGAGTTTTTGATGTCTTAGGACGACAATGGGGTTAGTCGTGGAGAATGGGCTTGTCTTTAACTCTTGACAAAGAAGGAGTAGAGGATGAGAAATGTTATTGTATAAAAGAAAAATCAGAAGAAGTGGATAGAAGATGGAGGAGCTAAAGAGGAAGTAGGATAGAACAATATAGATGCTAATTCCTTAGTCTTGTACTTATAATAAGCCTTGTATCACCATGGGGTAGCATGGGTCCAATTAGAGTGGGCTAAAAATGATCCAAAGAGAAGCACTCGTGCAACACAAATGGCTTATATCTAGTGTCTTTAACAGTCTATATTGCACCCTCATGAGGAAATTTTAGGTGTTTGTGGACAAAAAAAGGAAACCATATACATAAAAACCAGCCAAAGCATGAGTAGTTTCACTCTGAATGAGTCAGGCTCTAGAATCACTACAATATGGATGAAACATCTTTAGGTCCCACCATGATCGCTAAGGAAATAAATCCCAAAACTGGAACAAAAAGACTATAATGTGTATTGATGGTGATGTTTGACTTATCATACCTCACCCTATATAATCTGTTAACAAAGAGGGATTCCTCCATGATTAG